>NC_047669.1:7209882-7557382 GCF_011762505.2 Arvicanthis niloticus | reverse complement strand
CTTACAAAAGAAATCATTTAATTGGAGGCTGGCTTACAGTTTCAGAGAGTCAGTCCATATTCATCATGTCAGGAAGCACAGCTGCAGACAGGCAGGGGTGGTACTGAGAGCTTCATCCTGATAGGGAGACAGGTAGTGAGGCAGAGACACTGGGCCTGTCCACTCCCAGTGACACACCTAATCCTTCCCCAACAGTTTCATTAACTGGGGACTAAGTATTCAAACATATTAGCTTAGGGGGGCGACTTTCATTCAAACCACCACACATGGTATCCATCACTGCTACTATGGCCACTTTGTTCACAGACCCAAGAGGCAGTGAAAGGGATGGCTAGGAAAGGCTGACTGTTGTCAGGATAGATCATCCTATCACTTGATTAGTGAACTCTGCTGAAGTCAAGTTTTGGTTAGCATTTACATGAGACACAAGATCTGTCCATGTACTTCTCCAAATGTTTTCCTAACATTTTAAATCATGTTCTTCCCAAGTCCTTGACCATCCAGCTCATAAATAATAAATTACACTGCTGGCCATTTCTTCTTCCAGGCAATATATATACTGTATATATTGCCCGAGGTTCTGCCCACTGTGAATATTTCCCTCAGTTTCTTTCAGGGTTGTTGCAGAAAGGGGTTGTAATGCTGCAGCTGTCAACTTTTGAGTGGTACCTGCATAACATGCTGAGCCATCAGTAAAACAGGCCCTAGGCTTCTGTTTCTTAGTCAATCATGGGGCATACCCCATGAGGCTACAGATGCATGCTTGTGAGCAGAAGGCATTGTAATGGGAGTAGAAACCATTGGTATGTGGGCAACTTCTTTGTGTAGCTTGGTTGTGCCCTCAGGATCTGCTCAGACCCAGTCACATATCACCACTCCCATCTGATAATGGATGGCTGTTGTGCACACCCTACTTCATGACTTGTTGGGCCAGGTAACACCCAGCTCATGATCGACAGCTCAGTTGCATGGTAAAGTCATGGCCCATTGTCAAATGTTCATTTTCTACTAAGCCCCATAGCAGGCCAAGACAGGTCTCTCCAAGGGAGAACAGTTGTCTACAAATGATGGTAGAGCTTTGCTCCAAAATACCAAGGGGCTCCTATGTGATTTACCTACAAGGGTCTCCAAAGGCTCCAGACAGCATCTCTGTCTGCCACTGACACCTCAAGTATTATCAGGTCTGCTGGATCATATGGTCCCAAGTGGTAGAGCAGCCTGCACGGCAGCCTGGACCTGTTGAAGAGTCTTCTCCTGTTCCAGGCTCCACTCAGCTAGCAGCTTCCCGAGTCCCTTGGTAAATGGGTCTGAGTAACACACCCAAGTGAGGAATGTGCTGTCTCCAGAATCCACATAGACCCACTGTCCTAGTTGCTTTTCTGTTGCTGTGAAGAGACACCATGACCAAGGCAGCTCATGGAGGAAACAGTTTATTGGGGCTTACAGTTTCAGTCTGAATCTATGACTATCATGTCAGGAACATGGCTCAGATGGGCAGGCATGGTGGTAGAGCAGTAGCTGGGAGTTCTATGTCCTGATCCACAAACATAAGGCAGAGAGAGCTGCCGGGCAGTGGTGGCGCATGCCTTTAATCCCAGCACTTGGGAGGCAGAGGCAGGTGGATTTCTGAGTTGAAGGCCAGCCTGGTGTACAGAGTGAGTTCCAGGACAGCCAGGGCTACACAGAGAAACCCTGTCTCCAAAAACAAAAACAAAACAAAACAAAACAAAAACCTAGCTACCTCTAACCCCTCCAGTCATTGTCTGTAGCCAATTTTATTTAACTAATAGTTTTAAATCAAGGAACAAGATTTGTATAACAAAAGCTTGTAGACATGAGAATTCACTCATAGGCTTAGAGCTTTAGATCTAGAATTTAGCATTACAATCGGTAGAACAAACCTCACCAAAGAGCTAACCAGGAATGTTGTGCCTCCAGTGACACACCACCTCCAACAAGGCCACACCTCCTAAGTCTTCCCAAATAGTTCCACTAACTGGGAACCAAGTATTCACACATGTGAACCTGGGGTGGGAGGCATTCTCATGCAGAACACCACACCCACTAAGGATTGTGCTGCTTTTTTGCTGGTAGGAGGAGCCAGGTGCAATAGCTTACCCTTCATCTAGGAAAGGATAGCTCTGCATGCTCCACACCACCTGAACTAGAAGTTTCACTGGGGTAGAAGGCCCTTCTGTTTTTGTTGTATTTATTTCCTATCCTCTGAAGCACATATGTGCTGCCAACAAACCCAAGGTGTTTGCTCCTCCTGCTCACTTGGTCCAATCAACTTAATGCCATCAGTGTAGTGGACCGATGTGATATTTGTAGAAGAGACTGATCCTCAGTGTCCCTTCCAACTAAGTTTTGCAGCTGGGCTGGAGAGTTAATATATCCTTAAGGTAAAACTGTGAAGGTATATTGTTGGCTTTGCTAACAAAAGCATATTGCTTCTGGTTGTCCAGAAGACAGGTACAGAGAAAAGGACATTTGCTAGATCAATAGTTACTTACCAAGTAGCGGGAGATGTGTTAGTCTGGCCAAGTAAAGACACATCTGGTACAGCAGCAGCAGAGTCACTACTTGATTAAATTTTCAGTAAGTCAGCAGTCATTCTTTATAATCTAGCTGTCTTCTGCATAGGCCAGATCAGAGTGTTAAAAGAAGGCTGGGAACCTCCATTGTTGACGCTCTTACAGTGGCACTTATTTCTGTCATTTCTTCAGGGATACAGTATTGGCTTTAGTTCACTATATCCCTGGCAGAAGTGACTCCAGTATGTTCTGTTTGGCCTTTCCATCCAAAACAGCTCTCACCCCACAGGTCATGGAAAAGTGTGTGGATTCTGCCAGCTTTTAATTGTATCTATCCCAATTACACATTCTGGGACCAAGAAATAACTATAGGATGAGTTTGGGGATCCATGAGCCCTACTGTGACTCCATCAGTCCCTGATCTCCAAAGCCCCACTTTAACTGCTTGGCCACAGTGCTTCTTGTGGTCTTTGAGAGTCAGTGTCAGTCAGAACGGGTATTGAGTTCACCTGGGAACGTCTGATCATTTCTTTTCCCCTGTGTACAATTTGCTTTGTAAAAGGCCATAAGATCTTCTGAGGAAGGGTAGGAGAAAGGCTAACAGCAAAACTTTTAGATATTTTATCGAGGTCCTTCCTCAAGGGCACCTGGATGTTCTTTATTCACAGGGTTCTGGGTCTGCAAACTGGCTCAAGTCTGGAAATTAGTTCATGGACTGAGATTTCCTATTCTACTATCCAATGTAGGATTTGGCTGAGAATTTTTCTGCTTATACAGATGAAACAAAACCATAGATTTATTATCTATGGTGAGACTTTCTGGACCCACCAGCAGTATAAATAATGACAGAGAGACTCATTAGTTTTTATTATTGCTTAGGCCTTAGCTCAGGCTGCCTCCCAGCTGGCTCCTCTACCTTAATCCTATTATCAGAGCTCACTACCCACATGTGGTTTTTGACCTTTCTCAGTCCTGGGAAGTCCAGCCACCTCTGTGTCTCCTGCTTCTGCTTCTTTTCCCAAAGACTCTCAGCTTGGAAGTCCTGCCTTCTCTTTCCTGCCTAGCTACTGGCCATTGTGGCTGTTAGCTCTTCATTAAGCTAACCTCATTCAGTGAGGTAGTTTTGTGTTTACTGAGGCAGGTGACGAACCATAAGAATAACAGTATCAGTGTCTGGCCAGTACTAGGCTTTGTGCTGGTACAGCAATCAACAGTTGAATACTACAAAGAGGACCTTCACACAATGTACAAAAAGCTTGCCCCAACAATTATTTCTTTCTTGGAAGCATGGTAACTTAAGGTCCCTGTGACTCATCCCACCCTAAAAGTCCTCTTTCCCTGTGCTGCTCGTCACAGGTCAGGCTACAATGCACATCATTTTCCCCTGGCGATTCTATGTGGCCATGTGGCCCGTGTTACTCCTGGCCTGGTAAGCCCATTGTATTAATTTCATCCAGTTGAACTGCAGCATCTCCAGTCTGCCACAAAGAAAACAGTGTTGCCAGAGGTCTTCAAATGCGCAGGTGCCTCCCCAAGCAGGGGCACAGAGAACCCAGTGAAGTGGACGCCTTCATGGGTAGAAAGAAAAGTCTTTGGGGGGATCAAACTGCCAAGGCTATCTTGGGTGAGGAGGAGAGGGCAGAAAGAAGAGCAAAAATGTCAGAAAAGCAGATTTTATATGACAGTCAGCAGAGTGGGAGGCTTTGAGCTGCTACAGGCTGTTGAGAATGACCTGACTGCTAGCTAACCAGATGCCCTTCCCTGAAGTAGTGGACCTTTAAGGACAGATTAAGGAAGTTTTCTCTGAGTTTAAGAGACGGTGCTTTGTTTATCCAAAGTCCTGTTTTGGACACTGTCACCAGCACTGCCTTTGGGGGGACACTTTGGACTTAATACCTCCCTTAATATTTTGCATCTCACAGCCTTCGTGAAGGGTGTGGAGGATGGGTTTTGCACAGCCTATCCAGTCTAGTGTTGCAGTTTCCCAAGCCTTCAGATCCCTTCATCAATACCAAGTGAAGGGATATCAGGCATTTCTAGCTCTTCTTCCCCAGGCCATCTTTTTCTTTTCTTTTTTAAATTAATTATTTTATTTATTTATATTCCATCTGTTGCCCCCTCCAAGTCTCCCCTCCCACAGTTTCTCATCCCATTCCTCCTCCCCCTTGCCTCAGAGAGGGTGCTCCCCCTACCTTCCCTGGGCTTCAAGTCTCTCCAGGATTAGGCATATCTTCTTCCACTGAGGCCAGACTAGGCAGTTCTCTGCTATGTATGGGGTGAGGGGGGGAGGGAGGCTCCAACCAGCCCATGTATGCTGCCTGGTTGGTGGTTTAGTCTCTGGGAGCTCCCAGGGGCCAGGTTAGTTGAGACTGCTGGTCTTCCTATGGGGTCGGCCTCTTCAGCTCCTTCGATCCTTCCCCTAATTCCTCTGTAGGGTCCCTGACTCCAGTCCAATGGTTGGGTGTAAAGTATCTTCAGCAGGTCATCTTATGACAAATCCTTCATCTAACCAATTGAAGGAATTTTTGTCTGTTGGGGTCTAGGAATCACCCTACAAACCACTCAGACATCGATCTCCGTATCCTCAGACAGGGAGACTTGGGAGCTAAGACTGCAACCCTGACTGCAGGGTCCTAGGGGCAACTTATAAAGGCAAAAACCACAACCTTAAAAAGTCATACAGAGATGCTGGAAGTGCTGCTGGACAGTTGCAGAAGTTGGTTCAGGTTCAAGCTTACTGTAGTTAACTCTACAAAGCAGTTCTAAGTGACCTTTATTGTGACTAGCTATAAAGGAAGGCGAGCATCTGGGGAGTTTCCAAGAACACCAAAGCAAAGACTGTAACAGGATATGTGGTTAAGAACACCAAAACAAAAACTTAACAGGCTATGCAGTTAATGGTTAACTTGGGCATGAGAAAGGTCCTTTGTAACAGTGTAAGATGGCTGGCTACAGGCATAAAACAAAATGGCTGCAGTAATGTTGGAAAGGCAGCGGCTACCTAGGTCTTAACATGGCACCCTTTAAAACTTCCACATGAAACCTAGAATTTCTGTCAGTCATTCCACATTGAAAAACTCAACTTGATCCAGTTTTATGTTTCTTTCACCTTTATCCCATTACTTTAAAAATCTATTTCCACACATATTTCCAGATTTCTGCTTGAATGAATTAACAAATTCATTAAGTTCTTTAGTAGTGTAAGGTGCCTCCTCATGGACCCCATTTCCTCTCTCCTCTTCACCCCCGGCATGCCCTTCAGGGAATGTCACTGGGCATTCCTTAGACGGTGTAGAGTTAAGTCCCTCAGGCAGAGGTGAAAAGGACAGTATTGCTGGAGGTAGAGATGGGATGTGTCCTCTGCTGAGGCTGAAGAGACTGTTTCAGGTGAGGCAAATCCTTCAGAAACTGAGAGTTCAAAGTCCTCAGCCTCGGTAGGGTCCCTCCACACACCTCCATCCAAAACTACAGGATCGTACTCCTTACCTTTAACCATGGAGAGCCTCCAAGACTGAGGCTTGGAGTTCTGTTACAATTCAGAAAAAGTAGAATAAGGGTTGCGATTTACTTTTTTATAATCCTGTGGCTACTTGAGAACAGATTCTCCTTCTGGGGCACACTTAGAAATCTTTAGGCCAGTACTTCTCAACCTTCCTAATGCTGTGACCCTATAATATAGTTCCTCATGTTGTGTGACCTCCAACTGTAAAATTATTTTGTTGCTACTTCATGACTGTAGTTTTGCTACTGTTACGAATTGTAATGTAAATATCTAATATGCATATCTGATACTCAGACTCTAATGGGGTCGCAGGTTCAAAACTGCTGCTTTAGACTGTTTGCTCTCCAGCCGGTCCATTGTTTGACTGAATTCATTCTTTTTCTTTGCCCTGTATCCCAGGATGCTACAGTTTGGTTAATTTTTTTCACGAGCTCCTCCTTTTCTTTTTTGCCAGTTTACTCAGATATGCCAGAAGCAACCAACCAGCACCATTATTTTCCTAATTTTTCCACAAATTATCAAGAGTTTTATATATCGGGTCACTAAATCCCTTGCTCCTTACAGTGGGGGAATCAGGAAAATCAGATGTATCCATCTTGATAAATTCTTCTTCTAAGAGGTCACTCCATAGATCTTTAGTGCTTTCTATGCTTCCTAGAGAGGCTTCCATAACTATAGATGTTGACAAACCAGAAAGGCTACTCCAGGTACTTAAAATTCATCCTTATAAGATAAATATCCTTATATTTATATTTATCTGTTTCTCTAGAATCATTCATGGCACCACAATCTGTTCTAGTTTTGGTTCCCTAGACAAATAGAACTGATAGAATAAATAAATATCCTTACAGCAGGAAGACAGGTGCCATTTGACCATTGATGATGTCATTTGTTCACATAGTGACATTTATCAGGTATGTGTGCCAATGACATTTTACACACGCACACACTCACAGGATTTTTTTTTTTTTTTCTGGTTTTCCGAGACAGGGTTTCTCTGTGTAGCCCTGGCTGTCCTGGAACTCACTGTGTAGACCAGGCTGTCCTCAAACTCAGAAATCCGCCTGCCACTGCCTCCCAAGTGCTGGGATTAAAGGTGTGCGCCACCACCGCCCGGCTACTCACAGGATTTATTAGAGAAGCTTACAGTGTACATGATCTCACTAGATTGTTCCCCCAACAGAAAGGCCATGAACCTGGTAGTTGTTTAGTCCAGGAGGTGGAATGTCCCAGTTCTTTTCTGTCTGTGTTAGAGTCCTAGAGGAGTAGGTTCTAATAACTGAAAGACAGCCTCAGCAAAAGGGTGGTAAACCTGTGGCAAGAGTGAGGGCAAGTGGGTGAGAAGTAATTCCGTGCATGTGGACTGCCACCAGAGTGTGGCCCACTTTGGGGCGGGTCCTTCTATAGCAAATGATCTGATCAAGAAGATCCCTAACAGATACAGATATGCTCAGGTGGATGGGGTTTTAGTTATTTCAGATATAGTCAAGTTGATAACATAGATCAGCCATCAGAGTTATACTTTTATAATAAGACTAATTCACAGTATGAAACAGCTATGGGTTGCTGAGTGCAGGGTGTGTGTGCAGTCAGTAAATAAGTATAACACTGATATTCTTTGTTGCTGTAGCTGCCTTTAGAACAAATGTGTGATCTGGAGTTAAGTCCTAGAAACAGCCAAAGGTTTAGACGCCATTAGTCTCCATTGACAGTGTGTGTGCTGTGTGTGGTTTAGGGTGTTGTTTTGATTTACACCACTGGAGGATGTCTCTCTCCCTAGATGACGCTTTTGGAGGGCAGCATTGCCGTCAGCGGGACCTTTGCTTATGTGGCACAACAGGCCTGGATTCTCAATGCCACTCTGAGAGACAACATTCTCTTTGGGAAGGAATTTGATGAAGAGAGGTAAGATATGTTTGGTTTCTGTCATCTTTCCTTTGGCTATGTGCGAGAGAAGGCAGCCCATCAGTTGGCCTTTTTTTTTTTTTTTTTTCCTAACAAAGTGCCTAATTGTCTGTGACTTTGTGTCCTTTAGATACAACTCAGTGCTGAACAGCTGCTGCCTGCGGCCTGACTTGGCCATTCTCCCCAACAGCGACCTGACTGAGGTACAAGCCTTCTGCCCTTGACAGGCCACTGTAGCACAGTTAGCAGGGAAGGCTTTGGAAGGCTTTGCAAGGACATGCCTGAATCCCTTTCTAGGAGAGCCCCTCCTCAGAACCACACAGGGGGCTAGCTCTGTTTTCACTGAGCCATTATGGTAGTAAAACATTTGTTGATCTGTGCAAGGATGTCAGCTCAGCTTGTTTAGTATTTATATACCTAAATACTAATGTGTTTCATATGTCATGCAAATCTTAAGTATGTTCTATTTGTGTTCCAGATAGTTTTGTTTTGTTTTTGGTGTGCTTAAATATTTTCTTAGCAGAGCATAGTGGTGCATGCCTCTAATTATAGAGCTTGGGAAGCAGAGGCAGGCAGAAGCATCCTGGTGTACATATCAGGTTCCAAGGCTATATTGTGAGACTCTTCCCTGAGAGGTAGGGGTGGTGGAAAGAATTTTTTAAACTGCAAGTCAAACAAGTACATGTTGAGCTTTTTCCCAGGTTCCACTGCCTTCCACTAGATAGAAAGAGCCTTAGGATACTCTCTTCTTCTCTGTCCTGAGCAGTCTCTGGAGCACTGTCTCAGGACTGGCTGTGTGCTTTCTTGGTGTTTCTCTCCTGTGACCTGCCCTGTGGTCTCTGGGTCTGGCACTTCTGTTTAGCTGACTTCAGTTGAACCTTCAAATCAGATTTGGTAATGGTTTATTTAGTTCCTATGTTCTCAACTCTTGGTCTCCAGATCAGTGGCATCAGTACCACTTGGAAACTTGTTAGAAATGCATTGTTAGGGTATACACGTGAGCAATCTGTTATAATAACCTCTGTAGGTAATTCTGATACATACTGAGTTTGAGAACCTCTGATCAATAGCATTTTTTCGTTTTTGTTTTGTTTTATTTATTTCTTTTTATTTTAAAGATAACATTTTAAAAACATTTGCCTGACATATGAAACACATTAGTATTTAGGTATATACATACTAAACAAGCTGGCTGACATCCTCGCACAGAAAACCAGGTAGCATTTGACAGTTGATTCACTTGTCAGATAGTAGCTTTTGTCAGGTGTGCGAGCTGGTGACATGTTCCGCAGTTGCCCAGTATTCGGCCTATAAAGGAGCAGGACAATAGTTTGTATGTGTAAGAAGCTTTTAGTTAAGGGAACAGGAGACCCAGATAAACTGACACAGAATAAGAAGGGACCTCTTTTGTGGGTAGAGGTAGAAGAGGGTGGAGGAGAGTCCCAGAAGAGATGATGCAGGCACCGTGTAGAAAAAGCATGATGCCGTGAGGGTTCATAATTTACACGTTGTTTTAAATCTCGGGGCACCTGTGGCTGTTTGTCAGTGTTTAGATTCTTTCAGGGTTCTTCAAGAGTTTTAGGCAAGGGTGCTTTTTGTTTTGGTGCATTTGGTGCTTTTTATTTTGGGGCATTCTTTCTGTAGAAGAGAGTGACTTGGAACAGTGTCAAAGCCTTATGGACGTCTGATGGGCACTTTGATAGTTGTACAGTGACTTCCTCAGCCCCTAGAAGGTTCACCCTTGTAGGTTGTGTAGGCTTTGTAAAGGGAGAGGGAAGATGACTGGGGTGCCTGTTAAGCGCTATTCTGGATTTAAGATAGAGGTTTTCCTTTTGGATTCATAGATTGGAGAGCGAGGAGCCAACCTGAGTGGTGGACAGCGCCAGAGAATCAGCCTTGCTCGAGCCTTGTATAGTGATAGAAGCATCTACATCCTGGATGACCCCCTCAGTGCCTTAGATGCCCATGTGGGCAACCATATCTTCAACAGTGCTATCCGGAAGCGCCTCAAGTCTAAGACGGTTTTGTTTGTTACACACCAGTTACAGGTGTGTACCTTCTCTCCTCGGCTGCTCATGTGGAGTGGGTAAAGAGGTGGGCTTGGGCCAGAGGCTCCTAGAGTTAACTGTTGCTATTTCCTCAGCAAATGGCCAGTGTAGCAGTCCTTCAGGTGCCATCTGAATCAGGGGTCTGGAACACACTGGTTCTGCGGTAGATCTACAGATGAAGGGGCTGAGCAGAGCAGGTAGAAGTAGAGTTTGCAAGTGAGTTAGAGTAGAGAGCACCGAGGTGCATCTGTAGGTGAGAACAACAAGCACAGCTTATACATCTTCCCTGTCACTTATGACAGGCAGATATTGTAGAAATTCATTTGAGATTATTGCTGTCCAAGCTGTCGGCCTCAGTTTGGGGGCTCCAGCTTTCCATTTTTGTAAGTTCTATATACTTCTGCATGCACTGAAAGGATTTGAATTAATTAGTTAATTTGAGACACTCCCTGACGGTGGCTCTTGCTCTGTAGACTAGGCTGGCTCGTCCACCTCTTCTTCCTGAGTATGGGTAGCCTGTGCTACCATACTCAGCCAGGATTTAAAATGCACTGGGAAGCTTGTGTATCCCCACCATCAGAAGGTCATAGGGATTATCTAATCCTGTCATGGGGTTCCTACCCTGCCTTTGAGCATCTGGTTCCTGGATAAAAGACACACTCAACCCTTCTATTTACAGTAAGCCTTAATCAGCACAAGAGATGGGCAGATATACCCTAGAATCTAATTCCTATTGACAACCCCGAGTTATACTTATATCTGGGCTGCTCTTATCTCCGATTGGCCAGCTCTCAGGATGGCGTTTTCATGACTCACCTACCCCACACTGACTTCTCTCTTCTCTTCTACCTTCTTCCTCCTGTTGTTCTCCCTCAAACCCAGGAACCCTAAGCCCCACCTATGTCTCGTCTGCCCAGCTATTGGCTGTTGGCATCTTTATTCACCAATCAGAAATAACTTGGGGCAGGGTCTGTGTGTGGACTCTATTATCTCTGGGACAACCAGGTCTTGGGGGCTCTCACTAAGCATTACAATAGATAGCAAAAGACCAAATCTTAACATCAGAAGACATAAGAAATACTATCTGACCTGTGTCATAGGGCACAGTAAACTAAAGCAAAGGCTCTCAGTCTTGAGACTGTAGACTGCGGATCTGTTGTTTGGTGGGGGGTGGTCTACTGTATGCATTCAGGTCTTGGTCCATTATACCTAAAATATCCTCATGTTGTCAGTCTCTGGCTGAGACACACTGAGTTAAGATGGAGCTACACCGTCTCTGGCTGAGACACACTGAGTTAAGATGCAGCCACACCGTCTCTGGCCGAGACACACTGAGTTAAGATGGAGCTACACCGTCTCTGGCTGAGACACACTGAGTTAAGATGCAGCCACACCGTCTCTGGCCGAGACACACTGAGTTAAGATGCAGCCACACCGTCTCTGGCTGAGACACACTGAGTTAAGATGCGATGTTTGGATGCATTTGCATGAATATCAGCAATTTTGTGTTTCCTCATCGTTGTCTCCAGTACCTGGTTGACTGTGATGAGGTGATCTTCATGAAGGAAGGCTGTATCACAGAGAGAGGTACCCACGAAGAGCTGATGAACTTAAATGGGGATTATGCTACGATTTTTAACAACCTGTTGCTGGGAGAGACACCCCCAGTTGAGGTAAGGGTTTGTGTGTCTCATTTCTACCCAGGGAGACATGATGACATGGAAGCCAGAAGAGCTCCATTTGACTGTTTGCCTGTGGTTCCCATGACCACACTTCTATGCTGTGCTCGCCCACTCCTCCTGTGGGGGAGCAGGATGAGGAGTGGGGAGGACGGCAGAGGTTGCATACCAGTGGTGGTCACAGCTTCGCTCCTTAAACCGACTAAAGCAGTGTGAGGCTCTGACATACAAGTGAACAAGGTGTCAGGGAAGGGAGTTAAATACTGTGTGTGTTTGGAAATAATCCATGGTATCTTGGGTCCTGATTCAGCACTTAGGTTACTGGATTATATACTTTAGATACCATCTCATTAGACATTTTATTAGAGTTATATGTCCAAATATGATCCTTTCCCACTCTTAGAGAGGAGAACACTGGGGCTCAGGTGAGCTAAGCAGCTTGCTGATGAGGATAGTCTGGTTCTCTGGTTCTTTGTGTTTTTATCCACCTCCTGTGTAGCCCCAGAGGTGCTAGCTTTAGGTCTCATCTCTCGGGCTCCAGGCTAAACAGAATTCAGCATGGGGCAGTCCCAGAGGTCATGCTTCCTTCCTGCCAGTGTCCTTTTCTCCTAGGGTCCCGAGACTGATGTAGGCGGGGGGGGGGGGGGTGCGCTTAGCTTCCTACTTGCTCTACAGTTCATTTTGAGGTTGATGCAGGATGTTACCGGGACCTCCTCTCCTGTCTTACTTCAGTGGTTCACTTTTACAATTTCCCATGCAGTGCAGCTAACTGTTGCCTAACTGGTTTGTTAGGCCTTTTGATAGACCTCCCGCCTTGCTGGGATCACCAAAGATATCCTAAGAGACACTGTGATACAGATTTAAATTTTATGGTCTGCTATGACTTCTGGGAAGCTTTGCACTTTTCAGATTGTTGCCTTATCTTTGTAAACTTGGAGAGGAAATCAGAGGGAGAGAAGCTAAAATACTGAATTATCCAAGGAGCAAAAAATAGATACTGAACAGCTGGACTGTTTAGCTAGAGAGAATGCTTTCTGAATGTCACTTACCGGGCCAGCAGGATGGTTCAGTGGATAATATCACTGGCTTTGCAAGCCTGACCACCTGAGTTCAGTTCCCAGAACCCACAAAGTTGTCCTCTGACCTCCACATGTGCGCCATAGCATGTTCGGACGCACACATGACAGTGGTTGCTTACAGTTGGTGCGTTTGATAATATGTAATATTCTTATCCCAGTAAGTGGTCCACAGATGGTATTGTCATTTTAGACAGTGTATTTACTCATATACTGTACTAAATATATTTAGAGCCTTATCTTCTGTCCCAGATTCAGCTCTATATAGGTTTCATATTTTTAAATTTTCCTTGTGTGTTTAGAAAGTCTAGTTGGTAAGCCTGCTGGGAGTATGCTATATCATGTATAATTTAATTCAGTGATCTATATAGAGAAAGTTTTCTAAAACTGTAGCAGGTCCTTGGCAAGGAGAGCATTTAATAGTTTTGTGAGGGTCTTTTGTTTGGCCACAGATTCAGTTTGATGAATGCTCACTGATTACCTCTGGGCCTTGTTCTGGGTAGTTGTGGGTAGTTGTGGGTAGTTGTGGCAGCAGGTGCTGAGTAGAGAACCTCAGTGAGAACTCGCCTTTGTCTTTGCAGGATGTTAGGTGATGTAGGGCAGACTAGTGCTTTCCTGCTCGTACACTGCTCAGACACTGCAGTGTGCTCAAAGGGCACTGAGGGCACATGTGAGCTTTATTGCAGAGGAGCATAGGTCACCTTACAAAAAATGTAGCATTTGAACGCATCTGAGTAGGGACAGCTGTGGTGACCAAGATGGGAGGCAGGACGGGAGCGAGGGTGAGGGCGCAGTGCTGGGAAGCTGAGCTGAGGCTGAGGAATGATGGGAAGTCAAGTGTGGCCGCCCGTGGATCCCTGGGCAGCTGGGAAATGCTAGAAGACCCCACAGCCCAAGATTAGGGCCAGAGTGCAGAGCCTGCAAAAGCAAGCAGACCAGTTGGGGTTCTGTGGTCTCAGAGGGAAATGGTGGCATCTCTGGGTGGAGTGAGAAAGTGGCAGGTCAGAGATAGCAGGAATGGGCGTGACTTCAATGTGACTTTATCACTGGGACAAACTATAGGATAATATAATAAACTCTCTGTTTTGGGAGGTTAGGTCGTGACCGGCTTAGTGGAGAATAAGTGGAGAATAAGTGTAAGCGGACTTACAGGATAGGAACGTGGAACGCAAAAAATTTAAGAGATTGTTAGTACAAGAAATTAGATTATTGTAAGAAGCTGTGCTAAGAAAACAGGTGTGCAGGCGTGGTGTCTGGCTGTGATCCCACCACTCAGGAGGCTGGGACAGGTCAGGGTCAATGTGGGCCTGACACAGACACTTGGTATCAAAAATAAGTAAGAACTTGGATGTGTCTTATTTACTTTATTACTCAATGAATGGTTCTCTAGTATGTGTCCTGTAGACATTCATCTGAATGAACATTTTATGACTGGAATTTTTTTTCTTATGTTATTAGGTTAATTCAAAAAAGGAAGCTAGTGGTTCACAAAAATCACAAGACAAGGGCCCTAAGCCAGGGTCAGTGAAGAAGGAGAAGGCAGTGAAGTCGGAGGAAGGTAAGGAGATTTTTGAGAGGTTTGTCCTTTCAGGAATAATGCCATGTGGAGACAATGCTTCCTGCCGCTGTGTGTTATATTTCTAGAATAACAAAGTTCCAAGATAATTTAGGTGAGGAACCTTGGGTGTGCTCAAACAAGGGAAGTTAGATGACCTTTGATCCTTCGCCTTTTCTTCAAGCAAGGAGTGGAGTCAGTTGTGGGTAATTACAGCTGAATCATCCTGAGCCTGCCGACCTGCCCACCCGTCTTCCCTCCCTCCCTCCCTCCCTCCCTCCCCCCCTCCTTCCTTTCTTCCTTCCTTCCGTTCACCTCTGTACTTGAATTGGTGTCCTGGGCAAGAAATTTGTGTCTTAGCTGAAGAACAGGTCCAGTCTCTAGCAGAAGTCTTGGAATTGAGGGTCAGGATCCTAGGGGAATCTCCAGTCACTGGGCAGATCAAGGTGGCATTTCTTCAGATGTGCAGAACATTGTTCTTGGTTTCTGATTATATGCTGTGCATTGGGCATCATGGGGTTCTCGTACTATATCTGGTTATCTTGAGTGAGTGATGTCACTGAATTCTGGTTATCAAATGCAGCCTTTGGTGTAGTGGGGAACTTTCACATGTCTAAAAGGCATTTTTTTTACTATGTTTATTACAATTAGAATCACAGTTAAAGCTAGAGTTAATAAAGACCAGTGCTTTGTTTTTAGAGTCTGTGCTAGACCAGTAGGCTCATTGCCTGGCCCTGACAATGTTTGCAGAGCGCTCTACAGAGGTTATAGGTGGCAGTTTTCCTTGCTTTGACTTCTTACCAGACCTGGAGAGTCTGAGAGGCTGCATGCAGTGATGTAGGCGTTTTCATGACTGTGAATTAGAAGCATACATTGCCTTTAAAATCAGAAGAAAATGCAGTTTTCTTAATGATCTCTTGCTAAGTCGCCTCCTTACCTTATTTTTTTTAAGTTTTTCTATTTTTGGATATTTTATTTACATTTCTGATGTTCTCCCCTTACCCCATCCCCCATCCCCTGCCCAGGAACCCCCTATCCCATCCCCTTCCTCCTGTTTCTATGAAGATGTGTCCCCACCCAACCCCCCACTCCCACCTCCCCACCCTCAAATTTATGGGACCAAGGATCTCCTCTCCCACCTATGCCCAACAAGGCCGTCCTCCCCTACATATACAGCTGGAGTCATGGGTCCCTGGAATTTTCAGGATAAAAGCCTGGGCTCTGGTAGCACCAATAAATGGTTCAGCCACCAGTCCTGAGTTTACCAAATAATGATGAAAACCAAGAGAGGACATTTATTTAGTGTGACTGCCTTGGGACGGGGTACAGATAATGGGGTCCAGTGACCCCAAGTTTACCTGCAGGGCCCTGACATGAGCTTTAGGATTAAATGGAGGAAGACCTGGGGGCACATGGTGTGCACAATAAAGCAATTCTAGTCAGAGTACTTCTTGCCCTTCCTGGTCCTGGTTCTGAAGGGATCTGCCTGTTTTTTTACAAGATGGTCACTTCTGTTCCAGGGTACAACCCTGTTTGTATGGATAATTACCTTCGTGCATGGGAACTGCCTGCCTTGTGTGGTTCATGACTAATGTTATGTATGGGTCTGGGGTTGTTCAAAGATTCACCAGTCTGACCAAGAATAATTTTAACAAAGAGGCTTTTTATTTAGACACTAGCCTGCTGGAGCTATAGCACCCAGCACTTGGGATTCCCAGGGTGCAGCATCAAGTCACAAGAAATCAGAGGGTAGGAGAGATGGCTCAGTGGTTAAGAACACTGACTGTTCTTCCAGAGGTCCTGAGTTCAATTCCCAGCAACCACATGGTGGCTCACAACCATCTGTAATGGGATCCGATGCCCTCTTCTGGTGTGCCTGAAGACAGCTATAGAATAAAGAAATGAATAATTAAAAAAACAAAATGAGGGTGTTATAAAAGCAAAGAAAGTTACATTGCATTTATGTGCAGGCAGACATCCTGCAAGTGAAAGCTTACATTCTGTTTACGTGTAAGCACATATTTTTGCAGAAGCCGTTGTTAACATTGTGCATAACTACAATTTTGTTAAAAAGATTAGAATGGCCCTTAACATTTCAGGAAGCCACCTGCCCTTGGCTCAGTGCAGCTTTTGGGTTAGAGATGAATGATAAGAAGAAAAGGTAAGGAAGGGACAGGACTGCTCCTGGGGGAGCTGCAGGAGCAGGTTTATTGTAGGGAAAAGGAGACATAACCAGAGGCAGACACGTCTGCAAGAGTCCAGAGTAGTCATGATTCTGAACTCAGTGGGGAGAGGGGGAGTGGAAGAGAGGGGAGCCAGGAGCAGCCGGGAGGCCAAAGTTACAAAAGCAGCGGCTAACCCAAATGCCTGGGTTAGATAGGGAAGAGCCTCTGTGGAAGGGCAGCCTAGCTCCTGGGCTGGAATGTTCAGGGTGAGTATGCCATCAGTACCCTGTGACAGGTGGGGACTGAGGGACATGGAAGGGCAGCCTAGCTCCTGGGCTGGAATGTTCAGGGTGAGTATGCCATCAGTACCCTGTGACAGGTGGGGACTGAGGGACATGGAAGGGCAGCCTAGCTCCTGGGCTGGAATGTTCAGGGTGAGTATGCCGTCAGTACCCTGTGACAGGTGGGGACTGAGGGACACAGGGAGAACCTGGAGGCCAGGTCTGCTTTGGTTTGTTAATAGGCACCTCAGCCACTTTTCCTGGGTTTGAAAACTTACCAAGAGGTAATTTTGTTTTATAGACTTCTTAAGCACAATGATTGAAACGTAAAACATCGTGTTAGTTATCACATAAAGGTTTAGGAAAGTGGCCTACTGTTTGCACCTTCAGACTGAAGGTGAATGAATAGACCCTGCTGTTGCATTTAGTACATGTTCCTATGTTTCACTGGCCTGTCCTGCAGACTGTGACACTGTGACACTGTCCTCAGTGAGCTCCCTGTATGGCCTCATCTTGTAGATGGTGCTGAAAAAATGTTGAGTGAATGAATGTTTTTGATGGAGAGGAGGCGGTGCTACTCTAAAATCCTTTGAGGCTAACGGTTCTGTCATTCTGCTGCTGTGCACATGCCTTGGTGTGAGGGGACAGCCGTATAAAGGGGAACTTCCCTAGACATGTGAAAGCAATAGAGTTCATTTGGGAAAAACAGATTCACCAGTTGGACAGTTCCAGACCCAGGTTCTGAAACGTGTGCCAGCAATGTGCAGAAGCTCAGAGTGGAAAACAGTTACTGGCTGTAACTTACCCAATTCCTCACTAATGCTGTAGCTTAGTTAGCTTATGTACGCCTTCCTACTGCCCATCAAAGCTGGTATCTGTGAATAAACCCAGTGATAAATGGGTCTTTGGGCAGAGTGTAGTGCCTCAGTCACATCCACAGGTTCCCACAAAGTTTTAATGGCATACTATTCACTTCTAAGGTCATGTGTCTTTTCCTCTTTCCCAGGGCAGCTCGTGCAGGTGGAGGAGAAAGGGCAAGGTTCTGTGCCTTGGTCAGTCTACTGGGTCTACATCCAGGCTGCAGGGGGTCCCTTGGCTTTCCTGGTCATTATGGTCCTCTTCATGCTGAATGTGGGTAGCACCGCCTTCAGCACCTGGTGGCTAAGCTACTGGATCAAGCAAGGAAGCGGGGTGAGATTACGCATTGCTGAGAGCTATGTGTCTGATAGTGTGGCCTTGCCTCCGTAGTCCCCGACTGTTCTTAGGGAAACTGCTATAGTTTTCACTGAAAAGAGCCTTGGAAACATCCTGGGATACCGCAGTAATATGTGTAACTTTGTTCTGTGAATCAGTTAAAAGATAATTTAAGGAGAGAAAGCAGTGGACAGAGGTGTTCTCAGATCGGGGAATGGATGTGTAATATAGTCTCACAGAACAGAACAAAAGTCCCCAACCAACCCAGTGGCTATAGAGCTAGTCCGTAAGTAGGGAAGTTGCCAGTTTCTTGTGTTCACCCACTAGAAAAAGAAGTATGTGGCAAGACTGCCTTGTGTGCCAGGACCATCTCCCAGGTCATTCCCTGTGACTCTTTCCTTGAGCTGAAAGTGACCTAGTTGTCTCAGGAATCTTACTCCATGGTACTTACATCCAAACAGAACAGCACAGTGTCTCAAGAGAACAGAAGCTCCGTGAGTGACAGCATGAAGGACAATCCCTTCATGCACTACTACGCCAGCATCTACGCTCTCTCCATGGCAGTTATGCTGATCTTGAAAGCCATTCGAGGAGTTGTTTTTGTCAAGGTACCACACAGTGGGTGGGTTGTGGTGCACCCCCTTCCTAGGCTTGGTGTGGCGGATATGTGGAGTAGGGTGGCCCCACTGAAATAGCATGGGCCCTGTTAGTCACTTCTCGTACTTCCCCAGCTTTGGGAATAGATGTCCTGCACAGTGGTCACCTACAGGAGTAAGACATGAGCCTTCCTTGAGTACCCAGGTCTCTGGGCCTGATCATTCTGTCTCTGTTCCCCAGGGCACACTGAGAGCCTCCTCCCGGCTCCATGATGAGCTGTTCCGAAGGATCCTTCGGAGCCCCATGAAGTTTTTTGATACTACCCCAACAGGAAGGATTCTCAACAGGTTTTCCAAAGACATGGATGAAGGTATCTCCCACTGGTACTTTCTTACCCTCTGGAGTACAACCAGTGCTCACTGCCTCTAGCCTTCCTGGGTGCCACCCCCAACCTCTCTATTATCCCCCCTACCTCTCCCAATACAAAGAGAATATGCAGTTTTGTCTCTCCTAAGACTGCAAACAGAGTCTGGCCTTTGCATCAGTGTTGTGGATATATTTAATCTCAATCAAAGGCTTCTACCCTGCCTTTGATCATTCAGTTCCCAGAGAAAAGACACACAACTTTATTATTATTTAAGCCTTTATCAGCACTAAGGCTGGGCAGACATCTACCCTCTATGCTCTAAGAATTTTTCCTATTGATAACCCCGAGTTATTACTTACTGTGTTCCATCTGGGAACATCCTATGTGCTCTTAAATCCAATAGGCAGCCCTCATGGCCATGATTGTAAGATTCTTACCCCATGGCGTCTTCTCTCTCCATCTTCCTCTATCTCCTCGACGTCTCATCTGACCCCAAGCCTAGGTACCCCAAACCTGGCTTATGTTTCTTCTGTTCAATTATTGGCTGTCAGCATCTTTATTTAACCAATAGTTGTAAATCAAGGAGCAAGGCCATTATTATATGTGTGATTCTCTCATTCCTGGGAACAACCAGGCCTCGGGGGCCAGTACTTATCATTACAATATATATCAAAACAAAAAAAACAAAAAACATATTTTGTCTGAGTTCTCCTTCTGCCTGTCTAACTTGAACATGAGGACAGAGAGTTGAACTACCAGAGGGGCTTTGGAAGGGATGTCTGCAGTCCTAGAGCACACCTGCAGCTTCTGATGGGCTTTCTGTATGTAGCATTGTTGGTGCCAGCACCAGAGCTCATAGGTATCCATCATGCAGAATCTAGTATTGCATCCTGCAATGAACAACACTGGGTGTTTTATGTAGCTGTCCTAATTCACATGACAGCTCTGTGAGGCATCTGTTGCTTACCCATCCAGTACATAAGAAAGTTATATCCAGAAAGGTTAAGTAATTTGCCCAAGCTGTTGGGTGGCCAATTTGGGAATTGGGCTCCAATCTTTTCACCTCAAAGTTAGTTTTTTTTCTATCTACTGCACAGTGGTCAACCTCATAGGAGGAAATTGTTTCAGGGGTCACTAGGCCAATGGAAGGCTATGGCCAGAGGTAAAAGGAACCAGGAGCAGACTCACATGTAGGCACACTGCACATTTGCACAAACACATGCACACTCAGGCATGCATACACACACACATGCACATACACACATGTACATGCATGAACATACAGAGAAATAGACACATACACACTCAAACATGCATACCTGTACACACAGACATAGCACACACATGCACATGCATGTACACACACACACACACACACACACACACACACACACAAGCAGAAAGACAAAAGAGCTAGACCTGTTGGTTCAGTCCTTTCACTGGAGTCTGAGACAGAAGGATTGTGAGTTTGAGGTAATCTTGAGCTTTATACTAAGATCCTATCTCAAAAAGGAGGAAAGGAAAATAACAGTGCTTGTGACATAGCTGTGGTTTTCACAAAGATACCTCCGCCCAAAGAAAGGGTTGGAGGGAAAGTAGCTAAAAAGAGGAGGTGTTGCTGTTGAAAGTTCTATACACGTCTTTGATGATGTTTGATGAACGTGTTTTAGTTTCTCTTATGTTGTTAAGACAACATAATAAGACAATCATAGATGATTGTCTTAGTCAGGGTTTCTATTCCTGCACAAACATCATGACTAAGAAGCAAGTTGGGGAGGAAAGGGTTTATTCAGCTTATACTTTCCTCATTGCTGTTGTTCATCACCAAAGGAAGTCAGGACTGGAACTCGAGCAGGTCAGGAAGCAGGAGCTGATGCAGAGGCCATGGAGGGATGTTACTTACTGGCTTGCTTTCCCTGGGTTGCTCAGTTTGCTTTCTTATAGAACCCAAGCCCAGGGATGGTACCACCCACAATGGGCCCTCCCATCCTTGATCACTAATTGAGAAAATGCCTTACAGCTGGATCTCATGGAGGCATTTCCTCAATTGAAGCTCCTTTCTCGTGATACCTCCAACTTGTGTCAAGTTGACACACAAACCAGCCAGTACAATGATCTTTGTTTTCCTTTTTGCATGGTTTCCGTTTTGCATGGTATTTAGACATATAATACTTTGTAGAGGAGAACTGTTTAGGAGGAGTAGGAGAAAGTGACCCAGAAAGAGAGTGTGGAGGAGGAGGACCATGTACAGGACAGTGACAGCAACTGGGTTTGTTTTTCCTTAATAAAATGTTGAAGTTAATATACAGACCTCAGAAATTTCATACAGCTTTCAAAAAAACCTATTTATCTCCATTTTCTTTGTTTGTGAGTTCCAACAGTCTGCAACTTGTTCTCTTATGGTCTCTGCAGTGGACGTGCGTCTGCCATTCCAGGCTGAGATGTTTATCCAGAACGTGATCCTGGTGTTCTTCTGTGTTGGAATGATCGCAGGAGTCTTCCCGTGGTTCCTTGTGGCAGTGGGGCCTCTTCTCATCCTCTTCTCTCTTCTACACATTGTCTCCAGGTAAGCAGGATGTGTGCAGGGAGAGAGGAGGCCATGGCTGCTAGTTTCCTGCTGTGACCCAGAACCCATTCTCTCACAGAGTCCTGATTCGTGAGCTGAAGCGCTTGGACAATATCACGCAATCTCCTTTCCTCTCCCACATCACATCCAGCATTCAGGGCCTCGCCACCATCCATGCCTATAACAAAAGGCAGGAGTTTCTACACAGGTCAGTGTCTCTGGGGGCCAGAGGTTTTGGAGGGGAGCTGGCATTTCAATAGTTAGAATTACCTCAAGGGGCCGTTCAAGGCCAGAGCTTGGGATGGGTAAGCTCATCTCGGAAAGTATTACTGATGCAATGGAACTGTCTCAGATAAAACTCAGCCACTTGCTAAGTAAGACCTTTGCTGAGAAAATGAGAAGACAGAAACACAGACCAGGAGACAAATGTGGATATATGACGCGCTCCCTTTGAGAATGTGTATGTGTACGTTTAGATATCTCCAAAAGGATATGTAAAAGCTTTCTGTGGAAAGAGGAGCTGAGTACCCAGAAACTGGGTAAGAAAAAGACTGACTTTTTGTAGTGAACTTTTTAAAACGTGAAGGGCTGTGTAGATTGTGTAGCCCTTGCTCTACAAACATGAGGACTGGGTCCCTGTAACCCATGTGACTGCCGGATGGGCATGGCATAGCAGGTCACCTGTAATCTCAGCCTTAAAAGGCTAAGACAGAAGATCCCCAGAGTGAGCTAGTGAGGTAGACTAGCCATGTGGACTGGCTCCAGGTTTGCTTGAGAGACCTTGCCTCAGTAAATAAGGTGGAAGAATGATGAAGGAAGATTCCTGGAGCCTTCACAAGCACACGTGTACACACATGCACACTCTGCACACAGACACATGGAAAAAAAACTCCTTAAATTCTCTCTCTCTCCCTCTCTCTCTCTCTCCCTCTCTCCCCCTCTCCCCCTTCTGTCTTTCTGTCTTTCTCTCTCTCTCTCTCTCTCTCTCTCTCTCTCTCTCTCTCTCTCACACACACACACACACACACTCTCTTGTGTATTGCCCATTAAAGTAAAAATCAAGTCATTTTTACATGAAAAAGAGGAGAAGAGAGGTTAGGTTTTTTTTTTTTTCTTTTTTCTGGATGCAATCAGCAGAGGTTTATTGGGGAAGTTGGCTAGCCAAGATCAAAATTGCTTGTCCACGCAGGAACAGAATTTTGACAAAAGGCCAGCAAGCTGAGGGGTTTTTTATAGCATGGGGTAGGGAAAGGGAGGAATTTCATGCGGTTACACATGATTGGTTGTGTTTTTGCGCGGTTACACATGATTGGTTGCTTTACAAAGTTTGAACACCAACAGGCTGTAACACTGGAAAGACCAAGGGTAACCAAGAACAGTGGAACATTTCAGAGGAACTCACCCTAAATGATTTAGAGTCATGTGAAAATCACTCTGCACACTCATTCTTCTCAAGAATGTAGTTTTACCATGTCACTGTGCCCTATCCTATCATTATCAACTATTTCAAATTAACTATTTCTCACTTTCTCCAGTCACAGCCCCACCTAGATGACTTGTATCTTTTATGTGGTCAGGAATGTGTCTTCCTGCTTTGGGCTTTTCCCACCCACAGGTGGGTCTACTCCCTGAGGCTTGAGGAATGTAATCCAGCAAGTGTCCTCTGATTCATGGATAATGTCCTCCACCTAGAATGTATCCCAGGGCAGTGACAGTAAAGGCCTGAAATCTTACATCCAGTTCTCCTTTCTTGGAACTAGTGAGCCTGTATATATTTCATAAAATGGTCTTTATAATTTTTCACTCTACATCCCCACTTTTCCTCTAATGAAAGTTTTTAACCAAAAAAATTAGGTTTTTAATCATAAAAACTCAATTATTAATAAGCCCATTCTCACCTCACTTTTTCTGATTTGGATCTTTAGAAAAGTTTAAACTCTAGCGTCATCATAATTATCATTTTCTTGACCTAAAACTCGATATTGATGGCGCAACACAAAAAGCTGAACAGCACTTGTCCTTTCTCTCTAACAAAAAGTTATTAATCTATTTAAAATGTAAGGACCTATGGTTAAAAGCAAAAGTCATCCAAGGGGACTTATTGAACCAACTTTCAAACCAACTTTGTTGCACCTTGCTATCTTTCTGTCTCTGGTCTAACCTTTCTCTGAGTTCTACAAAGAAGCAACATTTTTGTCTTAGAGCAGCACACAAACCTCTTTCTTTAAGAAACAGCAAGTCTATCCTCTTAGCAGTACCTGTCTCCACACCTGTGGCCACTCCTAGTTTCCATGTAACAGCTAGAGTCAAGGAAAATAGGCTCTCTGCGGAAGCGTCTAGGGTGTATCTCAAACTCAGTTTAAGAGTACCTGCAGGGTGGTAGTAAACCCGGGGAACTAGCTGGACAAGTATATGGCCTCATCTAAGACAGAAGTAGATATATCTGTTAGCAGAGGTCCTCGGCTCTATTTTATTTGCTAGGGGTCTCAAAAAGTTTCTATTTCTTTCAAACACACTTTCAAAGTTGTCCTCTGACTTTTACATATTTTGTGGCACATAGTTGTCTACATACACAGATAATCACATATATAATAAAGAGAAATTGCAAAAGCAACAAATCTATACTGTAGATTCATATTTCGATTTCAATCTTGGAATCACAAGCTGTTATTTAACCTTGGGTGTACACACTCTAAGCCTCACCCTCTAAGGCTGCATTACTCCTGGAGTCAAGGCCTGCTGCTCTTTGGCCTTGTAGAATAACAGAAGACCTTGAGCTAAACAGCAGGGGATCTTCTCCAGTTGGCATCAGGCACAGGTGTTGATGAACTTTAAGGAGGTCAGACAGCACCAGGAACAATCTCTTAGTAGCCTGAAAAATCATTCCTCACACAAAAGGGACATTCTGGGTGTGGAACAGAGGCAAGGGACAATTTCCAGCCAGTGCTAGCTCCCGAGGGCAATTTAGTTTTAGGGTTCTGTATATTCTCTCTACCTGTCCTGAGCTTTGGAGACAGTATAAACACTGGAGCCTCTAATATCTCTGACAATTTCTGACTTACCTTAAAAACAAAAGTAAAACTGCTATCTGATCTAATTACCTAGGACACTTGAAACCTCAGGAAGGTCCCTATTCTAGGCCGTTTTCTCCTAGGTATTTTCTTATTTCCTCTATGTCTCATAAGTCTTTGTTTGCTGGCATATCCTACACTGTCTTATCATTTCTCTGGCCCAAAACCTGAGGTCCCTTATACGCTTTAAATCTCTTGGCTCCTTGGTTGTACTCATATCTTAAGAGTCCATCTGTGCATTTAGCCTGGTAAGTCTTTTGTTTTCTGGGGAGTATTGTTCTCCCTTCTTGTGTGCACCATTGTCTCTTTTTCTCTAGATAATAGCTGGCAGGATGGCTAGCAATCTGAGTTCTTTCTCTTACTCTGTGTTTTAAGTGAGGCCATCTTTTAGGCCCAAAACTGGGACGGGCCCCTGTATCAAGCCACTTGATCTGTCTCCGGTTATTGTCTCAGGCCACTGAGTCTCTTCCCTTCTGGTGTCCTGGGCAACAAATATTTACAGCTGCTGGCTTCCTCTCTTGGTATATATCCCTGCAGACATGGGCTGTGGCAAAAGCATACGTCTGTCCATGCAGATGTTGATTTTCTTGTTGGCCCCAAGTTCCACAGTTGCTCTCTGCACTGACGATCTCAGGGGTGGGGAGTCAGCCCAGATGACATTTGTGTCCACCACAGTAGCTCTGGCTTGTCTCTGACCAGCATGGAGAAAACTGCTCCCGTCTATAAAGCAGGTTACCTCGGCTCCTGGCTGGAGTCAGTAGGAGAAGCCTTTCCTCTACCCATGAGTTCGTGTTAGTTAGTTGCAGCCCGTCGGGTAGGGAGTGTATCTAGACCCCAATCCTGGGGAGTAAGTTTCAACCCGACAGAGGGTAGGAATAGTCTAGGATGACCATAAATGAATGGGATACCCAGCCCATCTCTTAGTCCACCATTTTCGGGTAGTTCATGAATATATTTTGGCCCATTGGCCTGGAGGAGGACCTTGTGTCTATCAAGAGTTGGGCGGTTCCAAGCTGCCCTGTCTATCTCAATAGCTATCTTCACACAGAGTTAATATCTTCGCCATTTGGGGTGTTTTTCAAGGCCTGGGATTTCCTGACCCTGGCTTCTATTTGTTGGGGCCCTCTTGGACCCCGAAGCTGGCTCCTTTATTTGCAATGTGCACACTGGTCATTTTCAAGGAGTTTCTTCTCTCCCTTTGATTGGAGTCCCTCTTCTCTGATTTCTGTAAATTCTTTTCTGTCACCTTTCTTTTTCTTCTTTCTCTAGACTTTCTATCTTCTCCACTCTTTTCTTCTTCTAGTCTCAGCAACTTACACTAAATCTTTTATCTTCTCCACTCCTCTTCTCTAGACTTACACTAAATCTTCTCCACTCCTCTTCTCTAGACTTACACTAAACCTTTTAATGACTTATCTTGTAGTCTCTCTAGCCTCTGAAGCCTTGTCAATACTGACAGAATGTCTAGAAAGGCTGTGGGCAGCTCATCTGATCCCTGCTTAACCTCATGTGCCTTGGTGAAATTAGTGGGGTCTCATGTTCTTACACAAGATCTATCAACGGAATCTGGCGTGGGCCTTGGGGTGTCCCTTACTTTCTGTAACCCGCTGTTGACCACGGCCTGATCAATTGATGGGGTCCCCATGTCTGAGGGAACATTTTTTTGGTGTCCTCTCTTGTTCTTCACTCCTGAAGACCAGAACCTACAAGGGTCTTGTGGAAGAAAGGCTTTTATCGGAGGAAGGGTATTCCTCAACTAGATTTATCTAGGCAACTATATTAGGCACTAGATCTAGGTGTCTGAGGGATCCTGGCCTATCTATTGTTTTGATAACTAACTTACTTTTTACTATAAATTTGTATCTGTACCAAAATGGAGGCCTATTCTTTTGGTTCTCTGACTCAGGACAGCCTGTAACTTCTTGTAGTAGGCAACCTGCCTGACCTGTCTGACCTGTCTGACCTGTCTGCAGGCAGGTTTGTTGGTTCAGAGTTAAGCTGGAGTCACATCACGTGACTTGTCTCAGTGCTACTTATTCACTTGAGAAAAGAGGTTAGGAAAAATTAGGTGATTCCTAAGAAGCCTTCCCAACTTGAGATGAAGATCTGTGTATGTGTCTCCATGAGGAGGCCTGGCACAGCATTAATGTCTGAAATTAAGCATTCTCTGTTTTTATTGCATTTTCTGAGGATTTTATATTTTACTATGAGGAGGAAGAATGACTTTCTCATTTTATGTAAATCACATGTGCCAACAAGACTTCCTCTGTAGATCTCTGCCTGCCCCTGCTCCTTGTGAAGGCGGTGCCATGTGCCCTCCTGCTGCTCTTCAGCCCACTTCTGCTTCTTGGCTATTGGCCTTGGGAAACAATTTCCCTTTGCAATAGTATGGCCACACATGGAGCAGTAGTGATCCTACAGTCCTCTGAGAGTTTCTTTTTCCTTGCCTTGGGCTGCCTCTGCTGCTTGCCTTTGAATCGTCTTATTTGAGGAAATGACCCCTGACCTCAAACATGTTTCTAAAGTTCAGCACAAGCCTCTGAATTCGGCTTCCCTGCCCATGCTTCTTACATTTAGATGTTTCTTTTTCATGTCTGTAGCTTAAAAACTACATATTCATTCTCACTCTCTCTCTCTCTCTCTCTCTCTCTCTCTCTCTCTCTCTCTCTCTCTCTCTCTCTCTCTCTCTCTCTGTTTATGAGTGTATGTACCCTACATGTGTGCAGGAACCCTGGAAAGCCAGGAGAGGGCATTAAGTACTCTGGAACTGTATATAGCAACATGTGGTTGTGAGCTGCCTTGTGTGCAGTTCTCTGCAAGGACAGTACTCTGAACTATCTCTCCAGCCCCTAGGCTTTTTGCTTTTTAAAAAGACATGGTCTTGGTGCATGTCTTTAATCCCAGTGCTTGGGAGGCAGAGGCAGTAGGATCATTATGAGTTTGAGGCCAGCCTGGTTCACAGATGAAGTTCAACCACGGCCAAGACTACACAGAGAAACCATATCTAAGAAAGAAGAAAAAAAAGACACGGTTTCACTTTGTTGCCCTGGCTGGTCTGAAACTTCCTATTTAGTCTAGGCTGGCCTCAAACTCACAGAGACCCACCTGCCTCTGCTTCCTAAATGTTGAGATAAAAGGTATGCACCACCACACCTTGCCCTCCCTAACATCTCTGGTGTGGGTTTTAATGTTTTCAAAGGATAACTAACATTAAAACACCACGTGTGTCCTCCTATGTGCGGCATGTATTTCTGAAGCTTCCAGGTCATTCTTGGGGTTGAAGACCTGAGAGTACTTGCTCTGGACTCTGGTCCACAGGGGGGTTTGACACCAGCCCGTGTGGGATTGTATGGCTGGCACTTTATTTGTCCTTTTGCCCTCCCTTCTTTCTCACAGGTATCAAGAGCTTCTGGATGACAACCAAGCCCCGTTCTTCCTGTTCACTTGTGCAATGAGGTGGCTGGCGGTGCGGCTGGACCTCATCAGCATTGCCCTGATTACCACCACTGGGCTGATGGTGGTTCTCATGCACGGACAGATTCCCTCAGCCTATGCAGGCCTTGCCATCTCTTATGCTGTGCAGGTCAGTGTCTGGGTCGTGGGCGTTTGACTAGGGAAGAGAGTTGGGGAGTAGAATCTAGAATTAAAATAACCTACTGTGTGTATTAAATACATGGGTTTGTTCTCTAAGACAGGGTCTCACTTTTTAGCCTTGGCTCTCCAAGAACTCACTAAGTAGACCAGGCTAGCTTTGAACTCGGAAATCTGCCTGGCTCAGCCTTCTGAATGTTGAGATTAAAGCTATATGCTACCATGCCTACCACAGAAATATATGCCTTCAATATCAGTAGTTGGGAGGCAGAGACAATGGGATTTCTATGATTTGAGGCCAGCCTTGTGTACATAGCAAGTTCAGAACAGCCAAGTAGGATCCTGTTTCAAAAAAGAAAGAAAAGAAATACATGTTGTCTTCACAAGGAAACATGTAAAAGTGACTTTGTGATTACAGGTTTGTTCACCACCATCTCATCTCTGGTACCTTTCTACTTTCCGGAGTTATTATACCATCCCCCGTTTGCTGCTTACATGCACTTTCTGTTTAGAATTCTGTTTTTCCAGATGTGATAAATAAGCATAAGCCTTCTCATCTCTAGGGATGATTAAAGGTCCTCAAATAGCTTGAAACAAATCTGAGAATTTGACTGACTAAAGATGTTTGACAGTCCATACAAGTAATTTCTATCAAATTCTAAAAGTGTTATTGGACTTGTATTTTTTAGTCATTGTATTGTAGAGAGACATGAGCTGAAACACTTGACAATATCATGGTAGAGTCGGAGCTCTGCTTCCACAGAATGGAGTGGAACCGTCAGGAGTGGCGAAGTGTGCATGAAGCAGTATTGACTACAAATGAATTATGTATTAAGGGAGAGTTCTGGTTCCCAGGAGTTTATTATACTACTGTACTGTTGTGTGATTTTTGCCTTATTATTTTTAACGTATTGCAAAGATAAAAATAAGGCAAATAAACTCCAAAGAGCTGAGCTGTCTTTGTGGATACCCAGGCTTCTGTCTAGACTCACTAGCTGCCTATGTGTCATGCAGAGGTCTGAGGTGCATGGGGCTGTGTTGTCTCTTATGGCACTTCCCTAGAGGTGTTTTCAGTACTTGCTTACAGGTTGGACTCTCCATTTATTCTGGCTGCCAGTAACAGGCTCAGGTAAAGTAGATGAGTGGGTCAAAAGTTGCACAGCTTCAGACGTGTGTTATTGGAAACAAAATAGATGGTCCCAAGAGCATGGTACTCCTGTACGTCTCAGCACCGAGTTCCATGGGGGTATCGGGTGTGCTGTTAAGTGCAAGAGAACCACTGGTCCTGGAAACATCGTGCTGCATGTGTGAGTGCTAATTAGTTCTTTGTTGTGGCCCTGAGGGTCTGGGAAGCATCCTCTGCCTGCCAGTCTACTCAGGTTCTCTCTCGGCTTTTGTTTCTCATTTTCAGTTAACGGGACTATTTCAGTTTACCGTTAGACTGGCATCGGAGACAGAAGCACGGTTCACTTCAGTGGAGAGGATCAACCACTACATAAAGGTCAGGATGCTGCAGGCCTTTCTGGCTCCTTTTGGAGGTCTTTTGTTCTTTCTGTCCTGGATGTGGGTGAGGAGCCTGACTTTCTCTACCTGTCTCATACCCACTTACGAGGATCAGCAGTCTCAACAATATGCTTAGGATAGAAAAGGGGACACCATGTGAGTTCTAACAGATGGACAAATTCTGCTTGCTTGAGAACTCGTGTTCACTGGCTGCTTCTAGAGTTAACAGTGACACGTTCAGAAACCTTGTCTTTCAGTTAAGCTGATGTAATATTTTCCTTATACTGATTAAAATCATACACCATTTTCTATACTTAAATTTTTTATTTACTTTAGAGATTTATTTTTGTATTTTAATTAAAATATTTCTGTTTTCCTCCATCCACCCCCTACCTCCCTATATGCCCTTCTCCACTCTCCCTCAAGTTCATAGTCCCCATTTTTACCAATTGTAACTGCATGTGCATATATATATATGTGTGTGTGTGTATATATATATATATATATATATATATATATATACACACACACACACCCAAATATAACTTTGAGTTTTCTATTTAGCTGTATCATCAGAGAGAAGGTATCCAGGTAAGTTCCAGTTCAGGGATCTCTCTCTGGGCCCAGTTCCTGAAGTACAAACCATACATTATTTTAATTCTTAATCTGGTCTAGTTGAGTTCATACAGTGTTACTTGTGTGTATGTTCTCAGGACTTACTGGCTGGCAGTACTGGAGGAGTACCAGCTGATGTCACCAGCTGACATGCTCTACCCTGGGGAGGGCCACCTCTCCACCCCAGCATTATCAGTTGCCTGCAGTTCTTTGTGTAGGGTTGAGGCTTCCCCTGCTTTTCCTGTAGAGTCTGGCATGTGCACTGGTGTCATGCTTGTTCAGCTCATGTTTGGGGAGCCATATTGGTGAGACCTATGGGTGTAGCTCCTGATGTTACCAGGAGACCCCACCTTACAGCACAGGGGACAGTCTCTGGTCTCCTGGTTCCTACAGTCTTCTTACCCCAATTCTACAATGTTCCCTAGGACTTAGGTTTGGAAGGAAATGTTTTGTAGCTGTATTGTCAGGGAGGGAGCATTCAGGTCAGTTTCAGCTCAGGGGGCTCTGGGCCCTGTATCTGAAATAAATAAAAGAATAAAATACTTATTGGAATTTTTAGTGTGGACCAGCTAGTTGTTCTTGACCAAGGACGGCTGCCAGGATCCCTTTGCTGAGCCTTTGGTGGAGATTAGTATAGGATGAAATTTAAAGGCAGCAATTTCTCCTAACCTGAGAGCTCCCAAGTAATTGATACTGAGACCTATTAAGGTTATTCACCAAGCTTTAAGCACAATGACTGAGATATTCCCAACCCTCCGTGCTATCTAGCTACTTTCCCAGCCACAGGCCCTGGCTTGCTCTGCTCTATCTGTGTTCTCAAGGCTGGATTCCCTGGTAGACTCCTCCACATACCTGACCTCATGGCGACATTCTTGACATTCTTCTTTCCCCACCTGCCTCGTGGCCCTTCTTCTCCTGGATCCTCACATGCCTCTCTCTAGCTCTTCTCTCTGGGACCCCCGGCTGGGATCACTTTCAGCCTTTCTATCTCCTCTGCCCAGTTATTGGCTGTTCAGCCTTTTATTAACCAGAGATAATTGGGGAGCATTCTTTACACCACACTGAACAGGAGATTCTTCAAATATTCATTATAATGCCTATTTCTAGACTGTGACTAGATCTGGGGGTACAGGAATCTGCATCTGAATACACAGAGCACAAGACAAACAGATTAGTGTGGGTCTCAGTTGACTAATGTACTCTGAGGCAGGAGCCAGGCTCTGTAGTGTGCCTTTAAGAGCTGAATGGTTGTTTTTTTTTTTTTTTTTTTAACTATTATTTTTTTTTATTGGATATTTTATTTACATTTCAGATGCCATCCCCTTTCCCCTTCCCCCCCCAAAAACCCTGTCCCATGCCCTCTTTTTCTTTTTGTTTTTCTACACTTTTTAAAAATGTTAATCAAAGGCTTTATAAGTTTTGTAATGCTCAATCAGAAGTGTAACCTAATACCCAGCCTAGATATATCAACTATCTTTGACTGGTGAAGACACATGAACAATTGCCTCCATATCTCCCCCCCCCTCTTTCTTTCTCTCTCTCATCACCTAGCTTCTCCTCTCCTTCTTCTCCTCCTTTCTTTACTCCTTCTCTTCCTCTCGGTACCCTCTCTCACTTTAGCTCCTCCTACATATCACCCTTCCTGTTAAAATAAAACTTTTCTCTCAAAATACAATTAGAGCATAATTATGCCAATTTGTACCAGTGAGGTACAAGATAGTCCTCATACCCAGTCCATCCTTTTGTTGACTAACCAGAACCTCTGTCATCTCTCCTAACTAAAACACTTAATTCTGGACCTGGCTTTTTTCTTGGCTTTAGAATGAATGTCAGCTGAAAACCATCCACTCAAATCTTTTCTCTCAAAGTAAATAACCAGGATTGGCTATGGGACTATAAGTTTTCAACCCTGTCAGAAATCCAGAGTGACTGAGTTAACTAAAATTATGGGAAGCACAAAGCATAGCTTCTAAAACTTAGCCAATTTATAGAGACCGCTGAACACCTGGACATTCCCTATACTATAAAACGTTGGGGCATCTGATCTTCAGCCTTCTGGCCCAGGATCATGTGACAGACCTAGTGATGCAGAATTATTAAGGGCTGATTACTCTGTCTAGGCAGATATAATCAGTCAACTTTTCTGCGAGAGTGTGCTTTTCTGGACAGTAATTTGTCTGTAGATGAAAAGAGGCAATTCTTGCCCAGTGGCTGTCTCACCACAACTGGAGTAACTCCAAGGGTGCTCAATTTCTTCTTAGAATCCAATACAGGAAGCTGTCAGGAGCAGACAGGTCTCTAATCAAAATGAACAGTAATACAGAAATGTTTGTAATGTCAATTCTGTGGACTTCTGACATTTTGAAAACCAACTATCTATGTAAGGTAATCTGGACTGTTGTCTGTTAACTCCTCTCAGCTATTTCTAAATAAAACACAGAGAACATCCTAACAGTAAACTCCAAGACATGAAAAAAAAAAAAAAAAAAAAAGCTGCGTGGTTAATTCTAATCTGTGTTATCCACAGAAACAAATGGGTTTGGCTATTACTGAGAGTGTTGGTTCTTCCCACCATCCCCCAGCAGCCTCTTAGTTTTGTCCTGAGGTTTGTCTTGCTTGTCCTCCCTGGGACTCTACAAGCAATTTTATGTAGAAAGAAGTATTGTAGGGCTAGTGGGGACTTTCAGGGATGCTTGTTTCTGAATATTTTGTGAACTACCCTGAGAATCACAGATTTACACCATTACAGTGAAGGAAACACTTCATGTTCTAAAAAGCTGATGGTCAGGCAATTTTGAAGAACTCTTCTCGTTGAGAGCTATATGACTTTGGAGGTATACTCTGGTTTCTCTTCAGATCGTATAAATCTTTCGCCTTTTACTAAAGATTTCCACGGAGAGCTATATGTTCTAGCAGATGTATCTTCACTAATTTGAAAATGAACATAGTTGGTGATGAGAAGATATTATTTACTTATTGTTCTTTTCATACAGGGTCTTTCTGTGTAGCTTAGGCTAGCCTCAAAGTCATGATCCTCCTGCCTTAGCCTCCCAAGTGTGAGCTTCACAGGCTTACACCACCATATGTGGCTTACTTAGGTTTTTTAAAATGCACATTTTATTTATTTATTTGGTTAGTTAGTTAGTGTTTGCAGATGTTTATGTGGTACAACACATGCCACACTGCACATGTAGAGGTCAGAGGATAACCTATGGAAATCGGTTTTCTCTTTCTAATCTATGGGATCTAGGGATCCAATTCAGATGTCGAGCTTGGCAGCAAAGAGCTTTACCTGCTAAGCCATCTTGCTACCCCTGTCACATATTTTTTTTCTTTTCTTGTTTTTTGAGATGAGGTGTGTGTGTGTGTGTGTGTGTGTGTGTGTGTGTGTGTGTGTAGCCCTGGCTGTCCTAAAACTATGGAACTCACTCTGTTGTCAAGGCTGTCCTCAAACTCAGAGATCTGCCTACCTTTACCCCCAGAGTGCACACCAGCTGGCTTTATCAGATATTTCTTAAACTTAACAAATGGCTACTGTCATAAGAAGTCCAGGTAGCCATGTGATGTATGTGGTAACAGCTGTTGTGCATGTTTACCTGGTGCTGCTTTGCACAGTGTTGTGGTGTGGTGAGGACGTGTGTAATGTAGCACTGAGTAAATATTGCCCGTGACGAGTCCTTTGCTGGAAGAGAGCTGGATGATAGACAGTGGAGGGACAGTGGGCGCTGCTCACACCACTGATTCTTTTCAACATTGCTTTCCTGATGTCAGTCTGCAACCCAGATTTCTGTTCCAGCACAGTTGTTTCAACTTGGAGTGTCAGACTTTATTCCTCTAAATACACACACACACACGACACACACTCACATACTCATTCACACACAAACACACACTCACACACATGCACTCACACATACACACACACACAGGACACATACTCACATACTCATTCACACACAAACACACACTCACACACATGCACTCACACATACACACACACACACACACACACACAGGACACATACTCACATACTCATTCACACACAAACACACACTCACACACATGCACTCACACATACACACACACACACAGGACACATACTCACATACTCATTCACACACAAACACACACTCACACACATGCACTCACACATACACACACACACACACAGGACACATACTCACATACTCATTCACACACAAACACACACTCACACACATGCACTCACACATACACACACACACACACTTAGGACACACTCACATTCATACTCCCTTGTGTTCTTCACCTTAATGGTATGAAATCAATGACTACTTGCCAGATAAGTTTTAAACACCGAGGGATGACTGCTATGACAAAATGACACAGGATGTTCTAACAGCCTTTTAATGTAGGCATGTGTTTCGAGGGCCAGATCAGTTCTGCACTTTGAAGATGAGGCACTAAAGAGCAGAGAGGCAGATGGCTTGTGTAGGTACCATCATGGGTATCATGATGGGTCATGACAGTGTGGGTGGCAAAACTGAAATTGCAGTTGGTAGTTCTTGGATTGGCCAACATATTTAGATGTTCAATAAATGTGAAATACCTTACTTCAGTTTTAATTCAGTTGTAATTCTGTTCAAGTGGAATATTTTCAAAGAATTTCAGTGAAACCTTTTGAGAGATGGGAAGACCTTGTGTTCCACCTGAAGGTCTTCTCCTAGTCTGTGGCGGCAGTGTTGTGCAAGCAGGCAGTTGCAGACCATGGTAGTAGTCATGTGCTGTGTCTCAGCCTGAGTTGGTGGGGTGTGACCATTTACAGTCAGAATATTCTTTTATAGCAGGGGTCAATGGTGGCAACTGCCTTGGCTGCCACGCTTGCCCTCTCTGATAAGCTTTGCTACACCACAAGAATCTGAAGCACTCACTCTCTCCTCAGACTCTCTCTTTGGAAGCACCTGCCAGAATCAAGAACAAGGCTCCTCCCCATGACTGGCCCCAGGAGGGAGAAGTAACCTTTGAGAATGCAGAAATGAGATACCGGGAAAATCTCCCACTGGTCCTTAAGAAAGTGTCCTTCACCATCAAGCCCAAGGAAAAGATAGGCATTGTGGGACGAACAGGGTCAGGTAAGGACTGCTCTGGTCTCTGGAGAAATGTTGGAAGTGATCCAGACTTAATCTTTGGTCAGTACATGGCAGCTTGTCAAAGATCACTTTCATCTTAACAAACCAAAGCCCTGATACACAAGTTATTATTGTCTCAGGCCCCTCTGAAACCAGCTTTCTAAGCTTGCCTTTAGCCTTGCTCTTGGGACAGGCAGTGCTTTCAGTGTGACTTGCTCTCAGTTACAGTCTCAGAACAGAATATTTGGAGCATGTGGCAAAGTACAGAAGAAAGAATGTAGTACCACAGATAAGCAAAATCCCCCACAGCCTGCCTCGCTGCTGCATTGGTGGTTGATTCCAGATATGGTCAGGTTAACCAATTTTAGTCGTCATAGGTCACCCCTGTCCACTGGAGACAGTCACATCTTCCTTTGTCATGTCTCATTTCTAAAGAAAACAATCAACTTATCATAATACTGCATAACTTAACTATCCCACATACAACTGCAAACCAGTTATATATTTTAGAATAGGTGGCAATGTCTCTCAAATGCTTTGTCTTTCAGTGTCTGTTAACTTAAATATAACAATAGCCACTAATATTATCTCAGTCTATGTATGTTACATTATATGTAAAGAAAATGCAAAGATCTGCTTGATGTATGAGTATATATGCATAAACAGTCTTAATAAATAGATTAGAGGGGCGGGAGAGATGGCTCAGTGGTTAAGGGCACCGATTGCTCTTCCAGAGGTCCTGAGTTCAATTCCCAGCAACCACATGGTGGCTCACAACCATCTGTAATGGGATCTGATGCCCTCTTCTGGTGTATCTGAAGACAGCTACAGTGTACTTATAAACATAAAATAAATAATTCTTTAAAAAATAGATTACAAACACTCATGTCAGGTACAGTCCTTGTTTTAGCATCAGGTCACATGTACTTAGCTGATATTTGTGACTACCTTTCTTTACTAACCGTTCTGTATCCCTCCACCCCAGACAGCACCGCAGCAGGTTTGGGTTCTTTTAGTGGATGAGTGACATATACCTCTGTCTCTGAAGGGTCTGATCCCTTTGTCATCCTACTTAGATTGGGTTATAGTTTTCTATTGACTTTATTCAGGACATGGTAACATCAAGAGATGTTAACACCCCAAAGGATCTCCTGCACCTCCAGACAATCATCCTTCCCTCCATTGTGGAGAAATAACCAAATATCCCTTGGTAGTCTGGGTCAGTCACCCCTCCTTAGCACTATTGGCCCACAGTGGCCAGGGGAAAGCCCAAACTTCCAGGTTAATAGAATGTTTGTTGTGTCTCCAGGAACACTCTCCTATCTAAAGTCAAAAATTCTAGGCTAGCAGAACTTAAGGTTTTGGGAACAGGAATTGAATATTTTCCTAGCTAGCGGGTCACTGGGGATGTTAATGAGTAGAAACATTCCCTTTCCTATCCCTGACTCCTAGGCCTGTGGATCCTGGCTTTGTATGAATGGAGATATATATATATGGCTTATTCAAAACATATATTGCCTTCTGGAGAACCCTGTCCCCTCTCCTCCAGGCAACTGCCACTTGATGACACTGTTTCTATAAAAGGCCATTCCCAGGTCTGGACAGATGGGTCAGCAGATAAGAATACTAGTTGCACTTGCACTCACAGTTCACAACTGACCTCAGTGTGCACCGGGCACATATGTAGTACACATATACATGTTGGTAAAACATTCATAAACATAAAATACATAAAATTATTTTTTTAAAAAGGCCATTCTACTGTTCTTTCAAGCCAGTTGCTTGTTAATGGCAGGGAACATGGTAAGATGGATTTCATGATCCTGGGCCCACTATCACACTTCTCTGGTTATAAAGTGAGTTTCTTGGTCAGGTGCAATGCTGTATGAGACACTGTACCAGTGGATAAGGCAGTCTGTATTCCATGGGTGGTGGTTTTGGCAGAGCATTATATGCAGGGAAAGAAAGCCAACGTGTAGAAACAAGATCTGTTCCAGTAGACTACATCATTGCCATTTCCGGAAGAAAGTGGTCCAGGGTAGTCAAGTGGCCAACTTGCCACAAAGTGATGGACTCATCAATCCCCTAGGGAATGGTGTCATGTCAGTGGCTCAGTGTTGGTCTCTGTTGCTGCCAATTTGTCACTCAGCAACAGCTGCAGCCTGTTCAACTGTAATGAGTGGAAGTCCATGTTGTCCAGCCCATGCATAACCTCCATCTCTCCCACCCTAGCCACTTTATTCATGGGCCCATTGGGAAGAGACAAGGATGGCGAGAGAGAGAGAGAGAGAGAGAGAGAGAGAGAGAGAGAGAGAGAGAGAGAGAGAGAAAGAGAAGCTGGCTGTCTGCAGAGTGGGTCACCCTATTTGCTTGATTATTGAACTCCTCTGCTGAAGTCATCTTTTGATGAGCATTTACATGGGGCACAAGTATCCTTTGCCCATTTTGAGAGATCCTCAGATGTCTTTCTCATCAAATTTCCCAATCATGTTCTTTCCAGGTCCCTGATCACTCAGCCAATCCATTGGCTACAGCCTATGAATCAGTAAATAATCATACTCCTTCCATTTCTCCTTCCAAGCAAAATCCATGCCCATGAATACGGACTAAAGTTCTGGTCACTCTAGAGCTTTCCCTTTATTAGCGTCTGTCTTAGTAACTCTTCTATTACTGTGATAAGATGCATGACCAAAGCAACTTCCAAAAGAAAACATTTAACTGGGGGTTTGCTTATAGTATCAGAGGGTTAGCCCATGATCATCACGGCAGGGAGCGTGGTGGGAAGCAGGCAGACTTGAAGCTGGAGCAACCATTGTAGTGTCTCAGCATTGTCCTAGAGAGTGGTTACAATGCTGTGACTGATCACTTCTGGTAGTTCATGTATGATCTGTAGAACCATCAGTAAACCAGACCCTAGTCTTGTCTTCCTTGGTCAGTCAATCACAGGGCACACCCATGAGGCTAAGTGTCTGCTTGAGAGCAGAAGGCATTGTAATGGGAGTGGAAGACATAGGCTTTTGGGCAACTCTTTTTGAGACTGAGTGTCTCTGTGTAACACCCTGGCTTTCCTGGAACTTTATTTGTCGACCAGGATGGCCTTAAACTCCCAGAGATCTACCTGCCTTCCTCTCGCATTCTGGGATTAAAGGTGACCTGCCCAGGCCCAGTCACACATCACCACTTCCGTCTGGTGATGGATGGCTGCTGTTGGTTGTGCCCTCAGGACATGCCCGGGCCCAGTCACATATCACCACTTCCATCTGGTGATGGATGGCTGCTGTGCACACCCTACTTCATAGCTTATTGGGTCAGATAACACCCAGCTCATGATTGACAGCTCAGTTGCATGGTAATGTGGTGTTCCATCATCAATTTTTATTGCCAGGAGCCTGCTTGGCCTGGAATGGGCTGAATCGGGACACAGAGTTGGATGTAGACAGAAGACTGATAATCTCTGGCCTTTAAACTTTCTGTCTATGCTGTATGCTGAAGCTGATTGTTTATAAACAATCCTAAAAACTTTCTTGCATATTCTGTGGTTAAAAACCACTGGCTTGGTTGATTAATACTTGTTGCCTCACAGCAGGGAATTAAGTAAAAAATGTATTGGTATCACTCTCTTCCCTGTCCATCTGGGAAGCCAGCAGTCTCTCTGTGTAGCCTGGTTAACTCTTTGTGAACCAGGGAGGAAGAAAAAAAAAATTAAGTTGCTTTATACAGGCAAATATGCACAGACACATATACATTCATACATCCACACTCTGGCTGGGCCCGGCCATCTGTCACAATCAACTCCACAAGTATGCATACTTACATACATACACATATACCTACACAGGTAGGTAAAGACAAACAGACATATATATTTGGATGGATGGATGGATGGATGGATACGTGGAAGAGGCAGAGCCCCTATATGTGATTTCTATATGTGATTGGACCATCCACCCAAAAACTTTATTTCTTGTCTCTAGTCTTTTTATATCTTGTTAGACAGAAAGTTCTTTAGAAAATTACCTCATTGATAAAATGTTACATAGAATGGGAGTTACAGAGGATGTTGATATTAAGTTTAAAGCAGTGTTTCATTCTATATACTAGTTAGAAATTCAAAGCAACAGTTTTTACGTGGCCTTGTCTTATCATAGTGCACACCGGTGGCTTTATTCTTGGACCTAAATGTTTCTCCTTGAACACAAATTTGTCCCAAGTTTATTTCTTGTTTTAGTGTAATTCTGAAAGCTCATTGTGTTGTTCAGTGGGCATGGCTCACGACAGACCACACCAGGCCAGAGGTTCCACGTGAGGTTTATTCAGGAGATAAGGGCAAAGGTGAGGGCAAGAAGAGGAGGAAGAGGGGGGTGGTTAGGGGGCTCTGCTTGTTTATATGGATAGTGATATAGTCTCTCGAAGGTAAAGGTGGGAGGTGAGCCAAGTGGATTCTGGGAATGTGTGGTGGTTGCCTTGGCAACAGATGTGGGGGTTGCCTAGATGTGATGTCACTGGGTTCAGAGCCAGTCCTGATACCAACATACCTCCCTTTTTCTTATCATAAAGAGAAGAAAAAAAGGGGGGGAGGGGAAGCCGGTGGTGAAAGGAGAGTAAGGACGCTGTGTCTCTTAAACTACTTCCTGGTGTATAGAGGCATAGCCCATCTTGGGGTATAGCTGACTTTCACCATCAGAGTCTACTTGGTAGATGTTCACATCAGGTTCCTCTGTGGACAGTGGCTACTCTATGGGCAGTGGCTGGTAATCCTGTAACAGGAACTGATTAACAGTTTGGTTAGAAATTTTTTGTATTTGTTTTTGAAGGAATGTGGAAACAAGATTGATGAGCAGTGAGCAAATACCGCCAGGATGATGACTAGAAAGGGTGTTATGAAAGGGAATGTCCACTTTTGTGGGGTTTTCAAAAACCCCAGAACTGGAGGTCTCACGTTCCCTGAAATTCTGTATGTCTGACTATAGCTCCTGGATTTTATTTCTCACTATCCTGGATTGGTTGATGTAGAAACAGCATTCTTCTTGGAGAAACAGGCAAAGACCATCTTCTAGCTGTTGGGACATCTAGCCCCCATTGGTTCTGAAGTACCATAACTGCCAAAGAATCCATCTGTTTCTTGATAGTAAGCATGGTTTCAGACATTTCTTGAAAATCACTTTTAAACTCGCAAGTGAATTTATCATATTGGGTCATGGAAGTCATTATCCCTGCAATTCCAGTACCAGCACCTATGGCTATTCCCCTAGCAGCCAAGAGTGGCATGACCTGAATTGTACTCTTATGTTGGTCAGCTATCATATCTACAGCTGAGATTGGCAGGGGCTCATTTCCCTGGACTACTGTACCTAGCTCAGGGAAAAAGAGTACCAACGTGCAAACTCCTGACCAGCTGGTGGGTAGGTGATGGTATACCTGAGTGCCACAAAGAATTGATGTGTTTTGGACTGCAGGGCATTGTGGCAGAGATGATGTATCAAGGGTTATGGTTCTATTGCAGTCTAGGGAGCTTAGTATTCCTACAGAATGTGTCCCAGAAGTCTTAAAACAGCTTGCCACGCCAGGCAGTGGTGGCACACGCCTTTAATCCCAGCACTTGGGAGGTAGAGGCAGGCAGGTTTCTGAGTTCGAGGCCAGCCTGGTCTACAGAGTGAGTTCCAGAACAGCCAGGGCTATACAGAGAAACCCTGTCTCGAAAAACCAAAAAAAAAAAACAAAAAAAAAAAAACAAAAACAAAAAACAAAAAACAAAACAGCTTGCCATGCCAAAAAGAGGGATAGAGGGAAGGTAAGGAGTCATAGCAACATCAGAGTCAGAGCAGCTGACAAAAGGTGAGGTAAGGTTACTTGGCAGTATCACTGGAGAGGCTGTAAGTGGCACTTGTGAGTTAGTTCCAGGGAGTACACACAGCCAGCAATCTTTGAAGCAACGGGGTCAGGTGACATTGAAGAGTTGGTACGCTGAGGTCAAAGTCTGAAGCAAAAGGCGAAGTGACAAGTTAGTGCCATTTATGAGGGGTGATGTCAAAGAGGCAAGGACCTTGGAGGAGTGTCTGATTACGTCCCCTACTTTTCCAATATCTAGAGGTTGGGCAATCGAGACATATTTTCTCTGGATGTGAATGGTACTTATTGGGGACCTGGGTTGATTTTTACGGTAGAGCTTACCAACAATTCCTGTCTCCCACCTGGAATCCCATGGGTCTTGTATGTAGAAAAAAAGTGTCTTTCGGCGTTGGTAGAAGAAATGGTTGGTCCATAGTCCTAGCTACCATATGTATCTGACAAGACCAATATGGACAGCCCTCATAATCATCTAGCCATTTTCTATAATAAGCGTCCATCTGGTCAAAGAGAAAGCAAGTATAGAGATCATAATATTTAGGTGGGATAACAGATACAGGGATGACAGCAATTTGGATCGGTTCTTGGCATCCGGCTATGGAGCAGTTTCTTGACCCCATTCAGAAAGACTGTTATCTGTGGGGGTTTCTTGACCCTCGAATCTCCAGATGTAAGGGCTACCCTGAATGGAAACAAGCAACAGGGGGAGGATGAGGAGCCCATGTCTAATACAGTGAGGTTAAGCTCGGCTGCCAGAGTGGAGTCTCATTTTCTGGGATTGGGGACAAGGTGGGTGATCTTGACATCCTTTGGAGCTTAACAGAGCTCGGTCCTGTTAGGGTTGATATGTATGAAGAGTCGATTTTAGGTGGAGGGACGAAAGGCTTGAGGTGAGACATGTGGACCCAATGAGAGAGTCCCTTGAGTTTAGCAGCTGTAGGGGTCATGAGAATTACCTTGAAAGGAATTGTAATGCTCTCTGGGAGGGGAGAGCATTTATGTGAAAGACAAGGAGTTAGGACTGGACATCCATACATGAGTTCAAAGGGTGAGATGAGGAGAGGTCACTTGGAGAGAGCTCTAGCCCGAAAAGAGCCAGAGGTAAGAGTTTTACCCAGTCAAGATTAAGTTCCTGTGACAGCTTGACAAGAGTGGTTTTTAAAGAGTGGTTGGTTCTTTCTACCTTACCTGAAGATTGAAGTGGTAGGGAATATGAAAATGCCAGGGAATGTCTAGGCATTAGATAGAATTTGAGAAATCTGGGAAGTAAATTCAGGACCATTGTCTGGCTGGAGGAAGGCTGGGACACCAAATCGGGGGATGATCTCTCAGAGGAGGAGATCAGAGACTGTCTGAGCCCTCTTGTTAGTTGTGGGAAATGCCTCCACCCACCCCAAAAAGGTGTCCACTAAGACCAGGAGATATTTGGCACGTTTGACAGTGGGCATGTGGGTAAAGTCAAGTTGCCAGTCAGTTCCAGGAAGGGAACCTCTAGCCTGGTGGATAGGAAAAGGAGTGCTGTGATATCTTGAGTTGGAGTCTGACATCTGACAGATTTTGCAAGAAGCAGTGATAGATTTCAAGAAACTTAAGTCCTCAGGAGTAGGCTGTAGGTGGGTCTTAACAAAATAAGACAATGCTTGGCTGTTAGGATGAAAGAGTTGGAGAAGATAGGACAGAGTTTGATGAGTGTCAGGGGGTGTAGGTGGGGATGTGGGTTGCAGTGTAAGAATGTCCTGGGGAGGGTAAGATGAGTCTAGACCCCTAAGGGCTGCAGCTCTAGCTGCCTCATCAGCTCAGTTGTTTCCCTTGGAGACAATAGAGTCATCCATCCTATGGGATCTGCAGTGGACAATTCCTATAGCTGTAGGGAGACGGAAGGCCTTTAGCATGGCCATAATTTGGTTTGCATTACTTACTGATCCTCCTCTAGTGGTAAGTAGCTGACACTCCTTCCAGATGGCAGCGTGGGACAGGAGGATATTGAAGGCATACTTGGAATCTGTGTAGATGTTGGGGGATTGTCCCTGTGCCAGCTAGAAGACATGGGTTGGTTGGTGATATGAGCAGGAAGGGCCTGTGCCTCCACCACCTCGGTGTCTGACACTATGGCATGGCCAGCTTTTTTGGCCTCTTCACATAAAAAGGAACCACCATTTGTATACCAGGTATAGATGGCCTGAGACAATATGCCCTCCTGAATGTGTGAAGGATGAGGTAATAGTTCCTCTAGCCAAGCAGTGGTGGCACATGCCTTTAATCCCAGCACTTGGGAGGCAGAGGCAGGCGGATTTCTGAGTTCGAGGCCAGCCTGGTCTATAGAGTGAGTTCCAGGACAGCCAGGGCTACACAGAGAAACCCTTTCTTGAAAAACAAAACAAACAAAAAAAAAGTTCCTTTAACGCTTCAGTGCAGGAGTAAGATAGGGAGTAGTTAGTATTTAATGAGGAAGAAGACTGGAAATATTAAGAGGTGGGCATGATTGGAAGGTGAGGGTGGAGTCTTTTATTAGTGCTACCTGAAGAGAAAGTACCCTGGAGGGAGGTAGAATTTGTAAGTCTTTATAATTTAGGAGCTGTGACAGGCTATGAGAAGAGAGGACGGTTATAGGTGACCCAAAGGTTAGGTTTTTTTGACTCTCGAATAAGTAGTTCAGTGGCTGCTAAGGTTTGAATACAGGGTGCCCATCCCTGGATGGTTAGATCTAGTTTTTTTTTTTTTTTTGACAAGTATGCTATGGGTACAAAAGAGGGTCCTAGTTGGTGACCTTAGACTCCAAGGGCAAATCCCTCCTTTACAGTTATGTGGAGTCTTACAGTAACGACAGGTGGCAGAGGCTGCAGTCCACGTGGTATAGAAGTGGTTGCAGGTGGCAGTGGCGTCGGTCCTGCATGGTCACACCATGCTGGTGGTGGCTTCACAGTCATGTCGTGCCAGGCAGGGATGGCTGCCTGGACTCTGCAGCTCCCCTGGGTAGCGCTTCCCAAAGTCTTTGGTACCAATGTTGTTCAACTCACTGCTCACGCACGACGACAGACCACACCAGGCCAAATGGTTCCACATGAGGTTTATTCAGAAGATAAGGCCAAAGGTGATGGCAAGAAGAGGGGGTATATATATAGAGAGAGGTCAGGGGGTTCTGCCTATTTATATGGATAGTGACATAGTCTCTTGAAGGTAAAGGTGGGAATTGAGCCTGAAGACCCCCCAAATTCCGGAGACCCTTACTCAAGTCTCGGGAAATCACGGCCACCCAAAAATTGGAAGACACCGTACCTGGATGTAATCAGCAGAGGTTTATTAGGGAGAGTTGGCCAGCCAAGGTCAAACTGCTTGCCCACACAGGAGCAGAATTTGACAAAAGACCAGCAAGCTGAGGGGCTTTTTGTAGCATGTGGTGGGGAAAGGGAGGAGTTTTCACGTGGTTACACATGATTGGTTGCTTTACAATTTTTGAACATCAGCAGGCTGTAGGGGGGTGGGGGGGCGGCGGGCAGTTCCTGCCCTCGGAAGCTTATCTAGGTTAGCAGAGCATCTAGTTAGACTTAAATTACAGCTTTCTGGAACACTGGGGAAGACCTCAAGTGGGGGGGGGGGAGGGGTAAACAAGGAGAAAGTACACTTATCTTTTGTAAGGATGTAACTTCGCCCAACCATTCATCTTGTGGTAAGCCAGTTTCTGGGACCACCCAGATGACTTGCATCTTTCTTTGTGGTCAGGAATGTGTCTTCCTGCTTTGAGCCTTCCCCACCCACAGGTGGGTTCTGTTCCCTGAGGCTTGAGGAATGTTAATCCAGCAAGTGTCCTCTGACTCAAGGATAATGTACTCTTCCCGGAATGGAATATATCCCGGGGCAGTGAAAGCCTGAAATCTTACATTCAGTTCCACTTTCTGGAACCTGCATTCTTTGGCTCAGGTCTAGGGGTAAAGAAAAAGCCTGTATATATTTTATAAAATGGTCTTTATAATTTTTCACTCTACAAGCCAAGTAGATTCTGGGAATGTGTGGTAGTTGCCTTGGCAACAGATGTGGGGGTTGCCTAGATGTGATGTCACTGGGTTCGGAGCCAGTCCTGATACCAACACATTGTCTTTCTTATTATGCAGCCTTTACTTACTATATGAGGAGTGGACACATTCTATTCTTGATTCTAACTTTATTATATCATTCTAGCAAAGCAACTAAGGCCATCTCTTAAAACTTTCTTCCTAAAATTATTTTAATCAAATCAGGAATTCTAAAGAGTCATTAATTTATCTAAATAGCATTAATTCATGAAAGTTCATCTTTATGTTGGTCTACAGAAAATTTGATCAATACGGTGGGCTAATGCTCAGGGATTATTAGATTAATTCAATAATGGCAGGAAAGGCATATCAGCTGCAAAAAGCAGTCTCAAGCTGAAGTCTTTATAGGACCTTGCCATCAAACTCACATGACATGCAAAAAACAATGGGCCACTTCCAGGAAGATCACTTGCCAGCCTCAGTCTATCTTAGATGGTTCCTGACAGTTTATTATCTAAGGCCCCATAGCAGGCCAAGGACTGTTTCCAAGAGAGAACAATTCTTTATAGATGATGGTAGAGCCTTGCTCCAAAATACCAAGGGGCTCCTATGTGATTTACCTACAAGGGTCTCCAAAGGCTCCAGACAGCATCTCTGTCTGCCACTGACACCTCAAGTATTATCAGGTCTGCTGGATCATATGGTCCCAAGTGGTAGAGCAGCCTGCACGGCAGCCTGGACCTGTTGAAGAGTCTTCTCCTGTTCCAGGCTCCACTCAGCTAGCAGCTTCCCAAGTCCCTTGGTAAATGGGTCTGAGTAACACACCCAAGTGAGGAATGTGCTGTCTCCAGAATCCACATAGACCCACTGTCCTAGTTGCTTTTCTGTTGCTGTGAAGAGACACCATGACCAAGGCAGCTCATGGAGGAAACAGTTCATTGGGGCTTACAGTTTCAGAGTCTGAATCTTTGACTATCATGTCAGGAACATGGCTCAGATGGGCAGGCATGGTGGTAGAGCAGTAGCTGGGGGTTCTATGTCCTGATCCACAAACATAAGGCAGAGAGAGCTGCCGGGCAGTGGTGGAGCATGCCTTTAATCCCAGCACTTGGGAGGCAGAGGCAGGTGGATTTCTGAGTTGAAGGCCAGCCTGGTCTACAGAGTGAGTTCCAGGACAGCCAGGGCTACACAGAGAAACCCTGTCTCAAAAAAACAAAAAAAAAACATAGCTTTGGAGTAGTAGGCAGTCAGAAGGAATTGTTAATGATGCGGAACTACCAGTATTGAATATCTATTGCTTTGAAAGCCGGTGGTGGTCAGTAAAGCAGATGATTTGTCTGTCTGGCTGCACTGCCAAGTAAAGCTGGGTTGGGTGGCTGTCAGAAACTTCAGGCACTGCTTGGAAAACCAGTACCACAAATGGGTGTCAGGTCATATGTAACAAAGTAGTAATTATCCCTGCCTTGGGACTTTGAGCTGACCCTGAATAATAAGCCTTTTACCTTGTCTGATGTCCTTTTCTAAGCTTTTTACAGTGACCTGAAAGCAATCTACATAAAAGGAAGTAATCCTAGAGTCCCTTTTGTTTGCTTGTAGAGTAAAATGTGTTTGTTTCCAAAGGTATAATCTAGTTCAAACTGAAAGGTTCTAATAAACATCTTACTTCATCAAAAAAAAAAAAAACAAACAAAAAAAACAAAAAACAAAACAAAAACCCAGCTACCTCTAATCCCTCCAAAAACAAAAACAAAAACAAAAACAAAGCAAAACAAAAACCCAGCTACCTCTAATCCCTCCAGTCATTGTCTGTAGCCAATTTTATTTAACTAATAGTTTTAAGTCAAGGAACAAGATTTGTATAACAAAAGCTTGTAGACATGAGAATTCACTCATAGGCTTAGAGCTTTAGATCTAGAATTTAGCATTACAATCGGTAGAACAAACCTCACCAAAGAGCTAACCAGGAATGTTGTGCCTCCAGTGACACACCACCTCCAACAAGGCCACACCTCCTAAGTCTTCCCAAATAGTTCCACTAACTGGGAACCAAGTATTCACACATGTGAACCTGGGGTGGGAGGCATTCTCATGCAGAACACCACACCCACTAAGGATTGTGCTGCTTTTTTGCTGGTAGGAGGAGCCAGGTGCAATAGCTTACCCTTCATCTAGGAAAGGATAGCTCTGCATGCTCCACACCACCTGAACTAGAAGTTTCACTGGGGTAGAAGGCCCTTCTGTTTTTGTTGTATTTATTTCCTATCCTCTGAAGCACATATGTGCTGCCAACAAACCCAAGGTGTTTGCTCCTTCTGCTCACTTGGTCCAATCAACTTAATGCCATCAGTGTAGTGGACCGATGTGATATTTGTAGAAGAGACTGATCCTCAGTGTCCCTTCCAACTAAGTTTTGCAGCTGGTCTGGAGAGTTAATATATCCTTAAGGTAAAACTGTGAAGGTATATTGTTGGCTTTGCTAACAAAAGCATATTGCTTCTGGTTGTCCAGAAGACAGGTACAGAGAAAAGGACATTTGCTAGATCAATAGTTACTTACCAAGTATCGGGAGATGTGTTAGTCTGGCCAAGTAAAGACACATCTGGTACAGCATCTGCAGCTGGGAAGACTGTGAAATTAAAATCGTCATGTTCATCCTCTGGGATCCGTCTGTCTTCTCACAGCCTGGATAGGAGATACAGGGAGATTTGTGTTGTTACCACCGCTGGATCTTTCAAACTGTTTGTTCCCATTCTTCCAGTGAGTGGATATTGGCTTTGGTGTACTATTTTCCCTAGTAAAGATAACTCCAATGGCTTCCATTTGGCTTATCTAACCATAACAGCCCTCAATTTATAGGCCATGGAACCAATGTGGGGCTTCTGCCAACTTCTAAGTATATTTATTTCAACTAGACTTTCTGAGACTTGAAATAACAAGATAAGTTTATGGACTTGCTAGACCTAGTACTACAAGTCAGTCTTGAGCCAAAATTTTGCTAATCACTTCACTGCCTGACTTAGGGTTTCTATTCCTGCACAAAACATCATGACCAAGAAGCAAGTTGGGGAGGAAAGGGTTTATTCAGCTTACACTTCCACATTGCTTTTCATCACTAAAGGAAGTCAGGACTGGAACTTATACAGGGTAGGAACTTGGAGGCAGGAGTGGATGTACAAGCCATGGAGGAATGCGCTTACTGGCTGGCTGGTTTCTTTCCTTCTTTCCTTCTTTCCTTCTTTCCTTCTTTCCTTCTTTCCTTCTTTCCTTCTTTCCTTCCTTCCTTCCTTCCTTCCTTCCTTCCTTCCTTCTTTCTTTCTTTCATTGGATATTTTATTTATTTACATTTCAGATGCCATCTGCTTTCCCCATTTCCCCTTTAGAACCCCCCCTATACAATCCCCCCTCCTCTTTTTTGCTTTTATACCATTTTAATTACATGCAAGTATTAAGGTCAGTTCTAGGTTGAGGAACTAGCAATACAATAGATGCAAATAGTCAAGGAACAAGCAAGACAATAAACACAGTCAAAGAACAAGCAATGCAATAAACAAAGCCCCATGATCACTCCCATGATTACTGTTTCTAAGGGCTTATCAGGATGATCAAAATATCTGAGCCTACTTCCCTGTCCTAAAATGACTGTTCCAAAGTCATTTTCATGTCTGAAGCCCACTTCCTTGTTCTAACCTAAGATTTAGATTCCTGCCTGAAATCACTTCTTTGTTCTAGCCTAATGTCAGATTCCTGCCTGAAGTCCACTTCCTTGTCCTTGGCCAATGTCATATTCCTGACAAGCAGCCCGTTTTCTTGTCCTTGGCCCATGTCAGATACTTGCCAAGCAGCCCCAAAAGCTCTCTGCCTCTCCCCCTTTTTTATTTCATAAACAAGACTGAGCCTCTCTTAGATTGTTCTGCCAAGAATGCCTTCCTTACCTGTTGTGGAAAATGCATTATCAAAAGCAATGCATTTATGTATTAGGTTGGTAAGGTTGCAGAATCTTACCTGTTCTTGGCTTGCCAGCCTGTTAATTTAATAACTCTGTCTGGGAGTCCATTTTCAGATTGAAGGCATGTACTTTGGCTGCTAACATGTTGATGTTGTTAATGACAAGCTTTAACACGATGGGCAGGAATAAAAGTATTCCCAGGACAAAAAGGGCTAGCATGATCAAGCTTTATATGCCATTCTTGAAGCTTGACCAAAATAGAAATACTGACCTCAACCATGGGTAATTTTATCAGCAGTATCTGCTGCATCAACACAGCATGCTTTAAATTCATAAGTTCACTGTGCAAGTTAAAACATCCAGAGAGGTGTTAGAATTATGCCAAATACACTGCAAGTGTCTTTAAACTTTTTCCTAATTATCATGACTATCTAATGGTATTTGATGTGACACTTGAGATGGCTCCTTACTCTTAAACTCTGAACCTTCTTCCAATAATTGGAATAGGGTAAATAGCATCAATCCATTGTTCCAAATGCCTATCCAAATCCTCTTGTATATTCAACACATTTGTAACATTTTTTGCTAAATTATTAACAAAAGTAGCTGTCTTAACTTCTTGTGTCAAAGCAATTGCAGAAGCAGTGGTGCTAGCAGTTAATGTAATTAAAGCTGTTATACCAGCAATAATCAAGCCCAATACCCTCCTGCTTCTGCTTAAGGCCTGACTCACTTTTTCTAATACTTGCAAGCTTTTTTCAGAAGACCAAGGTTCTGTGATACTCAGCATATAAAAAAAAGCTGGTTGATAGACCTTCATAACTGACATGCCGTATTTCAATACACTAACACAATTAGAAAGCGTACAATCAATGCATCTTTCTCTGTGATAGACCCAGCTTGTGTCCACTTGACACACAAAACCAGCCATTACACCACTGTAAACTTCCACTTTAACTAGAGGGACAAACTATTTCTTGGTGTCTTCCAGACTCCAGTTTGAACCAGAATCCAATAGACCCCCCAAAATGATAGTTTATTTTCCCACAGTGTGCGGTTACCTTTGAAAACGTCTATGGGTCCCTCTGAGAAAGGATTAGGGGGAAAGGTGTTGGATCTAAAGATCCAAAACCAGGGGACACGCTCCCCCAGAAACACTCATGAACAGGATTTGCTGCAATAACATTAGGTTTATTGATGATAAGATGATAACCAGTATACTGGGGCTCCCCTATGTGCAGGTTAGAGGAACCTTGAGTTGGAGCTAAAAGCAGCTTTTATACCATTTTTTACAGAGTTCACAAGGACAGTTAATTACCTCTCAAACAATAACCATAAAGGATTTCAAACAGTCGTTCCCAGGCCCGGTTTCCGTTCCCAGGCCCAGTTTCTAAGTAACTCAAATTTGCACCTTATCTTTTACAACAAAGAGGGTCAGCTTAAGTGGCTTCTGTTTACCCAGGTGTACTGTGTTAAGGGCTCATCTCTCTAATAAACTCCTATCTTGGGTCTTTCTTCCTGGAATGTTTGTTTGAGTCTTTGGAATGCACTTCTCCTGGGATGTGCCTCAGGGGCAGCTTATGTTTGAGTGTAAGCTGAAACTCAGATCTAAGGATCTCTTAATTTTAAGTTCAAGCTGAGACCTGAAATTACATTCTTACATTAAAATTCCATCCTTACAAAGGTAACAGTAAACATCAAGATCTTTCCTCAGGGGACCCTTCCATCTCTCATTCAAGGGATTTTGAGTCTGCAAAGTGGCTCAAATTTAGATATTTGGTTCACAGGCCATGCATGATTTCTAATTGCTGTGACCCAGTGTAGTCTTTCTTCCATTTGTTTAAGAATTTTTCTACTTACACAGACAAAAAAAAAAAAAAAAAAAAAAAAAAAAAAAAAAAAAAAAAAAAAAAAAAAAAATCCAGCAGAAAAATCTTATCTGTATCATACTTAGAAACACCATGATTGATTAGTACCAAAGGTTCATATGACTCATGCCATTATAAGAATCATTTTGCCTGGCCTGGCCTATTGTGGACATGACTTTGCTTATGCTGCTTTTTATGATAGCTACACTCTCTGTGTCTCTGACAGTCGGTGCTGGTACCTGGCTCCTGATATTCAGGGCCTCAGTTGAACCCATGGAACTTAATTCATCCAGTTCAGTAGCCCCATTCCGACCCTAAGGTCTGCCACAAGGAAAGAGAAATGAGGAAGGCCTTCAGATGTGCAGGTGGTTAGACTGGGATTGATTGAGGAGACCAGGAAATAAAGGAGAGACAGACCTTTGCAGAAGCATTTTGTCATTTGGTCAGAACAATGAAGGGTGGTAGTCTCTTGTCTCTTGGCAGGAGTGGAAAATGTAGAAACTTAAGATTAATAAGAAGCTCCGATTTTGGTTTTAAGCTCAAACATTAACTTCCCCCATGGACACATCCCAGAAGAAGCACATTTCAAAGATTCAAGCAAACATTCCAGGAAGAAAGACCCAAGATAGGAGTTTATGAGCCCTTAACACATAAAACCTGGGTAAACAGAAGCTACTTAAGCTGACCCTCTTTGTTGTAAAAGATAAGGTCCAAATTTGAGTTACTTAGCAACTGGGCCTGGGAACAGAAACCAGGCCTGGGAACAGCTGTTTGAAATTTAGCCTTTGTGGTTATTGTTTCAGAGGTAATTGTATAACTGCCCTCGTAAATTCTGTAAGAATGGTATATAAGTTGCCCTTAGCTTTAATTTGAGGGTGGTTCTTGCCTGCATGCAGGAGAACCCCAGTATACTGGTTGTCATCTTATCATCATCAATAAACCTCATGTTATTGCAGCAAATCCCATCCGTGAGTGTTTCTGGGGGAGCGCATTCCCTGGTTTTGGATCTTTAGGTCCAACAAAATCATATGCGTAGATGCGAGAGGACTTGTTGTTCCATAGTCTGTAAAGGGGGATTTGAGGTTGGAAGATACCATCCACATATTTGTTTCCCTGCAGTCTCAGTGCTTTAAATACCAATGGAGGTATTTGATCTGCTCCCTGGAAACTCCCTGTATCCCGAACTGCCTGTAGATGTTATCTCTGCTCTGAGGTTTCTGGGTTATCAGCCAGGCCCCAGGGCATCAAAAGAAAGAGGAATACTATGTTCATTTGGCTGTTCCTGCTGGGCTGGGACAGAGTTGGGTTGTTGGGGTCTGTCTTCAGGATATGGGGGTGGGGGAATTGTGTTGATTTCATGTAGCAGGAAGAGAGTTTCAATTTGTTGGCTGTGGTGGATTATGTGGTCGTCCTCATGTCTTCCTGGAGAAGCTTTTGAAAACAGTCAGTTAGACAAAGGGCTAAAAGAGTAAGATAAGACCAGACCCTTAGGGTTCTAACCAGGTTAGGGACCTAACCAGGGTAGCCATTGTCCTGATGTGGGACTAATAATGACAGTCATCTGATCCAAGGAGGAACTTCACTAAAAAGTTTAAAAGATGGTAAATGTTCTGTGAAGCCTCATTGTTTCTGGAGGAGGGCGAGTGAGTATCCCATCCTGAGCAGCTGTCAGATCTAGTTCTCTTTACTTTTGGAGTGCCACAGCAGCCAAAGAATCAAGTTGATCCTGAGGGATGTTAAGTGGATCTGAAATTTCTCTAATTTTTTTTTTTAAAAAGTACTAATGAGATAAAGTTAACTGATGCAAAGGAGCTCTAACCCCAGCAGTTTTAGGTCTGAGTTCCTGAACTAGTCAGGGTTCTCTAGAGTATCAGAACTTAAAGAATGAATTCATAATATAGTCTGTATAGAAAGGAGATTTATCAGAATGACTTGCAAGCTTCAGTCCAGCTAATCCAACAATGGCTAGCTGTGAACAGAAAGTCCAAAATTCAGTTCTGTCCATGAGGCTGGATGTCTCGGCTGGTCTTCAGTAGATGTTGGAATCCTGAGGAAGTAGGTTTTCATGCCAGTGAAGGAGTGGACTTGCTAACAGGGCAAGCAGACAAAAGAGAGAACTTCCTTCTTCCTTGTCCTTATATACTGTATAATATAAAGGCTTCCAGCACTAGGAGTGGCCCAGATTAGATCTGTTTTGAAGGTGTTTTCCCACCTCAAGATCTGGATTAAAGATCTTGTGGTTCCTACCTCAAATATTTGACTTAGAAGTGGATCTTCCTACTTTAAGCAAAAATTTTGTGGTTTTTAACTCCAGTTCTAATCAAGTTCACAACCAAGATTAGCCATCACAGTCCCAGAAAAATGTCCAGAGTACTAAGAAGAGAGATGAGTAAGACGGTCCATCAGTCTCCTTTCAGAAGTCACCCGAACTGCTGTTAAGGGTTTGGAGGCCGAGACCATTCTTTTTTTTATTTGTTTGGTTTGGTTTTTGGTTTTTCGAGACAGGGTTTCGCTGTGTAGCCCTGGCTGTCCTGGAACTCACTCTAGCCTCGAACTCAGAAATCCACCTGCCTCTGCCTCCCAAGTGCTGGGATTAAAGGTGTGCGCCACCACTGCCTGGCTAGCTGAGACCATTCTTAACTGTTGTGTTGGATTGGTAGCTAGTGTCAGGATAGGCCACACCAGGCCAAAGCAGGTCCTCTTGGCAGAGGTTTTATTAGGAAAGAATGGGGACAAAGGGGAGAGAGAGAAAGACAAGGGAAAAAGAGTCAACAGTGGGAAAAGTCAGCCTTTTATCTAGGCTGTGATGTAGGTGGTTCCCAGCTGAGTGTGAGGAGTGGGCTCTAAGAAGGTATGCAGGTTTGGCATGGCAACAGATGTCACCTATGTGTGACATTCCTGAGTTTGGAGCTGGTTTGCCAACCTGGCTCTGGATACCAACATTAACTGTTTTGTGTTTGGCAGAAAGGTCAGTGTAAAAGGGACAACAGTTGATGTGCCTCAGAGGAAGGATGATGATCCAAGGAGCCATGGTAAAGCTTTTAAATGAGCCAGGTGATGGCAGTATCCATCCTTGAAGCGTGTCATGTCAGTGAGGGAGCTAGATCTGGGTTTGGTTTGTTCTTGTTTCTCCAACTTTTTGAGTTGCATCATTAAGCCATTTGTATATTTTCTAATTTTTTTAAATGTAGGCATTTTCAAGTAAAAATGTCCCTTGTAGGACTATTCAGTGTGTCCCAGAGGTTTTGCTGTGTTGTATTTTAATTTTCATTTAATTTCAGAAATTGATATTTATCTGTCTTCAGCCCCAGTAGTAGATTTTTTTTTTTTTAATGAAATCAGGTGCCCTGGTGTTTGGTTTGCATGTTTAGGATAGTGATGTCATCTTGGTTGACTGTTCCCTTGGTTATGATGAAGTCTCCGTTTTTCCCTCCTCTGATTGGTTTTAGTTTGAAGTCTGTTCTGTCAGATTTAAGATCGCAATGCCTTGTTGCTCCCTGATCCTGCTGGCTTGGGGTTCTTCTGTCATTTTTTTTTACTCTGAGGCAGTGATGTTTAAAGCTAAGTTTTGTTTCTTGTAGGTGCAGATAGATGGGTTTTGTTTCTGCAGGGGAACAGATCCAATTGATCTAGATGCTGTTTTATCTTCACGGATTAATTCTCTGTCTTCTGCCTGACTTGTTCTACTTGTAAGGCTTTCTTTTGCATCTCCTACTTGGGCTTTGGGGTTTTTCAGTTCCATCTTCCTTTCAGCCTGAGTCCTTTTCACCATTTCTGTCTCCAGATTGAATTCTGTTCTCAAGTTCTGGATCATGTCCATCACATCCACCAGCCTTCTGTCTGTATTTTTTCTGGTTTCACTTGGGCGTTTGTTCTCCTTGATTTCATTCATTGGTGGGGTTTCTGATTACTCTTTTAAGTTCTGTATCCTGCAGTTCATCCGGATAATTCTCACTGGCAAGCATTCTACAGGGCTGGCAGGTTTTGTGGAGAAGAAACTGACTTAGTTCTTTGTATTGTTGGTGTTCATGTTGTGATGAGATCTGGCCATGTAGACTCCCTTTCATATTTTTTTCTGAGTTTGTTATAGATGGACAGGGTCAGGGAGAAGAAAAGATATTGGGGCGGGTTCAGTCTAGAGGTTGGAAATTGCTTGGATGGGGTGAAATTGGGTGGGCAGAGTAAATAGGTCTGTGCAAAAAGATTGAATATTATGTGGGAGACTCCTGTGGTTTGTAGGACAGGTAAGGAGGATCCTGACCCCAGACTAGGCCACTGCCCTGGTTGTTGGACCCAGGCTAGATCTGCTGGGTTACAGAAAAGACGTGGGTGGTGGTGGTTGGGGGGTGGGGGGGCGTCTCACCAGGCGAGACCCTGGGAAAGGCTGTAGAACATCTGGGTATAGAGAGGGGAGCTGAAAGTGGCACAAACTCAATAGGTTATTTAAATAGTTCCCACCATGGATTTCTAGCATGCTGCATGTCTCTAGGAGAGCCATCAGTAACTGTAAGTATTGGCAGATTGTAAAGCCTATTTCAGCAGATACTTTAAAATTTTTATCCTTATAATTCTATTTCTCTAGAACCATTCCTGGTACCAAATCTGTATGAGTCAGGGTTCTCTAGTGGAACAGAGTGATAGAATGGATATCTTAGTGCATGGAATTTATTAAGAGTGGCATAAGCTGTGGTCTAGCTAATCCATCAGTAGCTGAAATGACAGAAAGGCCAAGAATCTGGTAATTGTTCAGTCCACAGGGCTGTATGTCTCAAATGGCCATCAGTGTACATGGAATTCCCTAGGAAGTAGGTTCTAATGCAGGAAAGGATAAACTTGCCATGTAGAGGGAAGGCAAGAGGGCAAAAAACAAAAGCTTCCTTCTTTCATGTCCTTTTATGTGGGCTGCCACCAGAAGGTGTGGACCAGACTTAGGTGGGTCTCTTACCTCCAAGGAGCCAATCAAGAAAACCCTCCACCAGGTGCTTCACTGCTTAGTTGGTTCATGTGTAGTCATGTTGATGTTAGTCATCACAATAAACCAGTTTAATCTTTCCAGAAGTTACTCACAGAGCTACTCTTCTGCTTTCTCTTACTCCCCAGGGAAGTCCTCTCTGGGCATGGCCCTCTTCCGTCTGGTGGAGTTATCTGGAGGCTGCATCAAGATTGACGGAGTAAGAATCAGTGACATCGGCCTGGCCGACCTCCGAAGCAAACTGGCCATCATTCCTCAGGAGCCAGTGCTGTTCAGTGGCACCGTAAGGTGAGAGCCTGGCTAGGACTGGGTGATGGCAGAGCTGTCACATGGGGTGGAGACCCCATAGCCTTGGGTCCTGTGTTTCCCACAAGTCTGTGATTCCTATTGCAGTGATGCATAGCTTCTGCTATGTATGCTGCTTAATTAACCAAGTGTCTCAGTAAGACTCTGCCATAGGGGTCCCAGAGATCAGAGACATTTTGGCTCAGATGTCTGTCCCATGACATCTTAACAGGTTACCAGTCTTAAGCCTGTTTTCTCACCCTAAAATGGAGATACTTTTAAGGGCCATTGTGATGTAGATTGGATAAATTCATAAGCATACTGTAAGTTCCAAGCCTGGCCAACGGCAGGAGCACAAATGGTGCTGCTACCACCACCCCTGTGCACTCTGTTCTACTATCTCTGCTGCTCGGGCTGGGAGTTACTGTTCTAGTGGTACCTTCCCCTATTGCTTCCACCATCACCCAGTCCTGCATCCTCATATTCTCCTAGCTCTACCCCCCTCCCCTTTTGCTCTGGTCTGGGAACCCAAGCTGTTTTATGTTCTGCTAGCTCTAACCCTCTCCCCCTTTCTTCTGGTCTGGGGAACTGACCTATTGCTTCTACCATCACCCAGTCATGCATCCTCATGTTCTGCTAGCTCTAACCCTCCCCCTTTCCTCTGGTCTGGGAACCAAAGCTGTTTTGGGAATCTCTAGCATAACACTCTGACACCATTGCGAGTGGGAGAGAGGCGATGTCACTGGAGGACCAGAGCCAGGACAGCTCCTGAAAGGCTTTGGTCCTGAGTCGAGTCTGCATTCTCACTCTATATACTTTAACCTCAAGGTGGGGCCAGCAGCCTAGCAAGCAGCAGCATGCATGGCAGTTAGCCTGGGGCCTTGGTTTTCAAAGGTGTTCAGGTAACAGATGAAAGCTTTTGTGGTCAGGTTGCTAAGGTCAGGGACCAGGGGCCCTCCCCAACCTTTGGCGCAGAGGAGATAAGGAGTTGGTGAGGGGAGGGAGGAGTGAGTCAGTCAGGTAAGGTGGTTGGGGGAATCTTGGAGCTCTGACTGACTAGCAATCAGATTGCTTCTTTATTTATACAGATTTCACAGAACAAAGACAGAATGATTATCCAAGAAGTACAGATTATGGGTTTGATTTTTTTATTACTAACACCTAACTCCTTTACTATATTGTTTCATCATCTGCTGTAAAGTAGAAGTTATTTTAGTCAGTCCATCTCATTCACTGAGTTCTATTCCTCCAGGGCCATACCCTGTATGATTCCCATCTTTAAACTACATTTTCAGAGTGCTCTAAGCATATGATAAAGAGAGGCTTGAATGTGTAACCTCCTGGACAGTCAGAGTTTGTCCAGTGTCTCTGTTTACCCTTTACCAGTTACTATTTGAGTTTGCTCAGGCACAGATGCCCCCAAGAATTTCTAGCTCTGTGCTTACCCGTGTTTAACAATCTTCAGAACATAAGGAAGACTTCCAAATAGTGGCCAGATAATGCTAAGTTTAGAACTTTCCTAAAAAGACTCAGATATAACTTTCTTGGGAAAACACATAAAATGAATCATAATGCAGAAAGTCCCCAAGAATGCAGAGACCAAACCCCGAAGTGAGAGACAGAATGAAAGCGATGGCAGTATTCAGCTCAGTGCTGACGGAACTGTCAAAGCTGTGCTGGCTTCTTGACTGGCCAGTCCCGGTGGATATGGCTGTACCTGGCAATGGCCTGTTGTCAGCTGTTTGTCCAGGTCAGCCTGCTCCAGGTAGCGAGTGAAGTCATGTGTGGCAGTGGGCACTACAAAGTCCAAGTGAATTAACCAGTGGACTGTATGGAGAGTCGGCTTTGTCTACCTTGGTCTGCTTCAAACAGGATTCTGCAAGGCCCACATTGATCAGTGCTGCTATTTCTGATTCTTCCTTTGGCCAGCACATAGTCTGATATAGCTCAAGTTTTTCCATGTTTGATACTTAGTCTCAAAAGATGTTTTTTCTGAAATTTAAATATAATATATTATACATTTTATATATTTTAAAATGTCTAATATAAAGTTCCTTTTTTGCATGTTGAATAGTAATTAGGAAGTAATCCTAATTACTATTAGGATTATTAGATTATTATTAGGATTATTATTTTATTACTAAGATTATTATTATTAGAAAATCATCTTTTCTATCTTTGTCTTTAAATTGCCTCCTAAACCTGGGGTTTCTATGATTTCTGTCCATTTCCAGTCAAGTTGCTTTTCTTTGGAAATAAAAACTATGTATAAGAAGATTGTGCTTCTTATTTTACAACCATCCAAAAGTAATGTTTATTTTTCTGTTTAGTTTTTAGCAGTTTCAAAGGGGAGGACAACCTAAGACTTGCCTTTAAAACTGAGTGTCTTGTTCTTCAGAATAGCATTTGAACTCACTCATTCAAGGCTGGCTTTGTAGCTACCTTCATCTGATCAGGAAGCTGTAATAAAATACCATGTCCCGGAAAGCTTAAATAACAGAAATTTCCCACAGTTCATGCATGTGAGAAGTCTTCCTGGTTTTGTCATGTTTTCCCATGGACTTAGTGTCTTCATGCAGGATAGCAGTGCAAATGAGCTTTTGTGTCTCTTCCTCTTAAAAGGACACTAATCCTATCATGAAGTCCCCATCCTTATGACCTAATCTTTCTTTTCTTTTTTCTTTTTTTAAAAAATAGCATCTTTCTTTGTAGTCTTGGCTGGCTTGGAACTGGTTATATAAACCAAGCTAACCTCAAACTGAGAGGTATGCCTACCTTCTTCCTCTTGAGTGCTGGGATTAAAGGTGTTTACTTCCAGGCCTCATACTTAGAGAAAATCCTAGTCATTTCCTACAGGTCTCACTTCACATTGAAGGTGTGATTGGTTAAACAAAATCTGCAGGCATACGGATACTCAGTGCACAGCAGTAAATACGCTGAATTCTCACCCATGTTCCCAGAGTCCACACTGCTGAGGGCCTTACTTCAGCATTCTCTCCTCCTGGTGACGTCATGTGCTGGAACTCTTGATTACACTTCACCAACATCCTTAGGTACTTAGGCAACACGTTCTTATAAGTGACACAAAGATAATTAACTTTGGCTTACTTTGCTGCCACCTGTCGGACTTTAGGTCTTTTTCAGGACTAAGCATTTTATTTGGAACTAAGTTTTGAGGCTTCTGCCCATAACCATAGAGCCAGCACAAGTGCTGAGCCCAGCTGTCACCTATAGGTCTTTGCAGATGTCCCTTGAGAATTTCCCCAAAGATTCAGCAGGTTCTCAGCTAAAATGTTAGTAAAGGACTATTGCAACTCGACCCTGGATCCTTGGGTAAAGCCTCCTTCCTTTACCAGAAAGCTGGCCCCAGCCTAGGACAGAATAGACAGTATCTTTTGGGAGTCTAGGGGTGACTTCCCTCCCACAAGAAAGAGGTCTGACCTTAATGTCAATGCCAATGGAATGGCAGGCAAAATTGAGATGTCTCATAAACAAGACACTGCTGACCCGAGAGAGGACTAAGAGGTGTTGGTCTTAGGGAGATCAGAGTGGAACGAGGGTGTCAAGAGTTCAAGAGTTCTTAATGTGTATCTATACATCACAGTGGGATTCTTCTGAGAACGCTGGACTAGGGAATGGTTATGACTGGTGTCTACTGCTCCAGTGCCCTGCAGCAGGTGAAGAGGCTGCATTGGGAAATCAGACTGCATCATTGTGATTAGTTCTTGAGTGTGAGTTCTGAGATTTTTTTAAAATAGTTTTTTTTATGCAATATATTCAAACCATGGGTTCCTCTCCCTCACTTTCAGATCCATCCATCTCCTTAACCTTCCAGCCTCACACCTCCCTCCTTCTCACACTCTCTCTCTCTCTCTCTCTCTCTCTCTCTCTCTCTCTCTCTCTCTCCCTCTCCCTCCCTCCCTCCCTCCCTCCCTCCCTCCCTCCCTCCCTCAAATGAGGAAATAGAAAGACCAGCATAAAACAAAATAAATGAAGAAGAAAAAAAAGCATACATATGCAGACAGACACAATACACAAATCTGTGCACAAACCCCATAAAAACACATAATTGGAAACCATAATATACAGGCAAAAGATCTGTAAAATAAAAAAAAAACTGCAAACAGAGCAATATGAGACAAAAAAATGTCTTTAAAAATACTTTTGCATTCATTTTGTGTCGTTCGCCTACTGCTGGGCATGGGGCCTGCCCTTAAGTGTGGTTTGTAAACCCAAATAGACTCCCTTGAGGAAACTTTTCCTTTGTGAGCAGTTGTTAGTTGGAGATAGCTTCTTGGCTGGGAATGGGAGCTTATGTCTAGTTTTCCATCTCAGCACTAGGACCTGTCAGGCTTGAACCTCTATAGGCTCTATGCATGCTGCCACAGTCTGAGTTCATATGTACATCTGTCCTATTGTGTCTTTCTGCTGTTGCCTCCTCTGCATAAGTCACTGAACCTGGAAGGAAGGGATTTGATGAAGACCTCAGATTTAGGGCTGAGTGTTCCCAAGGCTCTCACTCTCTGCATATTGTCCAGTTGTGGGTCTCTGTGTTAGTTCCCATCTACTTCAGGAAGAAGCTTCTCTCATGGTGACTGAGGGAGACACTGATCTATGGGTATAGCAGAATGTCCTCCGGAGTCATTTTATTGCAATGTTCTTTTAGCAGGACAATAAATATTTGGATTCTTTTTAGATCCATGGCCTTTCTGGTCTTAAGTTCTTGGCCACCTGAGCAGTGTCAAGCATGGGCCCTATCTCATGGAGCAGGCCTTAAATCCAATCTGATAGTGGTTGGTTAGAATATACACAATGTTTGTGCCACGCATGTACCAGCATATCTTGCAGACAGGTCACCACTGTAGATCATTGTAGATCAAAGGATTTGTAGCTGGATTTACAGCTCAACTTCTCTGTGCCATGGAGATATATGAGTGTTGTCTTTAACAATAGGGACATACCATCAGTTTGTGGAGACAACTGATAGCCTTGGCAATGGCTGAGTTGTTTGGGGATTTCCATGGTGCTCCTTTGACCAACAACTCAATTAGATGCAACCCATTCCTGGCATTGGACATTTTACTTGGTGACAAGAAATGTCTTACTGGGGCTTCATCTCCTCCATTATTGCCTCCTTTCGATTTTTTTCATATATGTATATATTTTAAGACACTTCTACTATAGTAGGTTTTTATATGAGCCCTCAGATGGCCCTTAGTGTTAGCTGTCCATCCCCATGTTCCTTCCCTTACCATGCTCTTCCCTCCCCATCTTCATTTAATCCTCAGGTTCCAGTCTCCATGTTTTCTAACTATATATTCTATTTACCCTTCCTTTAGAGAGCCATTCCCACCTGCTCGTCCCTTACTCTCTACCTAACCTCTGTGGTTCTACAGATAGTAGTATTCCTACTGAAGGTTTAATAGCTATCATCCGCTTATAAGAGAATACATACTATATTTGTCTTTTGGGGTCTGGGTTACCTCACCCAGGATGATTTTTTATAGTTCTACCCATTTACCAGCCAGCAAATCTCATAGTTTCATTTTTCAATCAGCTGAAGAATAGTCTACTGTGTAAATTACCATATTTTCCTTAGCCATTCATCTGTTGATGGACATCTAGGCTGTTTCCAATTACTGGCTATTATAAATAGAGCAACAATGAACATGGTTGAGAAAGTGTCTCTATAGTAGAATGCAGAGTCCTTTGGGTATAAGCACAACAGCTTCCTGAGAATTGCTACACTGATTTCTGTAGTGGTTGTACAAATGTACATCCCATTAGCAATGGATGAGTGTTCCCCTTTCTTCATATCCTTGCTGGCTCGAACTGTCATTTGTTTTATTGATCTTGGCCATTCTGATTGATGTTAAGATGAAATCTCAAAGTAGTTATGATTTGCATTTCCCTGATGATTAAGGATGTCGAGCATTTCTTTAAGTGGTCCTCAGCCATTTGTGTTTCCTCTTTTGAGAACTTTAGATCTGTGTCCCATTTTAAATTTTTTTATTGTTAACATATTTTAGATATCAATCCTCTCTCAAATATGTAATTGGCAATTTTTTTTTCCCATTCTGTATCCTGAAAATTTGTCTGGATGATGCTGTTCTTTCCTATGCTCGAAGCTTCTCAATTTTATGAGGGCCCATTATTCATTGTTGCTCTTAGTGCCGGTGCTAACAGTGCTGTCTTCAGAAAGTCTTTTCCTGTGGTACTGAGTTCAAGCCTATTCCACACTCTGTCTTATTTGAGCTCACTGTTGCTGTGATAAAGCACCATGGCCAAAAGTAAGTTAGGGAAGGAAGGCTTTATGTGGTTTATGCTTCCACAGCACTTCTCATCATTTGAAGGAAGTCAGGACAGGAACTCAAAACAGGGCAGGAGCTAAGGCGAGGCCATGGAAGAATGCTGCTTAACTGTTTGGATGCACATGGCTTGCTCAGCCTACTTTCTGATTCTAGTCAGAACCACCAGCCCAGGGGTGACTCCATCCTCAATGTGACTCCATCCTCCTACATCAATTACTAATTAAGAAAATGCCCTACCAGCTTCCTACAGCCCAGTTATATGGTGGCATTTTCTCAATTTAGGTTCCCCCTTCTCTGATACTCTAGCTTGTGCCAAGTTGATATAAAACTACCCAGGACATTCTTCTATTAGATTCATAATATCTGGGCTTATGTTGAGGTCCTTGATCCCTTATAGAGTTGAATTTTGTATAGGATGATAAATGTGGATCTATTTACATTCTCCTATATGGAGCCATCCAGTTTGACCAGCACCATCTATTAAAGATGCTGTCTTTTCTCCACTGTTTATTTTTGGCTTCTTTGTCAAAAACCAGGTGTTCACATGTATGTGGACTTACGTCTAGGTCTTCAGTTAGATTCCATTTATCACCATGTCTGTTTTATTGCCAATACTATGTTGTTTTTATTACTATAGCTTTGTAGTACAGTTTGACATTGGGGATAGTGATACCTACAGAGGTTCTTTTATTATTCAAAATTGGTTTTAGCCATCCTGGGGATTTTGTTTCCATATGGTGGTGAAACTGTTTTTTCAGTTTCTGAGAAGAATTGTGTTGGAATTTTGATGGAGATTGCATTGAATCTGTAGATTGCTCTTGGTAGGATGGCCATTTTTACTATATTAATCCTAATGATCCATGAGCATGGGAGATTGTTTCATCTGCTATCCCCTCAGTTTCTTTCTTCAGTTTCTTTAAGTTTTTATTATATAAATCTTTTGCTTGCATGGTTAGAGTTATCTTACACACATGCACACGTGCACAAACACACATATATTTTGAGGCTGTTGGGAAGGTGGTGTTTCCGTGATTTCTTTGTCATTTGTATATAGGAAAGCTACTGATTTTAATTTTGTATTCTGCTACTTTGCTGAAAGTGTTTATCAACTATAGAAATTTATTGGTGAAATTTCAGGGTTATTTAGGTATAAAATCATATCACCTGCAAATAGAGATACTTTGACTTCTTCCTTCCTTGTTTGTTTCCATTTGATCTCTTTCAGTTGTCTTATTGCTCTAAGCTAAGACTTCACATATTACATTGAATAGGTATCTAGAATATACAAAGAACTAAAAAACAAAAACAAAAAGCCCCACCAAAAACCCAAAACAAAACAAAAACCTAAACACCAAGAAAACAGCTCATTTTTTTTTTGTTGTTGTTTTTGTTTTTTGAGACAGGGTTTCTCTGTGTAGCCCTGGCTGTCCTAGAACTCACTCTGTAGACCAGGCTGGCCTCAAACTTACAACTCATTTTTTAAAATGGGACATGAAGCTGGTTATGATGGCTCACCCTTAATCCCAGTACTTGAGAATCAGAGGTAGGTGGATCTCTGGGTCCCAGGCCTGTCTCAAAACAAAACAAAACAAAACAAAATGGGGCAAGGAACTAAACAGTTTTCAAAAGTCAAATGCATCCATGTTCACTGCTGCTTCATTCACTATAGAAAACAACCTACATATCCGTCAGATGATAAATGGATGTGATACATTTGCACAACAGAATGTTATTCGGCTCTTCAGAAAAAATGAAATTGAGCCAGAAAAATAGTTCAGATAGTTTAGGAATACTGACTGCTCTTTGAGAGGACCCAGGTCTGATTCCAAGCACCTATGTGGTAGCATATAACTGTGTATAACTCCAGGGGATTCAACACCCTCTTCTGGCCTTTGTGGGCACCAGCATGTACATAGTGTACAAACATGCCACAAAACACCCATCAAATAAAATAACTTTAAAAATTTTTTATATGAAATTTTATAGGTAAATGGGTAGAGCTCATTTTGGGTGAGGTAACGTGGACTTAAGAAGGCAGATGTCATAGGCACTTTTCTCATCTGAGTCTCCAGATATGTTGTGTTCCATTAGAAATGGCCTCAGAGATCAGGAAATTAAGTGGGTGTATGTAGTGGGAGATACTTTAAAAATGGCTGCTGGTCAAGCCGACTATCTAAGCTGCAGCGGCTCTGCCTAGCTCAGCTGCCATGTTTCGCTGCCAGAGGCCACGTGCACACCACAGCTAGAAACAGCCAGCCAGAAACACCAGCCCTGTCACCCATGAGACACCAGTGTGGGAGATGGCTCTGACAATCTTCCACACTGTCTCCACAAGTCTGCGCATTGCCCAGACCATCCCACTATCCATGCTGGCCCGGTAGGAAAATGAGACTCTAATGCTTAAATATTAATCAAAGGCTTTATATATTTAGTAATGCTCAATAACAATATGCCTATACAATTAAAATTGTTTCCCAATTAGCTAACCTAAATATAAGTTGTTACCCGTGACTGCTCTCCATATCTGCGTGGTTCTCCATCCTCTTATATCTCTGCCTTCTCTAGCTCTTCCTCTTCTTCTTCTTACTCCTCCTACCTTATTCCTCCCACCTTAGCTCCTCCTACAGGTATATTTCAAGGGAAGGGAGATGAAGTGCAGTAGTATAGCGAGTTACAGCAAAGTAATGAAACAGAGAAGGGTAGCTGAGGGGGAGATGACCACCAGTTAAAAAAATATGAAGCTACCTGTAGAACCTTCCTAAAATATATGCATATATATATACAAAATGTCTAAATGGGATTACCCTATAATGGGGCAAAATGCCCTTACTGGACACCAGAGGCTAACAGATAAAAAGCCAATGCCAGGAATGGAGTATGTTTTTTGGAGGCCTCTCACCTCACTCCTCTGAAAAGAAGCATTACAGACTATTGCCAATGCTCTTGATTGCTTTTGGGAACTTGACTATATGACACTATTTCTGAGGACACCACACACTTGAGTCACAGGACATGCTACTGGAGAAGCAAAGGAATTACCAGTCTTACCCATATGTGAACCCTGTGAACTACAACAATGACTTGTGTGGTAAGGCATACCCAAGGTACAGTAGTGACGTAATAGCATGGAGTGACCAGCCAGTACCTGATTGTTTAAGGGCTGCTCAAAGTTGAAACCTATACATGGCATCTTTATTGGTTCCAAGAACCTGTGGCTACACATGTCATAGGTCCTAGAGGAGCATGTACTACTATTACTGTCCTAAATGGACATAACATTAAGCCGACTTGTAATGACTCATCAGTACACCTGGAGAGTAATCCATCTTCTACCCCTCATCAGAGAAGATGTGTTCCGTGCCCCTCTCTGAGTCCCCTTCGCCCGCGAAAGAGACACGTGAGGCAGTGTTCGGGTGGTTACCACAGCGAGGCTTTATTCTTGTATAAGCAGAAGCGGAAAGACCCAAAGCCTGGGAAAGGCACTGCTTATATACACCCTAGAGTGAAGTGTTCACTTCTGATTGGCTGTTCACTCATCACCCAATAATATGCCCCGGGATGGGCAGTGACTTTGGCGCTTTTGCCTTTTGCACCTGTGCAGTTACTTGTTTACTAGTGGGATGCCCACGCCATCTTGTAATGGCGGATGCTATCACGCTCACACGGCTCCTTACATCTCCCACTATCTATATATTTAAGATGGAACAGCCTATTGCCTATCAAGCGCGGCACCAACTCAGTGAGGGAAAACAGAGGCCTGATCCCCTGTGCAAAATGAGATATTGTAATGGGTTTCTTCTCTTGTCATCGTGCAATAAGTAATACTTCCCATACCCATCTCGATGCCTTTTGACAGGGAAAGGGAGCCTCCACCCTGGGGCGCCACCAGAGGAGGTTTCTTGGCATCAAACCTTTGTGCAATCAGGCATATTTTCGGGAAATCTATCCACACTCGTAGAACATTCCCTGTCGAGTACCCACTCGTAACACCTCTAGATATTCAGGTACCACAGTTATTCAGGCAAGGGCTGGCTAGACTTGGACCTCTCATCCACCCAGTGCAATGGGCTGAACCCTTGGGGTGCATCAACTGAGGGTCTCAGTCATCAGCTACTTTCTTAGCCTAGATAGCCAAATTTCAGGGGGAGATGCTTGCTCAAGGCTACGAGTGCTTGGGCGATAGCGACCTTGTCACGTTTTTGTTGGGCTCTGAGCTTACAGACCAATCATAACATGAACACTAATCCATAACATAGGGCTGCACCAAACAGGCCTATCCCCACCTTTTAAGAAAGAAGGAAAAGGCAGAGGTAAGCCAAGAAGTAAAATCGCCAGGGGTAACGGGGTCCACTCGTGTTCCATTAAGACTCGAGATCCGGATCTGCAATCACTGCTGCATCTGGTCCAGCTCCCTAGTCCACTTCCCTTGTAAATAAGCAGAAAGATTATGGCTTTGAATAAATGTATCATTCATAAATCTCAGAGGTGTAATACAAGATGTGGGGTTGCTGACACGCAGCTCATTTGAACCACATCCGTGAGCTGCTCCACATGGGCTTGGAGCAAATCAACTCTCTGGTTGACCAACAGGATGCCTGATACCAGGTATGCATCCACTTTCTGTAGAATGGTCAAAGCCTCAGAAGTCTTTTCTGAAATTTGATTAACAACAGTAGCTGCTGTAACTTTATTAACCATGCCTGTGCCTGCTGTCACAGCTGCAGCTGCAGAGATGGTAATAGCAGTGATAATGGCTGCAGTAATGCCAAAGTCTCTTTTATGTCTCAATAACGATGTAGTAGGGAAAGTTTCAGGATCAGCTTCTACTGGGATGGGCACAAAGGTAGGCACGTGCACAACCAAGGCTAGGTCTAGTGATCCATTCCAACATTGTGCCAAAAGGCATGTAACATTCTTACAATCCAAGATATCAGAATTATTTTGAAAGTTGGATAACATAAAGAAAAATGGGGAGTCCACACACACCGACACCGGTTGTGCAGATGCATTCTTAAACACCTTATTAATTTTAATGTTATTCAAATGGCTAGAGATATTAGATCGTGTAGCTGAAACATTTTGTACTTCATGAAATATACCATTCAACAAGACAAAGGCAGATACACCTTTTTTAACATTCTAAACAGTGGCTACAACACATAATTTAACTGTGTTGAAGCAGGGTAAACTCAAGAAAATACACATATGATTTAATTACATATATTGTCTTCTCAATAGATGAGGCATCTGTAAATATAGTAAATATAGCAAACATCTTTTCTATGGTCTGCATGCATAGTAAATTTTAGGAAATACAAAAGCATGTATAGAGAAAAACTGTAACATATGATTATCAAATTTGTCTAAAATGTTTGTCATGTAATAGGCCAAATTTAATAATTCAATAACCAATTTAATTGTTATGTGGAATAAAGAATAAACCTTTTATCTAAAATGTTTTTAGGATTTTATCATATAATCTTTATTTGTAAATGAAGAAAGACAAATCCATATTAATGGTTTCTTTTGTCAAAGGGCTGCTGTGGACATATGAGTAGTAACAACACAAACAGCCAACAATTTATTATAGTCTATATAATTTATCTGTTGATAACTAATTATTTTATTATTTATTTTATTTAGCTTATTTTATTTTCAGCAAAGATATCTATCTTTTATTAGTTAATTGTCAAGGGGAATTAGGACTTGTATCCCTTTGAAAATATCAAACAGAGGTTTAAATCCTCCTATGGTAAGCTTAAGATGAGGTTTTAGCAAATTAATATCTCTAAACAACTTTTAAAAATCACTAAGAGCAAATCAAGATTAAAAGTAAACCATTTTCTTTTTGCATGTATACTCACAAGCCAGAAGATGGCGGTAGATCCCCACCACAAATGGTTGTGAGCCACCATGTGGTTGCTGGGAGTTCAGCTTTTATATTTTAAATTAAGTCTAGACTTTAATGGCTGAGCCATCTCTCTAGCCCCAACTATCTATTTTTATTAGAATGTTCTGTGTCACAATCTGATTAGGATATAACTGAGGTCTCAAATATTGAATGACACTGTCTTTGAATCTTTTTTGGAGCAACAAGTACTCTAAAAATTTTTTTAAAGCTCATTATATTGGAGCAAAGGCTTGCGGAAAAAACTTCTTTAGAGAAATCCACTAATAAATTATCACACAATGAATAATATATACTAAAAGATTTAACCTCTTAATTTTTTGTATTAAAGCAACACAATATTTATATATATAATGTAAAACAATTAACCATTTTCTGAAGCAATTATTTCTAACAAATATCACTTCATGGGCTCTTAAAAATTATGAATAAATTTACTGACTGTAAACCTCTCACCTTTACCAGAAATGTAAAGGGATGGTATAAAAACATCTTTTATATCTATAATAATTCTATAAGCATTTACTGAAATGGCAGCTGGAGTAGGCAAGTTAGGCTGTATAAATCTTAAATTTGAACTTTATTTTGGATTAATTTAATAACCAATCTTTTTTAGTCCAATGAATATATCAGATAAAAGCCAACCTTATTCTCTAATAATTGTTACATATATTAGAGGAATCCAAAGCATCTCATTTTTAACAACTTTGAATATAAAGGAATTAAAACAATTTGAACAATATTTTATCAGCAGGTACAGTTATACTCATGGAGGGAAGTAGACATAATTTTAATGTCTCCAGCATAATCATAACTTTTAGCCCACAGACTGTTGTAAAGTCTTTGGGTCTTAGATTTATCTCTCTTCTCACAAGAAACAATGAAGACAAAAGATGAATTCCGGTAAACACATTTCTAGGACCTGGTTGTGAAGACCCAGGACAAAAGGAACTTTTGGCACCCGAGCTGCAGAGCTCAGTCTGCATTGTCTTAATTCAAATGTAAATGTGCTTAACCTCCCTCCGGCCTGTTCTCTGAGGCTTGGCTAGGCCTGAACTGTGTGATTTTTGACTTTAACTTTAACTTTAAACCTTAAATTTAAACTGTAAACTTAAAAAGACACGTGTTGTATCTTTTCTCTATAAACATAGGCAAATCAAAAATTTTCAAACTCTCGGTTGAACTACCAACTGTAGCCAATGGAATATTGGCAGTTTAACTATGTTTTTAAGCCTCTTTTGTAATATTAGAGTATAACCATATTTTTGAGAAACAAAACCAATTTTTAATGATGTAAGCAATCTATTTTCTCTAAAATTAACACCAAGTAGATTACCTTTATACTATAAAGTTTTGCTGCCACAAAACAAAGTGTAAAATTTAATGGAAAACTTGTAGCATTATATAACTCAGGCTGCTGGCAGGTGCGCTGTGAGGACGGGGCAACCAAGTAACACTCAATAGCTGTAAACAATGGCAGCACTGCAGAATTTGAATGTACTGGCATGGGAACAGGCCAAGATCTAACTATGGCCCATAGTGGTATACTTATCCCCAAATCGAACATCAGTATCAGGAGAATCAGAGCCGTCATCTTGCAATCTAGCTTCATTCTTCACAATCTGCACCAGCCGAGTAGGGACCCAAATTGGATTGTCTTCACCTGTGGAATAAACACAAACAGCTCCCCTCCCCAGCCATGGCGGGGGCCTATCTCGTCCCTGACCTTGGAGAAGGGCCGCAGCAAGTCCTGCCTTAGTGAGGAGGCCTCCCAGGCCGCAACAGGCTCTCAGCCAGTCTTGTAGCCCCTTGTTCCTACGAGGGACAATGGCTGCATGGCATTCAGCTGTGGCATTTTCAAAGATCATCTGTTCTATCACTGGCATTGCTTGCTCTGGTTCCCCAAAGATTCTGCCATAAAGGGGGGTCCTTTTGTCTTCCACTCTCTCTCCACCAGCTGGTGGAGGGTCCTTAACCTTAATAGGCTCTGCAGTAGCCCTTGTTTCTTTTGAGTACTCTTTTCTTTCTCCAGGGTCTTTGCCCTTATCTGTTTCTCCAGGCTCTTTGGCCTGATCCCCAGGCTCTTTGGCCTGATCTCCAGGCTCCTTGGCCTGATGCCGGATAACACACTCTGGTTCTGTTATGCTAGGGTGGCCCTCTCCTGAAACCTCTTGACTTGCACTAATAGCTGAAAGCAAAAGCAACGCAAGCAAGAGGCTAGCTAGTGGAGCTGCGGTGGTGAGTGAAAGTCCGCTCGCAACAAAGGCTTCCACCACAGGCATATCTCTCGGAGACGTACCTCGTTCCTGTAGTCTTTTAACCTGCCCCAAAACTTGGGAGGTCTCCGCTGCGCCTTGAAGATCCTGGGTTTCGACGCCAGATGTTCTGCGCCCCTCTCTGAGTCCCCTTCGCCCGCGAAAGAGACACGTGAGGCAGTGTTCAGGTGGTTACCACAGCGAGGCTTTATTCTTGTATAAGCAGAAGCAGAAAGACCCAAAGCCTGGAAAAGGCACTGCTTATATACACCCTAGAGTGAAGTGTTCACTTCTGATTGGCTGTTTACTCATTACCCATAATACACCCCAGGATGGGCAGTGACTTTGGCGCACTTTTTACCTTTTGCACCTGCGCAGTTAGTTGTTTACTTGTGGGAGGACAGGATGCCCACGCCATCTTGTAATGTCGAATGCTATCACGCTCACGCGGCTCCTAACAAAGATGGTGCTTAATACAGAGACCCACAGATGGTCAACGTGCAGAGAATCAAAGGCAGCAGGGTGCTCAGGCCTGAATGGGAACCATCTCTGTCACAGCCCCTCTTCCCAAGGCTCAGGAATCACTGCTGACTCAGAAGGGGAAGAATGAGTGTAAGAGCCACAGGATGACTACAGGAAGCAATGTGTTCTGGGCAGAGCAGGTTTTTACACATATGAATGGATAGCAATTGAAACAGCATACACAAGACCTGGGCAAGCTCAAGCCAGACAAAGTTCCAGTGTAGAGAGGGGAGGTGGGCACTGCTGGGAGACCATTCCAGTGGAAGAATACATCCAAGAATATGTGGGCAACACAAATTGTTCTTGATAGGTTTTTGGGTTTTGTTTTGTTATGTTTTGTTTTTAAGTACATAATTGGCTGGGTTGTGAAGGGTCTTAGATCTGGGAGGAATCAAAGTAAACAGCATGAATATGATACTTACATAAAATTCTCAGATAACAAGGGAGGAAAACAGGTGTTTTCTATGTTTGTTCATAAAGTGGGATATATCTGAAGGAAATCGTGTTTCCAGGTGTCAGAGGTAATAAAATACACTGCTGTTTCTTTTGTGTTTTCATATCTGTATTTATAATTTTTTTTTACAGCTAACTTATGTTGAGTAATTAAAATAAACTTGTTTTATGAAACAGGGAGCCCCGATCTCAGGTGTTGTCCTGTGACTCCATGGGGGAGGGGGGGTCTGTGACCTTCAGAGTTGATACCCAGTTTTCTCTGTGTGCTGTTTAACCATAGACAGCCATTGAAATGTGGTTTGTTGCCAGGCAGTTGGTGCACACCTTTAATCCCAGCACTTGGGAGGCAGAGGCAGGCAGATCTCTTGAGTTCAAGGCCAGCCTGGTCAAGCCAGCAGAGTGAGTTCCAGGACAGCAGAAATACATAGAGAAACCCTGTCTCCAAAAAAAAAAAAAAATGTAGTTTGTTAAACATTGGCAGTTTCTATCATACTTCTTCCTAGATCAAACCTGGACCCTTTCAACCAGTACACGGAAGACCAGATCTGGGATGCTCTAGAGAGAACGCACATGAAGGAATGTGTAAGTGGAAGCAAGGGAGGGCTGTGCTGGCATCACAAGGCTGGGAATATGGGTGTGCTGCGTTCTGTTCTGGCTCCCTCTCCCAGCAACCATCCTTTCCCCCCACTCCAGGATGTCTGTGGGAGAATACTTCTCAGCAGGAGTTCACAGGCTTTTCACATGCATCCTAAAGTCAGTGTCTCATACAGTGATGTACTCAACTGGTAAAGGGGCTTGCCACCAAGTTTCTAACCACCTGAGTTCAAGTTCCAGGATCACATGGAGAAAGGAGAGAACCAACTCCCACCGTTGTCTGACTGCCACACTTACGGTATCACTCACACACACACACACACACACACACACACACACACACAGTAACATATACATATGTGCAGGTACACACTCTCACATACACAAACATACACACAAAAAATGTAATAAACAAAAATTTAAAGTTGGTCTCGCAGCCCTACCTCCCACAATGCTCGTGGCCATATTGGCCCCATACTCACCTTAGACTAAAAATATATTAGTGATAACTAGTCAGAACTTAATAAATTCTCGGAACACAAAAGATCTATAATTTATTGCTGATTCTATTATGTCATCTCTTATGACAGATGTCATGGAGCAACTCAGCAGACCTTGCCAGTAGCCAGTATGCAGAGGGGCACGGCTGTTCTTGAGTGGGACTGTAGCCTGAATTCAGTATCCACTGCCTCGGTCAGTTAGGTTTAGCCTTGCCTCCGTTTTACATAGAGTAGCCTCAATCTCATCTGAAGAAGAGGTTGCCAGTGTGGATTTGGGGAGTGGGACTCTGTCTTAGTTAGGGTTTCTATTCCTGCACAAAACATCATGACCAAGAAGCAAGTTGGAGAGGAAAGGGTTTATTCAGCTTACACTTCCACACTGCTGTTCATCACCAAGGGAAGTCAGGACTGGAACTCAGGGTAGGAACTTGGAGGCAGGAGTGGATGTAGAAGCCATGGAAGAGTGCGCTTACTGCCATACTTTCTTATAGAACAAGGCTACAGCCCAGGGATGGCACCACCCACAGTGGGCTAGGCCCTCCCTCCTTGATCACTAATTGAGAAAATGCCTTATAGCTAGATCTCATGAAGGCATTTCTTCAAGGGAGACTCCTTTCTCTGTGATAACTCCAGCTTGTATCAAATTAACACATAAAACCAGCCAGTACAACCTCTATGTCTTGAAAAACTGTATTTTTAGAACCAAACCTAAGGACCCACATCCAATAGGATCTTACGTTTCTGAGATATTTTCATGGGATGGAAACTAACAGAAATAGATATTGTAAACATGAATTGCCCTAGATAATATAGGTCCTTAATACATGTGTGATCACGTGGGTCTTTCAGATGAGCCAGAGTACTTATTTTTCATCTGTTTCAGAATAATTTTTTTCTTTTTGTGCATTGGTCAGAGGGTGGGAGGTGGAGGGGTGTGTGTGTGTGTTAGTGTCTCATTGTATATAGTGACTTAAACTCCTAGTATTCTTGCCTTAGCCTCCTAAGTATTAGATTATTGTGTGAGCCCCTATACCCGGCTACAATGATTTCTTTTTACCATGGATTCTGAAAGGTTTGGTTTGTATCTTTACACTTCTAACCTCTGGTCTCTTTCTAGATTGCCCAGCTACCTCTGAAACTTGAATCTGAAGTAATGGAGAACGGAGACAATTTTTCTGTTGGGGAACGGCAGCTGTTGTGCATAGCAAGAGCCCTGCTGCGTCACTGTAAGGTGAGCTGCATCGTGGGTGACATGACCTGGGCAGTGGTGAGGAGCTGGGCCCTGGGTGCAGCTCTTCCTACAGGCACACGATTCTGAGGTTCATTGCCTCTGAGCCCAGTGACACTTTCTTTTTTTTTTTTATTGGATATTTTATTTACATTTCAGATGCCATCCCCTTTCCCCATCCCCCCCCCAAAAAAACCCTATCCCATGCCCCCTTTTTCTTTTTGCTTTTATATACTTTTAAAAAATGTTAATCAAAGGCTTTATATGTTTGGTAATGCTCAGTCAGAAGTGTAACCTAATACCCAACCTAGATATATCAACTGTCTTTGACTGGTGGAGACACATGAACAACTGCCTCCATATCCCCCCCCCCCCACCCCCCAGTGTCACTTTCTAACCAGTAGTTCCTCAGTCAACCTTGCACCACTTGGCACACTGTTTCAAGGGGTCTTTGTCTTTTTTCTTCTTCAAGCTTTTGCATATATATGAATTATAGTTTGAACACATTCCCCATCATGCCACCGCCCCCCCCCCTTATTAAATTTTTGTTTATTTGTTTGGGGTTTTTGGTCTTTAGAAACAGAGTTTCTATGTATAGCCCTGGCTGCTCTGGAACTCACAAAAATCTGCCTGTCTCTGCCTACCAAGCACTGAGGGTAAAGGTGTGCACCACCATGGCTGGGCTTTGTTTTGTTTCTTAACTTCCCCTAAGCCTTTGGAATTCAAGGACAACTTTGTTTCTGGCTAAGGATAGAACTGCAGACTCAGCAGATTAACGACTGAGGAGACATCATCAGATAGAACCCTCATGCACCACTCCTCATGATGCAAACAGGAAAGGAGAAGTCCAGAAAAGCTAGTCTACATGTGAAGGTCATGGAGAAAGTGGGCGTGTTTGAGTAGATCACTGCTACACAGGTTATATGAATTCTGAGCAAACGGCATTTTCACAACCATGTGTGATCCTACTAAGAAGAAATAGTACATATACAGAATTTAAACACTAATGCTTCTTACTAAACTGAAGTGAACAAGAATGCTTGGGGAAGTAATTGGATCTGTGTCCTCTGCTCCCTGGCAGATTCTGATTTTAGATGAAGCTACAGCAGCTATGGACACCGAGACAGACTTACTGATCCAAGAGACCATCCGGGAAGCGTTTGCGGACTGCACCATGCTGACCATTGCCCATCGACTGCACACAGTTCTGGGCTGTGATAGGATCATGGTGCTGGCCCAGGGACAGGTATTAAGTTCCTCAGGAGCTCTCTCTTGGCATGGGGTCTTTGTGTGGGAAGAAAACAGGCTGGGGAGGGGCTGCCTGTCATCTTCATGTTTCTGGGCATTCACCAAACAGCCATAGCAACTTAGTTTTGGCTTGTGTTGATCAGACAGGTGCCTGTGCCCCAGGCATGCTCTTAGTCTTCTGTGGTACATAAGCAGTGACACAGGCCAGAGAGCACATGCACTTCAGTGACTTACACACAAGAATTGCCCAAAGCCAAAGCAGCAACCACCTTGGGTTTGCTCTCTGCCACCGTGTCGTGGTGCCACATTTCTCATCCAGGTTCTCCACACTTTGACAGGTCTGGTCTTAACTCACCTTCTGTAGGTCACTCTCAGCTGGCATTGCCAATAGACAGCCTCTGTGCTTTTTCACCTTGTCTTTACAGACCGTTCCATCTGCTATCTTAAAACTGTCTGTCCCTAAAGAACATGACTTAAATGCCAGAGCTTCCACAAACCACCCCGGGGCCTTATCCATCCATCCATCCATTGTAGACCTCTCACCTCATCTGTATGGTACTCTGCCTCCCATGAGAGCCCCTGTAAGCTCCCTAAGGAAGGGACTCAGTCTCACTCAACCTGAGGTCCACATTAGCACTTGCTATTACAGCTCTTTGCTTGATGGCTAGTTAAGTACAGTTATCAGTGAAATAAGCCATGGTGGTGGCTTGTGGTGGGTAGCTTGGCTTCTCATAATATTATCATATATTATTATATATACATGTTATAAAATATAATAATACTAATGGCATCACAGTATCTGGTTCTATCGAGTGGTTAGTCTGTGGCATGTTCAGTGAGCTGTATCTCATCTTCAGCATTCAGTAATTCCTTATAACTGAGAAGGAGCAGAGAGCATTCCCTGACTATATGTTATAGGTGAGAAATCTAAGGCTCAGGGCTCTGACCTTTAGGGACACAGACAGTAGAAGAGTTGGCACAGAACTAAGTCTAGTTAACTCCCTCTGCTGCCCCTGTCTCTTGGTTTGTGGAACATATTAAGAGAAGTACTAAGAAAATGTCTCACAGGCTAGCCTTTTCAAGGGCTCACCTTCTCACAGGCTTGGCTTGCCTTCAGGACCATCTTATGTGGGGAGCCAACAGAAGGAGGCTATCATCCTTGCAGCCATCTTGAGACATATACCCTGACATGAGATTTGATTACAATAGCCTGCAACAGCTGAACACACTCTGATAACATCTTGTTTTAGATACCCAGGATCTTCCCTTGGGTGTGTGAGACTTAAAGCTGTGATTTAGAGCTGAGACTTAAGGGCATGACTTAGAGATCAGATTTAGAGATAAGACTTAAGGGTGTGACTTAAGGGTGTGGCTTAGAAGTGAGACATGTAAAAGGTGAGAGGCAGACAGAAGAGTTCAGTACAACTTGGAGTAGGAATTAGGCATTGAGGAAGAAGACACTTGGACTAGAAAACTCAGAAGAAAAATTATTATTAGGTATTAGGCACTTGGAGTAGGCACTTGAGACTCGAGACAGGCAATTAGACATTAGGCACTTAGCACTTGGAAGAAGTAACTTGGAACTTGGAGGCACTAGGGACTAGGAACTAGGGACTAGGAACTCAAGACTTGGGACTTGGAGAGAAGAAGAGAGACTGAAGAATAAACAGGATTGAATCACACTGTCTGGTCTCCATTCTTCAAGTCCATCCTCACTGTCTCTCTTGCTGAACCCTGACCCGTGGACTGAAGCAGCTTGGGGCAGTGCAGGCTCTAACAATTTAGCCCCCAAGGCTTTTGGCAGTACGGGTTTAAACATTGACAGACCGGTCTGAGACATTTTGGTGCTCAACGTGGGGCAGCTCGGGCTGTAACATTTTTGGCGCCCAACATGGGCAGAGTGGTCCACGACATTTTTGGCCCCCAAGCGTGGAGCAGCTCGGGCCGCAATATTTTTGGCACCCAAGCATGGGGCAGCCTGGGCCGCAACAATCTTATAGAGGCATTTTTTTTGATTGAGGAGGTTTCCTTCTCTCAGATGACTTTAGCTTGTGTCAAGTTGACAAAAACTAGCCAGGACACTGTCTTTGCATAATTTTAGTACTGAGATCCTGTCATACATTTGAAATGCAGAGCTATTGCTGTGCGTGTAGCTGTTTAAACAGAATGCAACTTTTTAAAAAGGTTGAAGGAATCAAGAAAACCCAGGAAATATATTTTTTTTAAGGCTCAGATCCAAATCAGGAGAAGATGAGTTGTTCTTTTTGTCTGTTTGGTTTTTTGCTTTTCTTTTAAAGGCAGGATTTTACTATGTGGCCTTATTTGGCCTAGAACACACTATATAGACAAGGCTAGCTAGTTTTAAACTCACAGAGATTCTCCTGCCTCAGTGTTAAGAGTGCTGGGATTAAGATGAGTGGCACCATGCCTGGTCCTAGGGTGATGGTTCTTTAAGAGGAATTCTAGGCCAGGGAAGCAGGGTAATTGATAGGGCGCTTGCCTACCTAGCGTGCACAAGTCCCTGGCTTGTGCATAAAATGGATGTGCTAGCACAGACCTGTAACCCCAGTGCTTAGAGGCAGAAGTTTAGGTTCAGCTACACATTGAATCATACAGTCCAGCCTGGACTATATGAGACTCTGTCTCAAAAAATTAAAAGAAACTCTCTCCTTCCCTTCTCTTGATTGTTTCTTCCCTCTTAAAAAAACCATTTTTGTGACTGTGTGGAAGTCAAGTTCTTGAACCTTGATCTCCTTGCTTGAAAGCAGTCAGTATTCTTTGTCCTTCTTAGTCTTATGTATTGAACCCTAGCTGAGTGGTGTCCTGTGGATCACTGAGCACAGTACCCAGCACAGATGGTCAGCAAAAGTAGATACTGTGTGCCGTTGTTATTAACATATGTAGCTTCTTACTTCTGCCAAATGACTAATTTTAAGAGTATACAAATATAAAGACAAAACTAAAATTACATGTCATTCACATACCATCACTACTGGGACCAGCACCACCTTGACATGAGGCCAGCCTGTAACAGTCACCTCTACAGCACCCTGACATGAGGCCAGCTTGTAACAGTCACCCCTGCAGCACCCTGACATGAGGCCGGCCTGTAACAGTCACCCCCGCAGCACCCTGACATGAGGCCGGCCTGTAACAGTCACCCCCGCAGCACCCTGACATGAGGCCGGCCTGTAACAGTCACCCCCGCAGCACCCTGACATGAGGCCAGACTGTAACAGTCACCCCCGCAGCACCCTGACATGAGGCCGGCCTGTAACAGTCACCCCCGCAGCTCTCTCATATCATATGCACACACTCCCACAGGTGAGATGCTGTTGTCCTAGACTTAGACAAACCCAGGAAAGGAGGTCCATCAGCCTCAAGGGCAGTGAGTACATGGTTGGTCTGCTGCTCAGCTAGCCCAGGCTCTGAATCACTAGCAATCTGTGCTTGTCCTTTCTCTCCAGATACAGGACACCATCTTTGGCAGCCACCATCACACCTCAGCACCATGCTGAAAGGACAGAAGGTTTTCTTATGCTCTTCCCATTAGCAGGCTGTCCTTTGCTAGGAGCACGGAGGGGATCTCCTGCCACCTCTCTGGCTGTGCCTTCATTCTAGGCCAGCAGTTCTCCACCTGTGTGTTGTGACCCTTTTGAGAGTCACATATCAGATACGCTACATATCATATATCTACATGTCAATTCATAACAGCAGCAAAATTACAGTTATGAAGTAGCAATGAAATAATTTTATGGTTGGGGGGTCACTAAACATGAGGAACTGTATTAAAGGGCCACAGCGTTAGGAAAAGCATCAGGCAAAGGATACAGGAAAAGACAGTAGGTTTGCAGCTGCTGTAAGAGGAGACATCTTTGCCGGTGACTCATTCATTCGCATGCAGTAGAATTCTGCTGTTCAAAGGCCAGCAGAGCAATGAACATGGGTGTTGATCCCTTGCTTCCTTTTTCTCTCTGCCACTTAGGCATCCTGATTTCTTCCTCTTCTGACTGGAGTCAGATCAACTTGCCCTCACCTTGAGCTGTAGTTTCCTCTGTAGTTTATATTATAGAGCCATACTGATGGATTTCTTTATTCCAAAGATGAGAGAACTCAGATGTTTGTGAAGGAAGCATACATGCATTCTCTCCAACCTTTCCCTTGCTGCCTGGATCCTGCGGGCCAGTTCAGTCCTCTGTTGTGTCCCCAGGGCACTATTGCTCAGCAGTGGATCCTCTGAGTCCATGAGAGCATCCCACAATCACACCCTGATGTGTCTCCTCCTTTGCAGGTGGTGGAGTTTGACACCCCATCGGTCCTTCTGTCCAATGACAGTTCGAGATTCTATGCCATGTTTGCTGCTGCAGAGAACAAGGTGGCTGTCAAGGGCTGACTCCTCCCATCCTTGAAGTCAATTCTCAGAGCATCGCCATTCTCTTCCTGGTTTGGGTCCCTCATCCTGTCCTGCTGAAACCTCATCTTTCCCAGATTTATCTCACACAACAATTCAGGATTAGCTGTGTGTTTCACTTTTAAGGAAAATCATATTTTGATTATTGTATTTATTCCCTATTCACTTAAGTGAAATTTAGTTTTTGTTCTTAATTGCACTCTTAAGAGGTTCAGGGAACCATTACTATAAATGTATCAGTGGCCTATAATGAAGCTTTATATGTGTAGCTATGTCTCTATATTATTCTGTACATAGCCTATATTTACAGTAAAATGTAAGTGGTTTATTTTCTATTAAAGCGAGCACTGCAGTAGCAGTGCACATTCATTTCTGTCGTCGTTGTACAGCCGACTGCACTGCAGATCTCATTGCTCTTAGCTGTGGGAACGGCAGCGCTTCCTTCTCTAGCTGCTTGTTTCACGGTGCTGGGTTCTCTAGGTGTCCAGAGGGAGACGCGGCAGCAGTGGGCCCTCCATGGCCTGCTCCTTGGGCTCCCCAGTGGAACCCCAGTACAGTGGGCAGCAGGAGGCCTGGCAGAGCACCGTGAATTCTCAGGGCTCCTGCTTTCCTGTCTTGGTGTCTGTTGTTTGTGTTAAAGCAGTGGGCAAAGCCCTACCCCCTTTCCCTCTCAGGAATGAGAACCCCAGCATTCCTCGGAGGGGAGAGCTTCTTTCTGCCTTCCTTCTTCCGCTGTCATTTCTAAGCAAGATGCAGTCAGCCCCCAGTGTTCCATGCTTCAGGTTCCTAAGGCTGGCCACCGCAGGGCTCCAGAGCTCCCAGCCGGCTAGGTCCCAGCCCCGGCCGGGGTCCACTGCTGCTGTTGTAGGTGGCGTTTTCATTTGCCTGACTCCACAGCTCCAGAGTTCAGCACCAGGGCTCAGGATTGTGGCGTCTGTTTTTGCTCACTTCAGTCTCCTCTGCAAAGTCTGCACCCCTCAGCAGCTCTTGCTAATCAGTGTCTCACACTGGTGTAGAAGTTTTTTGTACTGTAAAGAGACCTACCTCAGGTTGCTGATGGCTGTGTGGTTTGGTGCGCTCCTGCAGACCCCCTCCTGCTCTGGGGCTCGTAGCTTGGGTGGGTGTGGTTGCCACTGTCCCCAGTCGAGTGGTCAGCGTTGCATGTCGTGACCAACTAGACATTCTGTCGCCTCAGCATGTTTGCTAAACACCTTATGAAAGCAAAAATCTGAAAAAGTGAATAAAATTATTTTGGATTTGTAAAACTCTTGTTGTATAACATAGTTGTCTGGGGAGGGCATGAGGTACTGGAGACCTGGATCCTACTATCTGATGATGAAATCTCATCTTCAAAAGGGCCAAGGGGCCCCAGATACCCCGATCATGTGTGATGGGCCTGAGTCTGTACAGCCTGCACTCTGCATAGTTACCAAACGAAGCACCCACACAGCTATAAGAGGTCAGAGAGTGAAGAGTGAATGAGCCAAGGCGGGGAGTGGTTTGTATGTTTGAAATCAAGTTCCTATTGAGGGCTTGTAGCAGCCGAGCTGATCCAATTGTCTTTTCATCTGCTTCATCCAGGTTAGCCCAACTGAGCGTCCTTGTCTTTTCAGAAGGGCACTCACGCATCCTAAAGCTTTTGTGTTGTATTGAATTCAGTCAAAAATGTGTTTGAATTGTTATTTTAATACTGATTCTGCCACCAACTAATAGAAATTATCTTTTAGACCTAGCCCTATTACTTTTTAAAATAAATTACCATTGGCAGGGGGTGGTAGCATACACCTGTGACCCCAGCATTTGTGAGGCGGAGGCAGGTAGAGCTCTGTGAGTTTGAGGCCAGCCTCATCAAGTGAATTCCAGGCTAGCCAAGGCTCATATCTAAAGATAGAGACTCTATCTTTAAAACATAAAAAGATTCCATGGAGACTCTGCTGCACCTTCCAGCCCAGCCAGCTCTGCTCTTTGCTATGGGCCTCCCATTCCCACCACCCTCATAGCACATATCCATTCCCTGAGCCAGGAGCCACTACCTGGAAGCCCCACAGGCCTTACCAGCCTGGGGATCAAGTAGACCTTTCTGTCCTCCATTGCAAATTCCCATCTCCAGGCCTGTAGCAGACCACTTGCTGGGACTCATCCTCCTCTCTGTCTTCATTCCCAGGGGACTCCACCACATCTCACAGTGGACCTAGAGAGACTGGGGCTACAAGGGACATACCTCAACATGATAAAGACACTTTACAGCAAGCCCACAGACAAGATTAACCCCAGCAAAGAGAAACTCAAAGCAATTACACTGAAACCAGGAACAACATAAGGTTGTCCACTCTCTCCATCCTTGGTCAATATAATACTTGAAGACATAGCTAGAGCAGTAAGACAACGGAAGGAGATCAAAGGGAAACAAACAGGACGGGAAGAAGTCAAAGTATCTTTGTTTGTAGACACTATATATAAATGACACTAAAATCTCCACCAGTAAACTTCTACCACCCATAAACACTTTTGTTTGGTTTGTTTGTTTTGTATCAACAAAGTAAGCAGGATACAAAAATCAGTAGTTTTCCTACATATGACAAAGAAATCCAGGAAACGGCACCTTCCACAATAACCTCAAAATATATGTGTGTGTGTGTGTGTGTGTGTGTGTGTGTGCTCGCTCATGGATCAGATCGGAAAAATGGCATCCTACCAAAAGTAATTCAGTGCAATTCCCATCAAAATTCCAACACAATTCTTTACATAAATTGAAAGGATTTCACCTCAGGGCTCAGGCTTAAGAGGGTAGTAGAGGCAGAGAAAGGCAGAGAGAGGCAGAGAGAGAGAGAGAGAGAGAGAGAGAGAGAGAGAGAGAGAGAGAGAGAGAGAGAGAGAGAGAAACAGAGACACAGACAGGTGGGGGAGAGGAGAGAAATAGAGGCTGGGCATGAGCAGGTGGAGAGGGGAGAAGCGAATAGGGAAGGGAGGGGGAAGGGAAGAGAACAAGAGAGCAAGAGATCAAGAGAGGGAGGAGGGGGCAAGCAGTCCCTTTTTATAGTGGGTCAGGCCTACCTGGCTGTTGCCAGGTAACTGTGGGGTGGAGTTTAGACAGAATGCTAACACCTCTTGCATGTGTGTAAATGCCCACTGATACCAGAAGAGGGTGTCAGATTCCCTGGAACCAGGGTTAAGGGCAGTTGTGAGCTGTAATATTGGTGCTGGGAATTGAACTCAGATCCTCTGGAAAAGTTTGTAACTGACTGCTGAGTCATCTCTCCAGCCCACACCTGGGGTTCTTCAACAGCAGAAAGCATTATGGGTAGGACTGACTGCGGTTGGTGAGGATGCTGGTGTCTTATCTCCAAACTGTTTGGACATGAGATTTTATTTTGATCCCTGAGCTCATACACCTTGGAGCATAGCATGATGCAGAAGTCTTTTGTTGTTGTGGCCCCCTCTCTTCACGACTGAGTTTGAAATTCCACCGAGACACCCTGTAGATTCTCAGCACTGAGTTCATACCAGGCTGGCAGGCTTCACAGCATGTTCCCAAACTACACAACCGGATGCTCAGTGTAGTGTTGTAGAGTTAGTGAGGGTGACTGACAGGGAAAGAAAGCACTGAGAGCATAGTCCACAAACCTGACAGGCTGAGTTTGTCCTTACGTTAGGAATTCTTAAGTCTAGTCTCCACACCTTTTCCAGAAATCGCTTCTCCTCCTGGCCATAGGACTTGTATTTGTTTCTGCGGCTCATAAGAAACACTGGGCACACTGTACAAATGAAACACGAACAAGAATGACTCCCCTTTGTGTATGTGGAGGTCAGTTTAGGGATCTCTGCCTACCTCTCTGCCTTATGCTCACCTGTCTCTTAATTCTCTTCCCCCTGGGTGGGGGACTCAGCTTGAGGGACGCTGCCGTGAGAGACGACAGTCTATGGAGAGAAGAGACTTTGTTGTTGTGGCTCAGGCTGTGATCCTCCATATCCACTGTTACCAGAGCCCTGCAAAGGGCTCTTGATTGCCTCTGTAAGTGGAGAGGAAAGAGTGGCCGTCCCATGGACCCTCTACCATCCAGGCACTAGGAGAAAAATGATGGATGCAGCTACTCACAGGAGACAGGCAGCAGCCTATCTTCTGTGGCTGCGTTAGACCCCCACAAGCATGGCAAGCCCTGGTGTCCTCTACAGCTTCTCTTTACCTATAGGTGTCTCCTTTCCCAGCGTTGGTTCAGAGCCTCCCCTGCCCCAGCTGGAGGCAACTGTGAAAAGAACACTGAATTGGATACAGATGACCTGGGTTTGAATTATACCCTTCCCACATCTTGCAAGTAACTTCACCTCACCAAGTGTAAACAGAAATGAAACATAATTCCCAGTACTTCATGAAGTAGTTTAGAAATATGTGTGCATGCCTCAGAAAGGGCAGGTTGGTTTACCACAGTCTTCAGAGTAATAACGACATGGGAGGCTGTCTGTGTTTTCTCCATTCTTGTTCCAGAATTCTAAAAAGAAAATAGCCCCATGGCCTGGGTAGCAGTGATAGCTAACTCTAAGGAATCCACCAAGGGCCTGGAACAAGTTGTTGGCAGCTATACCAAGGTCAACCATATGCTACATGGGAAGTCCCCTAAAAAGAACCTTGTGGCCATGGCTCAGTCACTAAGGCTGAGAAATAGAGGCTTTTGTCCCTGGGGACTTTCTCAGTCCTGCCACCTGCCATCTTTGAAATATGGTGGCCCAGTGTGGTGGGTGTGTCTCTGTTTTAGAAACTGAGTCCTCCCCTAAGCAGCCAGAATACTGTAACCCTTGGGCAAATGAGGGAGGAAGCCTGCCAAAGGTCAACATGCTTGGGAGGGTTGGGCAGACATGTTTCCCAGCAGCAAGAATGCTGTAACCCTTGGGCAAGGGAGGGAGGAAGCCTGTCAAAGGCCAAAGCGCTTGGGAGGGTTGGGTAGATGTGTTTCCCAGTAGGGTGATAGGTTTTCTATCATAAAGAAATGCCTTTAAATGTTGAGCCTGTTGAGAAGGCTCTGAGAGACATGCCTGCTCCATGTAGCTGGATCAATGGTGCCTAGATTGAACATGCAGGCACAGGACAGAGCCATTTTCTCTTTCACCTCTCTGGAGCCCCAGTCATTGCCTCAGCTGCTGCATGAACACCTTCATCTACACTAAAGCCTCTGATGAAACTCTGATGTGCTCCATCAGTATTCTTCATGACACTTTTAAAAATTGTGGTACAAAATCCGCCACGGTAGCATTGCCGGTAATCCCAGCACTTGGGAGGTAGAGTTACATAGATCAGGAGTTCAAGGCCAGTTTCAACTATTTAGAGTTTAAGACCAGTCTAAGCTACTTACGCTGTCTCAAAAAGAAAAAAAAAATAGTAGTAAAAGCTGTACAGGTGTCACACGCTTCTAATTCCAGCACTTGGATGGATGAGGCCATCTACCACAATGTAGCAAATCTGAGGGCAGTCTGGGCTATTTGAGATCCTTTCTCAAAACAAAACAAAACCAATTAGTCAGAGTAGCTTCTCCAACCCCTGTCCCCCATGGGCTGCAGTTAACACAAAGGCTCATAACTGGTCAGAGTATTGAGAGTCGGTGACTGCTGAGCGCATGGCCATAAATGGACGGCCATAAATGGACAGCCGTATCAGGGCCATACCCTCATACACTCAGGGCTCAGGGACTGTCATATAGAAACAATTGAGGGCTTGTTTCAAGAGCCAGAGTGCTGTGAAAAGTGTCTTCTAGACATGCATGGCTCCTGTACCATGAATTTACCACAGCTGCGGTTACCTGCGCAAGATCAAGCTGCTCCAGCACCGAGCAGGTACAGGTTCATGAAGCCTCACGTCTCCTTAAGGAACTGTGGCCAGCTGACGGCTGCTGGGGAAGGAGCATCACTTTGTGGGCGTGTGACCACTGACAGGCTGCCTGTGCTCCAGTGACTGTCCCACCTGCACACAGGTATGAGCATCACTGATTGGACATAGTAGGCTAATCAAAAAAAATCAATGTAAAAAGGACATGAAGTAGTTTGGAGCTGTGTTTGGGGTACCAGAAGGAGTTGGAAAATTGAGAGTAGGGGTAGATAGGGTTTAAAAAGTATGCATGTATGACATTCTGAAGAAAAATATAAAATGACTAGAATATAGTAAGATACAATGCGTACCATACAAGTTAGCAATCTTAAATGTGATTCAATGGCAGTAAGTACATTTGTTTTACAGCCACCACCATCCACCTCCAGAATGCTTCCAGTTTCTCAAATGGAAGCCTGGGGTGGCAGAGTCTCCCGCTGTGGCTAACCTCACACCTGTGGATGCCCTACCCCATCCATGCTCCTTCGCCTAAGATATTCTCATATCCTCGGTTGGAGTGTGGCATTGCTCTGTTGTCAGGCTTGGGTATGAAAGTCTGAGAGGGGTTGGCTAAACAGAGTCTATGTCTTCATCACACATGAGAAACTGAAGCAAGGGGACCATATAACTAACTCTACTTCCAAGACAACTAAAACATAAAAGGCTCCAGACATGACTTCAGACAGACATGGGGATCCAGGACAGGTGAAGAAGCCATGCTGGGCAGAACAGGTGGGGACTAGCAGGCTGGAGAGATTCAGAAGAAGCTGCTGTGGACCTGGGTGGAACAGGCACAGGAGCCCAGCTTTACTCCATAACCCGACAGAACAGTTTGTCCCCAGAGGAGATGCTGTACTAACTGCTACCACTTCTGTCCTTTGGCTAACATATTTAATTTACTTGGGCAGAGGCTGAGAAGAGTTTCCCTAAAATGGAGCTATACGGGTCAGCAGCATGGCTGGTGTTCATGTAGGAAGATGTTCCAACCTGTCCCCTACTAGAGCCCTGCGGCCCTGCTGAGTGACATGGCTCCTGTGTGAGTAGTGTGACTGAGTGGATTTACTCTGCCCGTTTGCCTGCCATCACAAAGCAGCCTGAGAGCATAAAAGGCAGAATAGACAGCAGTGGGGTGCCCGATTTGTGACTGGGAGCTAAGGGAAGAGGAGGAGGCACAGGACAGCAGGAATGTTCTCTCTCTTCAGTGGGGTGGCTTTCCTGGCTGGCTCCTTCCTGTTCCTGAAGCTTGCCACCTTGTTCTGGAAAAGGAGCCACCTTCCTCCCGGCCCATTTCCTTTCCCCCTCTTTGGGAATTTATGGCAACTAAACTTTCAGCTACACCCAAATACGCTGTTCCAGGTATGGAATAGGGCCCCAACTGTGATTCTCTAAAGGGATAGACAAAAAGAACTCTATCCTCCCAGACTAGGGGCCTTGAAACTTGAAGCAAGAATTAGGGTGATAGGTTGGAGTGGGGAGGTTCTGATCGTGTCACGTGCCAGCTTGGAAGCTTTGAGCCTCAGTTACTGCACCTTACAAATGCTTGTAAAAATGGAGTATAAAGACTGGGTGGGAAGTGGGGTGGAAGAATGGGGTGGAGGGGGGCTCAGGCAATACATGAGAAGCCCATCCAAGAAAACTGCGGCATTTTATATCACACAATACTAGAACAGACCTATTCCCAGGACTGCTGGGCTGTGTCTAAATGCCTATGGACTCTGTGACCCTGGGCTGGATTCAAGGAGTTGGTAGGTACTCTGAAGATGTATACCAAAAACTGAGTGTTGGATGCAGGAAGGTAGGCATTCATCCTCAGAGGGTGATCACAGCAAGTGGGGCTGGGGACCCATTCATGTAGAGCTTTGGGATACCTTGTGTCTCCACAGCTGGCTCAGACTCACGGCAGTGTGTTTACATTGTGGCTGGGCTCTACACCCATTGTGGTGCTGAGTGGCTTCCGGGCAGTGAAGGAAGCCCTGGTCTCCAACTCAGAACAGTTCTCTGGGAGGCCTCTCACCCCATTCTTCCGAGACTTGTTTGGAGAAAAAGGTGAGTCTGCCCTTGCTATGAGGGAGGGAAGGTGCTGGCTGTAAATCAGTGTACTTGAGGGCAAGGATTGTTAAGAACTGAACAGACAGGGCTGTACCAGGAAAACATTCTCAAACCCTCCATGTGAAAGGAGATGTAAAAGAAGACTGGCCTAAAAGCCCGTATCAGTCCCTCCCTGGCTTCCTGGCCTTGAATGAGTCAGCTTCATAGTCCAGCTTCCAGTGTACTCATCTTTAGGTGGGAAACTGCTCTTGCTTCCCCGGGTATTGGAGAATAAGTCATCCAGAATACCTCAGAGGGCCCACGTCTGTGCCAGCTCAGAAAGGACCTTGTCCCTCCTGTCCTCCTTTTAGGCCTCTTTGTCTCTTTCCCCCTTCATTTCTGTGGGGACGTGATGCAGAATCAAACTGGAGTGCAAGGACAGACAGGTATCTCTGAGCCCACTCTAAGGACCCTAGACTCACTGACCATCACCCCACAATGGCCCTCTTCTCTTGGTCAGAGCAGCAGTTCAGAGCAGGTGGGGAAGGTTATTTGGGGATCTGTTCTCTAGGGCTGGTGGAGTTACTGAAGGCGTGGGGTGGGGGCTGGTGGTCATCCTCTCTGTCCTTGGACTCAGGTATTATCTGCAGCAATGGGCTTACATGGCGCCAACAGAGACGCTTCTGTCTGACGACTCTTCGAGAGCTGGGCCTTGGCAAGCAGGCGTTAGAGTTGCAGCTGCAGCATGAGGCAGCAGAGCTGGTTAAGGTGTTTCACCAGGAACAGGGTGAGAGGAAGTGGGCCAGGGCAAGCCTGCCTATCCCTCTGTGTGTGTGTGTGTGTGTGTGTGTGTGTGTGATGTCACTGAAGCCTGGTAAAGTACCAGTGGTTTTGACTAGGAGTTTCCCCAAGGTGAGTGGATACAGACCTTAAAATGTGTTAAGTGGAACCTCAAGGCCCACTCTATAGTTCTGGATGTGTTCTCAGTCAACACCTAGGGCCTTTTACATTCCTGCCTTGTGCACAGGATTCTTTCCCTTCTGGACTTTCATAGGCCCCAAGCCTTCCTTTCCTGTAAGGAACCAAGAGGCCTAAAATTCTGGTGTTAAGAAGTTCTCACCAACCCTAGGCATAGCTAGTTCTTCCCAGCAGCAATGTGCCTGCAACTGTATTGTGTCTAACCAGCCTCTCGTGCTTCTCACAGCATCTTACCTAGGATGTGGCTCACAGGAGGTGTTGGGAAGCACCTGACAGGGGCTTGAATGAGGAATGAGAATGAATTAGGTGGAGGAGTAGCGGTGTCTGAGGCTGGATGAATCCTGAATCCTGAGACAGAGCTTTCTGTGCCTCCTCATACTCAGTCCTCCCCTCTCCTCACAGGGAGAGCCTTCGATCCTCGGGTCCCTATCATCCGATCCACAACGAGAATTATTGGGGCCCTGGTGTTTGGCCATAACTGCCTCTCTGAGGAGCCCATCTTCCTGGAGCTAATTCAAGCCATCAACCTTGGCCTAGCCTTTGTCAGCACGATTTGGCGCCGGGTAATTGGCTCTTGGGTGGTGTGGAGGCCATGGGACCATCCAATTCAGACAGGAGCCTCCACCAGGGTCTGGCTGGAACAGTAAAAAGCAGGCAGGAGGTGTGGCTGGGTCTGAGTCTGGATCTTAGGCTCACATGTCTGTTTACAATTTTGGGCTCTCCATACAAAAAGCAGTCTCGAGTTTCTTAAATCAGAGGCCCAGTCTGTTTTGGAGCCCCTGGTAACTATTCAGCTGTCGTGACTCAGGACTGGTGCTAGAGCAAGCTCTGAGTGGGCCATTCTCTCCACAGCTGTATGACATGTTTCCCTGGGCCCTCCGCTACCTCTCAGGACCCCATCAGAAGATATTTCAGTACCACGAGTCTGTGAGGGGCTTCATCTGCCATGAAATCATCAGGCACAAGCTCAGAACACCTGAAGCCCCCAAGGATTTCATCAACTGCTACCTGTCACAAATCACCAAGGTTAGTCTGGAGCACTCATTTCTTAGCCATGAGCCCTGTTTCTCATGTTTGCCTCATTCTGCAAACTTTAGGGCACCTTGAAACATGAGCTAAGAAAGGGTGTCTTCAGGCCAGAGCTGGTTTCTTTACAGATGATGATGTCCCTTCGTGAGCGAGCGTGCACAGCTTGGAACAGATCATACCAGACCAAACGGTTCCAAGTGGGGTTTATTCAAGAGACAGGGCAAAGGTGGGGGTGTGGGGAGAAGAGAAAGAAGAGAGTGAGGTGAAGTCAGGGGGTTCTGACTATTTATATGGGCAGTGACTTAGCCTCTCCCAGGTAAAGGTGGGAGGTAGCCAGGTGGATTCTGGGACTGTATGGTGGTTGCCTTGGCAATGATGTGGGGTCACCTAGATGTGCTGTCACTGGGTTTGGAGCCTGATACCAACAGATGGTAGGTTGGAAAGAAGAGGGTATAGCTGCAGGGGGCAGAACTCTATAGCCATCCCCTATTAAAGCCAATCCAGTCCTGGGACTTGGGCCCTTCCCTGGGTGCCTCACACTCAAGAATGCTCTAATCCTACAAGTCTTGGGACAAATCAAACCTTAGGAAGACTCTGGGGATGTGCCACAAGAAACCCTTAGAGCCAGAGCTGTTCCTTCCCTCGCCCTCACCAGGCAATGGATGACCCTGTCTCCACATTCAGTGAGGAGAACCTGATCCAAGTGGTGACTGACCTATTTCTGGGAGGCACAGACACCACGGCCACCACACTGCACTGGGCACTCATATACCTGGTCCATTACAGAGCCATCCAGGGTATGGATTTCTCCTTTCCTATGCCTAACTTTTCCAGTCTGTAAGTCCCAAGGGGGTTTCAGGTACTCTGCACCCATCACTCTGTTCTATGGGCATGGGAAAAATCCCGTCCTTATCTCTGTGGCTCAGGGATCAGTGGCAGATTTGAGTCAGACAGGAGGGATTTCAGCTCCCAGCCTGTGACTTGCTACATGACCTTAGGAAATCATTCTACCTTTCAGAACTGGTAGCCAGGGAGGCTTCACTCCTTCACAATGACTCAGCACCTACAAAGTGCCAGGTCCTGGGTTAATGATAAGATCACAGTTGCAAGGAACAAAAGTATCTGAAGTTCTCAAAGGAACAAACTGGCTGCAACCAGTTCCAGTTCTGTAAGGGCAAAAGTACCTTCTCTGTAGAACCTTCATTTTCTCCTAAGTCAAATGAAGACAGTAGTCCCTAGGCTGTGAGACTCACATCCAGGTCTTTTCCCTTTTCATAACCTCTCCCTCCAGGAGTGAGCCTTACACAGAAGCAAATTCTCTCTCCTGTGAAACAGCTGGTGGTGGTGTGGAGATATGACCTAGGGGTGTGAACTTTAGCAGTGGTCTTTAGGTAGGAAACTGGACAGTGGTGTGCAGTGGGGAGGGGTTGTGTGGGGAGACTGGGCCACAGGCATCTTCCCCAGACCCTCACTGAGCTATCTGCAGAGAGAGTGCAGCAGGAGCTGGATGACGTGCTGGGCACTGCAGAGGCTGTCTGCTATGAGGATCGAGAACGACTGCCCTACACCCGTGCTGTCCTCCACGAGGTACAGCGCCTTAGCAGTGTGGTGGCCGTGGGTGCTGTACGTCAGTGTGTGACTTCCACCTGGATACATGGCTATTATGTGCCTAAGGTAAGTGGCCTGAAATAGGCCCATGCCAGCCCCAGCACCTGCAAAAGCACTCCTGCCCAGCACAGGCACTTGCTACCTATTCTGTCAACCTGAGAGCTGTCAGTCATTCATTCAGTCACCTGTGGCATTAGGGGCAGTGGTTATGACAGAATACAGCCATTGACTGATAACCTTAAAGTTTCCTGTGGTTGAGAGGTGTTTTAAGAAACTTCTCTCCAGTGTTTATTGTCCACACATATTTTATGTAGTTCTGTCATATGCAGGGCCCTAGGTTTAATACAATATACAAAAGTAAACCAACAAATACAAGTGAGGCTAGAAGTACATCCCACAACTCAGGAAGTAGAGGCAGAAATATCAGTTCAAGGTCATTTTCAGCCACACGGTCAAGGCCAGGCTAGACTACATGAGATCTTATCTCAAAAACCAAAACTAGGGGCTGGAGAGATGGTTCAGTGGTTAAGAGCACTTGATCTTGCACTGGTCTTCATCAAAGAAAAGTCAAGGCAGCAGGAGTCAGAGAGAATTGGTACATTTCATCCAGTCAGGAGCAGAGAGCAACGGTTAATGCATGTGAGTGCCCAGGCTGCTTTCTCTATGCTTACATAGGCCAAGGAAGTGATGCTATCCTCATCTATTGTGGGTAGGTCTTACTACCTCAATTAACGTAATTAAAACAATCCCCCACAGCCAAACTCAAGGCCCATCTCCTAGGTGAGTCCAGATTTTGTTGGGTCAATACCATTTTAGCAACTGAGGGACAGTAACAGCAATGGACCCACCACAATGGATCCTCTTCAAGCTGTCTCGGCTCAGGTATTCTACATGTTGGTGAAATTCAAACTGCCATTTCCTGAGGACAGGCTAAAATAGAGTCCCCAAGAGACAGATGCTTCTGTAATCTGGGGGAAAAGCATGTTTAGCGTTTATGACTGAATATGGGGTGTTCTGAATCTGCTCCACAAACTGATATCCGTCTGTGCTTACCAAGGCACCAGATGTCATTTGGAATGGGATACATGAGCAACTGTAGCCTCTTTGCAAATGTCTCTTTATCTGAAGGGGATTATTAAGAATTGTTGAGCTGGTTTAGAGAGAGAGAACTCAGCTATTAAAGGCTATGGCTCACACTCAAAAGAACAGGAATTGATGATTTAGCTGAGATGTGGCTTAGTGGTAGAGCACATGCTTACTACATGTAAGTGAAGCCCTGGGCTTATCCCCAAAACCATGCATGTGGCTATTAATCTCAGGCCAAGACCCAGGGAAATTCTCTGCACTGTAACGGGAAAGTGTGCAGCTTTCTCAGGCACCAGCAGGAACACGTGCCTTTCCAACACCTCTATTTAAAGCTACAGAGTGACAACTATGTCTGGGTGTCTTACTGGTCCAAGTGGCTGCAGCTTGACCTGTTCCTTCAGCCCAGGTGGTGTAGCACCCTCAACCATGGCACACACCTACTGGAAGCCTTTGGGCCAGCTTTTGTTCTGCATTCTTCAGTTCTTGCTTGGGATACAGACTTCAAATTCTTCAGAAGTTTTTGGATTTTTTGGTTTTAAACTTAAAACTCTCTTTGTTGAAACCAAGAATCCTGCATTCCATCTCCTGGATGCCATGGGATATTTGGCCCAATTTTGTGGAATTGGTAAATCGCTCATAGAGTAGGAATCCTGAAGTCTTGGACACCAGAATCCTGAGGCTGAGTGTCCTAAGACCCAGGACCATAACTAATCTTTATTCTTCTTTGCTTGGGCCTTTTTACTACCCTTCTTTTCCCCCTCCAACCCTCTTTCCCTCCTTCCTGTGCCAGGACTGCAGGGTTAAACTTAGGCCTGTGCATGACAGCAAGTGCTGAGTTATATCCCTAGCTGCTAACAGTGTTTCTCTTTAGCCCTGGGTCCACATGGAAAGGAATGCAGTTTATTTGGGCTTTCTCCTTCCTGGTACTACTTGCTCAGTGAGACTTTCTCATTCACTTCACTTGTGAGACAGAGTGGACACTTGGGTTAGAGCTGCAGGGTAGGTGAGGGTTAGGAGTAGGGCTATGGTTAGTGGGAAGGTGAGGACATAGTTCATGGTCTCCTCCTACCCACTACTAACCAGTCAAGTGTCCATCTCTGGCTCTACATTTTCTGTCTTTCCAATGCTTGATCTTTCTTTCCCCCCTTTATTCTCTCCATTCTGCTCTCCCCCACTGTGGGCTGCCTTGAATCTAGAGGTGCAAAACTCCATTCCTTAATGGTTGTGAGCATGGAGGAAGGGCCATTGAGGTCCTGCCTGGGTACTGGGCAGTCTGAGCCTTCTCAAGTTACATCAGTTCTTCTCTGCAGGGCACCATCATCTTGCCCAATCTGGCCTCTGTGCTGTACGACCCTGAGTGCTGGGAGACCCCTCATCAGTTCAACCCTGGCCACTTCCTAGACAAAGATGGAAACTTTGTGGCCAATGAGGCCTTCCTGCCCTTCTCTGCAGGTATCAGGAACAATGCTGGGCCCTGGAATGGTATATAGGGGAAGATTACTGGGACAGACAATCCCCCATTTCCCTTTGACCTTTCCCTCTGCTTCCAGGGCATCGGGTGTGTCCTGGGGAACAGCTTGCCCGAATGGAGCTCTTCCTGATGTTCGCCACGCTCCTCAGGACCTTTCGGTTTCAGCTACCAGAAGGGAGCCAGGGCCTCAGGCTGGAATATGTCTTTGGCGGTACACTGCAGCCTCAGTTCCAAAAGATCTGTGCAGTGCTTCGCCTGAGCAGCCTCAGCCCGAGGGAGCCCTAGGCCTGCCACTGCAGCCCCCAACACACAAGTTCCATCTGTCAGCCCTCAACATCAGGAACTAGGAAGACGTGGATTGTTCCTAGCTCAGCTGTCCACAAGTCTCACACTAGCTCTGACAGTAATCCTAGACAATGGATGTAGCAAGCTCTTGCAACAGAACTAACTGGGTTTGAGCAGTTTCTTTCTTAGAGTAGGATAATTATGCTTTGGCAGAGGAGGATTTTATAATAGTTGGTAAAGTTTGACTTTGAATCAGTTCACATGCTTCATTTGGGGGAAAATCAAATGCCACAATGTAGTAGCCAAGTCAATTTAAAGAGAAATGCTTTCCCATAATACTATAAACAGTAGTACATGTAAATGCTGGGACTGGTAACTGGTGGGGGCGGGGGTTGGGGTGAGGGTAGGTGCACACCATATTCTGTCCCTCCCTGCCCCCTTCAGACCAGAGGGAAGAAGTAACTAAATCTGTTGTCTAGATAACTATTCCCATAAAATCTTCTATCAAGTACCCTGGGACTACTTTCCCTAAAATAGTTGCAATGCTTTGAAATATTGTATCTCCAAACAAATCTTATTAAAAAGAGAATTATTTGTATTAAGTGGAAATTAAAATAAAAATGAGAAGCCACCACATACCTGCTAAATTCCTAAAAACCAAACTCAGACACTCCTAAAAAACTGGTTGCACAGAACCAAGAGTGTTTTCACACCACTGGTGACTGCTGAAGTGTTCTCACACCACTGGTGACAGCTAGAGAGTTCTCACACCACTGGTGACTGCAAGAGCGGTCTCACACAACTGGTCACAGCTAGAGAGTTCTCACACCATTGGTGATAGGTAGAGAGTTCTCACACCACTGGTGACTGCAAGAGCGGTCTCACACAACTGGTCACAGCTAGAGAGTTCTCACACCACTGGTGATAGGTAGAGAGTTCTCACACCACTGGTGACAGCTAGAGAGTTCTCACACCACTGGTGATGGCTAGAGAGTTCTCACACCACTAGTGACTGCAAGAGCAGTCTCACACCACTGGTGATGGCTAGAGAGTTCTTACACCACTGGTGACTGCAAGAACATTCTCATACCACTGGTGACTGCCAGAGCATTCTCACACAACTGGTCAGTTAGAGAGTTCTCACACCACTGGTGACTGCAAGAGCATTCTCACACCACTGGTGACAGCTAGAGAGTTCTCACACTACTGGTGATGGCTAGACCATTCTCACACCACTGGTGACTGCTACAGCATTCTCATACCACTGGTGACTGCTAGAACATTCTCACACCACTGGTGACAACTAGAGCATTCTCACACCACTGGTGAAAGCTAGAGAGTTCTCACACCACTGGTGACAGCTAGAGAGTTCTTATACTACTGGTGATGGCTAGAGCATTCTCACACCACTGGTGACAACTAGAGCATTCTTACACCACTGGTGACAGCTAGAGAGTTCTCACACCACTGGTGACAGCTAGAGAGTTCTCACACTACTGGTGATGGCTAGAGCATTCTTACACCACTGGTGACAGCCAGAGAGTTCTCACACTACTGGTGATGGCTAGACCATTCTCACACCACTGGTGACTGCTACAGCATTCTCATACCACTGGTGACTGCTAGAGCATTCTCACACCACTGTTGACAGCTAGAGAGTTCTCACACCACTGGTAACAGCTAGAGAGTTCTCACACTACTGGTGATGGCTAGAGAGTTGTCACACCACTGGTGACAGCTAAAGCATTTCATATCACTGGTGACGGCTAGAGCGATCTCACACCACTGGTGACTGCTAGAGCATTTTCACACAACTGGTCACAGCTAGAGAGTTCTCACACCACTGGTGACGGCTAGAACATTTACATACTGCTGGTGACTATACTGTCACCAAATGGTAAAATCATGGTGGAATAAATTTGGCTGTGTTTTTGTAAAATTAAGCATTGCACCACAACCCCAGCCATCTCAGCATTTCCATCCAGAGAAACTATATGCTTGGATGAATGTGAATTATTTGATTCAGTTTTCATGTTACTTTAAAAAAGAGTAAAACATATACATAATTTTTTAAAAATGAAAGATAAGTGGCTGCCAAGGTTTAGGTATAGGAATAGGGCTATTAGAAAATTCATGAATGGAGGCTGGAAAGATAAGTCAGTTGTTAAAGAGTTCTTACTGTGTGGCAGGGAAAGACCACGCAGAGGCTCCTCCATTTTGTTTTCCTTCCTTCCTTCCTTCCTTCCTTCCTTCCTTCCTTCCTTCCTTCCTTCCTTCCTTCCTCCTCTTCCTCTTCCTCCTCCTCCTCTTCCTTCTCCTTCTTCTTTTTTTTTTTGTGGTCATTCATTTCAGGTTTAACTAGAATTTGGTCTCTTTGATGGAGAATCCCATGGAAAATTACCAAACTATGTTCTAGGACCCTGGAGGACAAGATGCTTTAGCTAGCTTATCTTAGTTTCCGATTAAACTGGCTGCTTGTGAAGAACCCTCTCTCAATAACTGCTTATCTTAGCTTCTGTTTAACTGCTTGCTTCTGCAAATTATCCTGATGTTGATTTTGCATTTAAACACCCCATGCTGTGGATGCTTGGAACTACACCTGGGTCTCTGAGTACACAAGTATACTCCCAGTCAGATTTTCAATTGTCTCTCAACTGTGTCTGAGTGGTCATCTTTGGTGGACTCTCCACTCTCATCTCTGCTTTTTCCAGGTTTAATTCCCAGAACCTACATGGTGGCTTAAAACCATATGTAACTCTAGTTCCAGGGACTCTGATATCCTTTTCTGACCCCCTTGGGCATCACAGTGCACTGGCACACATACAGTCAAAACAATATACATAAAATAGAAACACAAAAATAGTTTTTAAATGTGGGAACTTTCTAGGGTGATTGAAATTTCTTATTGACCATGGTGATGGATGCATAACTGTATATATTTGACAAGACCCATACAACTGCACAATTAAAGATTTCATATCACACACATATATAATCTTCCCTCTCCCCATAAATGTGCATACACACACACACACACACACACACACACACGGGGGACATACTATTTTCTGTCCTCCCCTGCCTTCTTCTGACCAGAGGGCATGTGTGTGTGTGTGTGTGTGTGTGTGTGTGTGTGTGTGTATATATATATATATATATATATATATATATATATATATATATATATATATAATTTATTTTAGGTTTTTCTGAGACAGGGTTTCTCTGTGTAGCCCTGGCTGTCCTGGAACTCACTCTGTAGACCAGGCTGGCCTCAAACTCAGAAATCTGCCTGCCTCTGCCTCCCGAGTGCTGGGCTTAAAAGCATGTGCCACCACTGCCCGGCAGCATATATCTTAAAAAAAAAAAAAAAAAAAAGTCCTTAGGGGTGTGGCAGTGTTTTATCTTTCCTTTTTGTCTTCTTTAAAAGATGTGAGGATTGGGGTGTAACTTCAATGCAGAAATAATTATCTGGCATGTGCTAGATTCTGGTTTCTATCCTTAGCACTGAAAATAAATAAAAAATATAAAAGATTCCCCAGTGATATAAAGTGCTGTGGTCAGCACCAACTGTACCTACTTTCCAGAAAGCCTCAGGTCAGCCTTATGGGCTACTAACCTTCTCTCCTAGAGGGAAGGGCTAGGGGAGTCAAAGGACCCTCAGTCTCCGGCCACTCCTCTCTGCAGTCTGGATGTAACTGTCTGGATTGGCCAGCTTTCTTTAAGGAATGAAAAGCATTCTATGCCATTTTGGCTTTTAAAGTTTCTGCTGAAAAACCTGTGATTTTGAAGAGCCTGCCTTCATCTGTGACTGGCACTTCTCCTGTGCAGCTTTAAAAACACTTCCCCTGTTCTGTATATTTAGGGTTTTAGCTAAAATGTGACATGGGCAGAGGTTTACAGTCTCATGTTTACTGTCGTAAATGCTTCCTCCACATGTATGGCCATAACTTTCCCTAGATTTGAAAAGCTTTCTACAATGATTTTAAAACATTTTCTATTCTTTTTAGTATGGAAAAATTCCACACTTTGTGCCCAGAGTTTGTAGATTCTGCCTCTTTGCAGAATCGCATCTATCTCTGAAGTTGTATTCTTACATTCTCATCCATTTATCTTTGTCATTGAATGCTACCATCCCTTCCCTTGCCTTAAAACCCTGATATTCTGTCCTTCTTTTGCCATATTCTATTGATGGGCTTTTGTGCAGAGTCTCTTATTTGATGTACTGAAATTTTCATTGCCAATATTTCAGTCTGTTTTTCTTCAGTATTCCCTCTCATTGACAATTCCATACATGTGAACAGTGCATCTTAATTCTGCCCACCTCTAACTCCTGCCTCCCACTCTCCCCAGAAGCCCCCTAAAACATGCCTTTTGTTTTGTTTTGTTTTGTTTTGTTTTTCCGAGACAGGGTTTCTCTGTGTAGTTCTCTGTGTAGCCCTGGCTGTCCTGGAACTCACTCTGTAGACCAGGCTGGCCTCGAACTCAGAAATCCATGTGCCTCTGCCTCCCAAGTGCTGGGATTAAAGGCGTGCGCCACCACCGCCCGGCAAAACATGCCTTTCTTACCCAGTCTTCTACTTTTTTCGTGTTTATTTTTGTTTTGTTTTTGTAACCTACTGAGGCCACTTAGTGCTGCCTGCTGTGATGTTGGCCAGCGTTGTGGATATGATCTGTGGTAGTAATCATGGGTAAGGTGAATTCATGGCTGTATCAGCCATGACATGACCACTCCCCTCCATCTCTGGCTCTCATATTCTTCCCATTCCTGTCTTGTGCAGTGTTCCCTGGGCTCTGGGTGGCACACAAAGCCGTTCAAGCACTCAGCAGTCACTGTCCTCATGGTTTTGACTGTCCGCTGCAGTAAGAAGCTTCTCTGGCTGAGGCTCAGGACTGCACTAATCTGTGGCTATCAATTTAATATTTAGAAGGCAGTTTGATAACATGTCCATTTAGCAAAATGACAGAAATAGGTTTCCATCAGGGCCTAAGACCTTGCAGCCATGGCATTAGATCATGTTTGTGGTACAAGGCATGGATTTCCTCCAGTGGGACAGGCCTCAAACCTAATCTGAAAGTCATTGGCTTTCCTCATAAACTTCATATCATTATCCGCCCAGTGGGTAGGTCAACATTACTGGTTCAGCACTCATCATGAGTAACAACTTTGATGACTTTTCTTCCCCAGCAGCCGGCATTGCATTTTTTTTTTTTTTTTTCATTATGAAAGCTAGCCTACAGGAAGGAAGTTCCCAGATCACTTCCAGCTTGATTTCTCTGTCCTGCAACCAAAATCTTTCTTCATCATAGAATCTTACCATATAGTTATGGTGACAAGCCAAGAACAATGGTAATAGGCTATACTGTTTGGGGGGCAGGGCTCCTACCCAATAACTCAAAGGATGTAAACACAAATAGCACTAAGATGTTCGTTTAATATCTTATGTCTTTTGTGGGGTACTTGTGTTCAAGCTCTTTTTAAAATTATAATTTTAAATTAGCTTCCAAAATAATGGATTTCTATAAAGTTTTGAGCTGCTATTTTGTGGTAGGTTTGTGTGTGTGTGTGTGACAGTTTTATTATGTACACCAGACTAGCTTCAAAGTCTCAGAGATCTGTTTGCCTCTACTTCCCCAGTATTGGGATTAAAAGCATGCACTACCATGCCTGGTTTGGTTTGGTGTGTGTGTGTGTGTGTGTGTTCAGAAACCAGAAGAGGGTATGAATCATTTGGAGCTGGAATTTTAGGCAGTTGTGTTACCCAACATGAGTGTTGGGAATTGAACTGGGGACTTCTGGACATGAAGTCAGTATTCTTAACCAGTGAGCCATTTCTCCAGCCTCCATAAAAAAAAAAAAAAAAAAAAAAAAAAAAAAAAAAAAAAAAAAAAAAAAAAAAAACCCAAACCCAAACCAAAACAACAACAAAAATTCTTAATATTTTTTTTAAAGCCTTTACTCCCAGCACTTGGGAGGCAGATGCAGAAGGATCTCTGTGAGACTAAGGCCAACCTGCTCTACAGAGTGAGTTCTAGGACAGCCTGGGCTATAGAGCAAAACCTTGTCTCCAAACCAAACCAAAAATAAAATTAAAAAAAAAAAAAAAAAAAAAAGAAACACTGATAGCACTTCATGGATGGGAAGAAAAAAAAAGCAAGTGGCTGGACTAGGTTGATACAGAAAAAAATGAAGGAGGGAAAGTAAATAGAAGAGTAACAGTAGGGACAAGGTGGGTAGTGAAGTCATGGCTAAAGATAGAATGAAGGGAGGTAAAGCAATGCAACCAAATAGCCTAAAACAAGCCAAACTCTGCAGCCTGTGTAGACCCTGCAAATCAGGTCAGCCTGTGATATCTGGCAAACACACGAGAAGAAAAATCAAAACAGAAGGGGTTAGGGAATGAGGTAGAGAAGCTACAAGAACTGAGCAGGTCAGAGTTGGCCTGCTCAGATGACATTGGGTAGTAATAAAGAAGTAGGAAGTGAAAAGGGGGTGGAGATATACATGATGGACACAGGCTGGTCCACACTGGTTCTGGTCTCAGTTGGCCCATTCAGCCTAGACTGACTTTGGGAACATGGACAATAAGAAAGAATTGTGTATTTAATCTGTGAATGAAAACATAGAGCAACACAAAGTTGGTATCCCTTAGCAACCAAACTCCTCTGCATCCCATATCTAGAAGCTACAAACAATGACTGGGGTCCCTTAAACATCTTCACTGTGCTACAGTGTGTTCTGACTTGTTTTGAGTAAGTGTCTTTCCCCATGTTTTACATTCTGTATAGGCCTTTATTCATTCTTGAAGCCTGGAAACATCCAGCTCAGACCTTTACCACCAGCAACAGAAGAGTTTCTGAGGGACCCCCTCCCCCACCCTATCTTCCCTTTCCCTCTTTAAATAAATGAGATGACAGAGCACCTGGAGGTGCTTCTGATAGACTCCAATCCAATAATATAAACCAAGGGTCATAAAGTTGCAGAGGGAGTTAAAAAGTCTCTTTTACTATAAACGAGGTTTCTTGTGAGTTCTAGAAAATTGCAGATTTCTAGCTAGGAAAGGAAACCTGCCATGCTTAGGCATTAAACACGGTTCACTGCTACTGTAACATTCTTATTTGAAACATCCCTACAGAAAGGGAACATTGTTCTCAAAGCAAGTGTTAATTGTGCTGACTCTCAGTTGGCGAGAGATCAACCAGACTCAGGTGTAGTACACCCTTCTCCCTTGCTTCTTTACCTTTCTAGTGCGTCCCTGGTCTACCCTGGCTCCATATAACCAGCAGGAGTGAGAATAGAGACACTTGTGGCCCTGTCTTTGGCTATTAAACTGAAGTAATGCACCCTAAGAAAATGGAACCTCCCCAGAAATCTCATGTTAGAAGAAAGCCCGAGTTTCTGGGGCAGCCAGAAACTACATAAAGATTTGCAGCTTGGTGTGTGTGTGTGTGTGTGTGTGTGTGAGTGTGTCGGGTAGACCTGGAGAAGGAAGCTGGATCAGAGTGACGTGACAGTTTCCTTATACTGCACACCTCTTACCTTCTATTTAAGCCTTACCCTATGTTAGAACTGGAAGATGAACGTGGGGGAGTCACTGGATCTCTTCCTCTCAGTGTGGCCCCATTGAGTAAATCTTTTTCTGCTTTTCACAATCAGACAGGTGACCAAGCCTGGCGTGTTAAGGTTGCCAGTGTACAGGGCCGTTTCACCTTTCTGAGACTATGAAGCACTGTGAAACGGTGTCTTGTGGTTAGATGTGATAACCAGAGGATGTCTGATAACGCAGCGTTACTCAAAGCCTCAAGTTTTCCCCAGCCACTCTCACCGGAGGTTTCCATGCTGCCGCTGGTCTAAGAGGGAAGACCGGAACTGGTTCGGCCTCCAGGTGGCGCTCTAGGCCGCTCCTCCACGCTCTGTGGTCTCTCTTCGCCCCGGAAGTGATTTCCGGGCCGGGGTTAGTGAGGTCGGGCCATGGTGGGGCAGAGGTTGGGAAGATGGCGTTGGGAGGTTGGGTTCAGCGAGGCTGGAGCTGCGGCCAGGCTTGGGCGCCTCCCTTGGGTGGAGGCTACCGGGAGCTATCTGCGACCCAGGCCCCGCGGCTGCTCGGACGCAGGTAATGGCCGCCGCTTCCGGCTTCCAGGTTCTCCCTTGAGCTGGGGTCGCGCGCATCCTCGGGAGGAGGTAGCCGCCTAGGACTCCCGTTCTCCATTGTTTACGAGGTCCTCCCTAAAAGTGCCTCTTCCCGCCGTGCTTTTGCTTAGTCCTCCTTTTCCCTTTGGCTTCTGGGTGCCGAACCGCGAGCGGTGTCTGGCCGAGCCCGGCCGTAATTGCGAGGGAAGTGATGGAAAGGGGAACTAACTTCTGAGCGTTAATTGCATGTCCGGTTCATATTCTTGAAAGGATTGACCCCCGGTTTTTAGTGAAGCAGTTTGCAGAGCTGGTAGAGTAGCTTAAGTATGATTTCCTTCTCTGTGGCTGGTCATTGTAAAGCCCTTGTGCCACCACAGCGTTGCCTTCTTAGCGATCAGAGAGCTTTGGAAAGGATGCCCTCCTTATACTGCTGTAGGAAGCACGTGGCCTTGCAGGTCGGCCGGATTTTACACTTAGTGTAATAGAAAAGAAATTCCATAACAGTTGAATTAATTTTGACTTTGAAACTTCATCTGAAGATGTCAGCTTTGCAATTTCTACCTAATTGATGGTACCATACGTCGTGGAGCCTGAGATCTTTATCAACGTGTGAGCTAGCCAGAGATAGATCGAGCATGGTGAAGGCACCACCTGATCTTAATATTCACCTGAGGCGGGCAGAGGTCTGTAATCTCAACGCTCAGTAGTCTGAATCTTGATGATGGTGAGTTGGCGTTAACCTGGGGAAGATACTGAATTATAAATAAATAAATAGCACCTGGACTGTTTGCAGAGTCATTTCCCAGGTCCCACCCCAGATCAGAATCTGGAAGATGGTAAAAGTGGAAGAACCTGCTCCCCAAGGGTTGCATATGGTGTAGATTACTGGGTAATGTGGTTCTTCAGGCATTGATCTTAAAAGAGCTTGGTGTGGTCAGACTTGCTTGTAAGCACGATTAAAAATTCAAGGTCAGCCTGGGCAACAGAAGACTGTTTGAAAAGAAGAAAGAAAGAAAAATGTCTTAAATAGGTGGAACTGAGGAGGTTACTTGGAGGTGACTAGAGATTTCAGTGATCCAGATGATTTGCTGTAATAGTTTTGGGGAAAGGTAGCAAAAGCACTGACAAGTCATTTATGAGGAACCTCTAGTCAAAGCCTGGGAGTAGTTCATTGGTAGAGTGCTTGTCTAGCACAAAACTTGTCAAAAACAGTTCAGTCGTCATGGTGGCTCAGGCCAGTAATCCTAACCCAAATATGTGTGGTATTAAAGATTTGTATGGAAACTTTGAAACTGACTTTCTTGTATTGTGGTTATGGGAGAATGCATTAGATGAGAATGTGGGTGAACCTGAAGGACTGGCTTTGCTCTTGTCTCCTCACATATGAACTTACTAGGGAATGGGAGTTGCTTTCTTTGTGATCACTAGCTTGAGTTGCTGTAGTTCTAAAATTAGCATGCAGAATGAGCTAGGCCATGTGGCTCTAAAGAGGGCCCAACGTTTGCATTCTATAAACACTTTATGTGGTGATACAAAGACTTATACAAACACAAAGTCTCAAGACACCTGTGAGGCAAAACTTGTTTCTACCTTTATAGGAGTTGTAGGATTTTATGACACTGTGTGACAGAAGAATGGCAGGTAAGTTTAGGCTGCTGCATTCATATCCTTCATAATTCTTGTTCTAGTAAGAGAGATCAATAGTACTGGGTTACAAATCAGTTCTGTATAATGAATGCATTCTGATAATGTTCATTTGGTTTGGTTTAAAGTGACATTACCTGTTTTGATTGCTTATCGCTTTATTTATTAGACCTACCTACTTTTGCTACTTTAAACTCTTCCTGGGCTTCCTGAGCTCTTAGCTCAGCACTCAAGAGTAGTCACTTCTCTTGCAGAGGACCTGGGTTTGATGTCCAGTTTCCACATGGTTGCTTCCAACTATCTGGAACTCCAGTTCCAGGGGACAAAACACTCTTCAGGCTTCTGCTGCCACTGGGCACACATGTAGTCCAAAAGCATATATATAGGCGAAACGTCCATATACATACAGTTAAAAGCTTTAGGGGCTGGAGAGGTGGCTCATTGGTTAAGAGCACTTAGTACTCTTCTAGAGGGCCTAGGTTCAATACCCAGCACTCACAAGATGGTTTATAATTGCCTGTAATTCCAGTTCTAGAAATCTGTTACCTTCTTTGGGCCTCCAAGGCATCAGGCATATGAGTTACACAGACATATATGCAGACAAAACATCCATACATATAAGTAATTAAATTTAAAACAAGTATAAAGCTTTAAAAAAGAAATATTATGTAGGGATTCATTTGGCTATAAAACTGATGATTGTTTAGATAAATGGGAGTTATTTTTCTAAGATGCTTTGAGGGAAGGGAAGGAAGTGAACTGCTGTCTTTGTTCTGTAGTCCCAAAATGTCAGGGTTTAAGTGTAAATTCCTTGACCTTTCTCTTGGCTTTAAAGATAACTGTTCTAGCTTTAGATATTACATCCTATTCCAGCCAGAAAGGGAGGTGTGTGTGTGTGTGTGTGTGTCTGAGTGAGACAGGTGGGGGCCTGGGGGGAGGGACCGTGGTGGAGAGGCAAGCCAATGATACGAGACATCACCAGACAGAAGGCTAGAAAACTAGGGTATTTCTTTCCTAGCCACTAAGAAAAAGCAGGCAAGGGGGAAAGGATTGATAACATTTGGATTGGCTGTTCAATGGTGTTTGCCTATCAGACTGATGATGTCATTGAAGGGAGTTCGGCGCTATTTACAGCAGCCTTAGTGTTGATTGAATAAGTGGATAATCTTCTGAAACGAGTTGTTAAATGTAATTCAGGCAGGAAGGAGGGGCCTAGATTAGAAAGGAAACATTTTTTGTGTATTTATTTTGAGACAGGGTTTTACAAGGTCAGTGTAACCTCAAACTTGGTAGTGTCCTGCTTCCTTCTTTCTCTTGAGTGCTGGGGTCACAGGTGTGTGCTACCATCCCTGGTTTGTGCTGAGCTGGGATTGAGCCCAGGGCTTGCCCGCATTTAGTCCAGTGTTTTATTGACGTAAATCTCAGTTCCCTCACCTAATCTTTCTCTTTTTCTTCTTTTTTAAACAGGACCTTCCCATGTAGCCTGGGCTCACTATCTTAGCCTCCTGTTTAGGGTAGAATAAGAATATCACAAAGGGAAAGTGTACTTCAAGAACCTGCATGGGTTGAGTTTTTGTAGATAAAGGAATCAGGGCCTTGGTGTGCATGTCTGCTGTTAGGGAGTTTGGGAATAGAAGCATCTGAGAGCTCAGATTGCAGAGTGGAGTACTCAGACTCAGCTGGGATGGGGGCTGAAATTCACATTGCCAAATGCTTTGAGAAGGCCAAGCTGTAAGGACTCAGACAAGAAGATCCCTTTGAAGACATCCTTAAAACAGTGAAATAGGGGGAGGTGGGAGGAGTCCACCACTTATAGTGATCAATACTTATCAAAGGGAATAGTTAGGGTTGTAAGGACAACACATTTAAATGTTTCTTTTGGAAACTGGCCAAAATTCAGACAAAACAAGGTTATTTTATTTTATGTAACCGCCTGTGGCCACGGATCAACTGGGTTCACCTGAGAGGGGGCCTGGGCATGAAGAAATGGGCGGAGGGCGAGAAAACATGAAGCCAAGACAAAGTTCTCTGATCAAGGCTCAAAGTCTAATGTTCAGCTCTCAATTTAAAGGGGAAGCCCCACCACCGAACCCCTTGTTTCAGCTGGAGATGGGTGGGGGAACCCATCCTTTGTCACAGACGGAGATATCTCAGAAGATATCTCAAGGCAAGCTCAGCAGGCAGTTATTCTGTAGCACGCAGTATGTGCAGCCAAAGTGGGTAACTCCACCTAAGTCCTATTATTTGGTCTATTGTGGTAAGCAAGGTTTTTCAGGCCTACTCAAGGCTAGGGGAAGGGCACACTTTTCTTTTATCTAGTTTTTTAAATTGGATATTTATTTACCTTTTAATGTTATCCTCTCTCCCATTCCCCCCAACCCCCACCCCTTATCCCATCTCCCCTTCTCTTACTTCTATGAGGGTGTGCCTCCACCATCCACCCATTCCCACCTCCCTGCTCTTGAATTCCCCAACACTATCGAATCCTAACTTTCAGGGACCAAGGCCCTCCTCTTCCACTGATGTCTGACAAGGCCATCCTCAACTACCTATACAGGTGGAGCCTTGAGTCCCTCCCTTTGGGTTCCCAGGCTGGAGGTTTAGACCCTGGGAGCTCTGGTTGAGTATTTTGTTACTCCTTCTAAGAAGGGCCAAAGCACTCACACTTTGGTCTTCCTTTTTCTTGAGCTTCATGTGGTCTATGCGTTGTATCTTAGGTATTGTGAGCTTTTGGGCTAATATCCACTTATCTGACTGCATGAATCCAGTAGGTAGGAGAGACCTTCACAGCCTGGAATGTTGGTTTGTGTGTACACAGAATAGATAGAAACAAAAAGAAACAGTTTACAATTTTTATTTATTTATTTATTTATTTATTTTTGAGACAGGGTTTCTCTGTTGTAGTCCTGGCTGTCCTGGAACTCACTTTGTAGACCAGGCTGGCCCGGAACTCAGAAATCCACCTGCCTCTGCCTCCCAAGGGCCACCACTGCCTGGCAACAGTTTACTATTTATGTAGTTTTTTTTTTTTTTTTTTTTTTTTTTTTTTTTTTTTTTTTTTTTTTTTTTTTTTTCTCCCTGAGACAGCAGAAACCCTGTGGAGAATCGAGGAATTCTTTTTCTGATTGATACAAAGTAATAGCCCAATGGTACATGCTCTGGACTACTGTAGTCTGTGTCTCGTTTTTCTCAGGAGGGTTAAGGATGCCTACTTGAGATTAGGAGTCCTGGCTCTTTTTTTTTTTTTTTTTTTGGTATTTTATTTACATTTCATTTCAGATGTGATCCCCTTTCCCCATATCCCCCCACCCAGGAACCCCCTATTCCATTCTTTCTCTTCCTGCTTCACCCACTCACTCCTACCTTCCCACCCACGAATTCCTCCACACTGGGGCGTCCAGCCTTCATGGGACCAAGGACCTCCTCTCCCACCTATGCCTGATACTGTCATCCTCCCCTATATATACAGCTGGACCCATTGGTCCCTCCCTATGTGCTCCCAGGCTGGTGTTTTAGACCCTGGGAACTCTGGTTGGTTGGTATTGTTGCTCTCCCCATGGGGCCAGGAAGTGCATACTGACAGGCGCCTGATATATCTGTCTCCTTAAAGGCCTGCCAGAGCCTGACCTATACAGAGGCGGATGCTCACAGCTAACCCTTGAACTGGTCATGGGGTTCCCAATGGAGGAGTGAGAGAGAAGACTGAAGGAGCTGAAAGGAGTCTTGGCTCTTGTTGGATTGTTAGGAAATAAAGTGACTTGATGATGACTCTGGCCCAGTGCAGGTTCCTAGAGACCATTGTTTATAAGATGCACTGTTTCTAATCAGTTGCTTACTTACCCTCCACAGGTTTAACTTGTTTCTTCAGCAAAAATGTGGATTTAGAAAAGCACCGAGGAAGGTTGAACCTCGACGATCAGACGCAGGGTCAAGTGGAGAAGCATATAAGAGAAGTGCCTTGATCCCACCCCTGGAGGAAACAGTCTTTTACCCTTCCCCCTACCCTATAAGAACTCTCCTGAAGCCCTTTTTCTTCACTGTTGGGGTAAGAGCTCAGGCCACTGCTATTTCCCTAGTTTGCTGCTAACACTGCAGTCCCTGAGCAGGTTCTGGTGGTAAGAGAGGGTGGGGCTCAGTGGGACTTGGAAGCTGGCTGCATGAGTTCAGATTAAAGAATAAACTGAACAATTGCTTTCAGAATAGGGCTTCATTGCTTAAGTCCTGAGGATGGTAGTTATGGGCTTCCTTTTCCATAGAGCATTTCAAGTGGTACTAAATTGGTATTTTCATTTTCTCTGGAGATTTGTTGCTGGAAACAGGCCTCTGAATGCTTGACTAATGTTAATACAGCAATACAGGAGGTTTTATCATGCTAGGTGAAGTACTACCCAGGAAATGTATTTCCCTTTCAGATTATTTAAATATTTTCTCCAGTTCACAGGCTGTGCATTTGGGTCAGCTGCTATTTGGCAGTATGAATCATTGAAATCCAGGGTTCAGAGTTATTTTGATGGCATAAAAGCTGACTGGTTGGATAGCATACGGCCACAAAAGGAAGGAAACCTCAGAAAGGAGGTAAGAATAAACACTGCTTTCTTTATCCTTGCTAACCACAATTTTTAAGTCTGATTAATTAGAGAATATTTTTTTTTATTTATTTTTAAAATGTTATTATTATGTATGTTGGAGAAAGTGAAGGTGGGGTGAGCACCATCACATTCAAGTGGAGGTCTGAGAAATTTTTTATTTTAAATACAGGGTCTCATTCTGTAGTCCTGACTGGCCTGGAACTCAGAGAACCTCTGCCTCCCAAGTGCTGTAAATAAAGGCATGTGCTGCCATGCCCAGCTGAAGAATAAATTTTTATAGTGGGCTCTGGGGGTCAGCTGGCTTACACAGCAAGTGTCTTACTGAGGTCTGGCCTTAGAAAGAGTCCTTACTTAATGGCAGCATTCCATCCATAGATGTGAAGTTGATAACATTCTTTTGTGTCCTTTAAGCATTATGGGCATTTACAATGCATGCTTGGCAGTGCTGTATTGACACCATTAGAATTTTGTTCTTCTACCCACATGTGTCAGAATTACCATATTGAGTTGTTAAAACAGGTTTGGGGGCTTTTTCTAGTCCTGCTATAGGAGCCATTGTTCACGTTCTTCACCTTGCTGAGTTTAGAACAGGGTCACAGGGATTAAAAGGTGTGTGTGTGTGTGTATGTGTGTATGGTTATGCATGCTTGTAGACCTTATATACAGCCATCAAGTGGATTTTAAAAGACTGCCCAGGGACACAGGGTTTATGAACTGATAAATTCCCATTGCATTATGTTTTAACTGTTCAGGGATAGAATGTGAGAAAGAAATGCAAATTCAGAGCCTGCAGAGTTGCATTTACTTTGTATAAAAACTGATGGCCTTCTTTTCTTTTAACTGAGTTCTTAAAAACATTCTAGACACACAGTGTTTTCACATCAATACATACTGAGTACTGAGTCCATGGGTTAACATACAATTTTTTTTCAATGTGTGTGGTTGTTTTGCTCGCATGTGTATCTGTGCACCATATATATGTGGTGCCCTCAGAGGCCAGAAAAAGGTATTGGATTTCCCTGGAACTGGAGTTGCAGATGGTTCTGACCCACCATGTAGTTGTTGGAATTGAAACCTGGTCCTCTGAAAGGGCAGTGCTTCTAAAGCTGAGAGCCATCATTCCAACTCCCAAAAGGTTTATTTTTATTTATGTGTGTATGCCACATATTTGCAGGTACCCAAAGAGGCTTGAGGAGGGCATTGCCCCCTCTGGAGTCGGAGTTACAGTGGGTTGTGAGCCACACTTGACATGAGTTCTGGGAACTGAGTGTAAGTCTAGCAAGGTACTAAAGTGCTGAGCCATGCATGTCTCAGTCTTTAAAATGCTGAAAGTGATATAAGTGATATTTATATAAAATCTTAATCCAAAAGTAGATTTCTTTTTAAGTAATAGTGGTAGGTTATGGAATTTAAAAATCCATGTACATTAAAGAAAATTGAAGCAATTGAGTACAGTATGGAAGATGATGGCCTGACCTGGCATGGCATGGCATGGGCCTTTGTCCCTGCTACCTGGAGATTTCTGAGTCCAGGAATTTGAGGAAAGCCTCAGCAACGGCAAGCTCTTAGTTAATATTAGTTAGAAAGCAGGTTTTTAGAAACGGATGTGTACCACTGTACATGCAGCGCTGAGAACTCAGAGTGACAGTTGCAGAAGTGGACCTCATGTATACGAATGTGTCATTCCTTGTTATTCTTGAATGTGAAAGCCAGGTTCAGTTTCATAATTGGAATTTGAGACTTTGACTTTGTAGTGTGGACAAGAATGACCTTTAACTTCTAATCTTCCTGCCTCCACTTTCCAAGAGTGGTCTTACAGGTGTGAACTAGCACACTGGTTTCCTTGAGTGGGTTGGAACTCAGGACTGTGTGTGTCAGGTACATCAGCAGCCCTAGATTAGTTTTTACTTAAACATCTTTTTTTGTTTTTTTGTTTTTTGAGACAGGGTTTCTCTGTGTAGCCCTGGCTGTCCTGGAACTCACTCTGTAGACCAGGCTGTCCTTGAACTCAGAAATCCACCTGCCTCTGCCTCCCAAGTGCTGGGATTAAAGGTGTGTGCCACCACTGCCCGGCTTTTTTTGTTGTTGTCTTCTTCTTTTTCTCCTCCTCCTCTTCTTCCTCCTCCTCCTCCTCCTTCTTCTTCTTTTTATTTATATCATTTATATGAGTACACTGTAGCTGTCTTCAGACACACCAGAAGAGGGAATCAGATCCCATTACAGATGATTATGAACCACCATGTGGTTGCTGGGAATTGAACTCAGGACCTCTGGAAGAGCAGTCAGTGCTCTTAACAGCTGAGCCAACTCTCCAGCCCTTACTTAAACATCTTAAACATGGAAAACTTGAGATGGAGAAATAGGACAGTCTAATGAAGCCCATTATTGTGCACACTGAGCAGTTCCCAGCATATGGCCAGTTTTATTTTTCATTTCCTTTCCCTGCCCTTACTAGATTATTGCAAACAAGCCATAGACATGTCTGATCCCTAAATATTTCAAAGTACATTCTGAAAACATAAGATCTGGACTGAGTAATACTACTGTATTAAAAACATGGCTCCAATGCCTTTAATCCCAGCACTTGGGAGGCAGAGGCAGGTGGATTTCTGAGTTCGAGGCCAGCCTGGTCTACAGAGTGAGTTCCAGGACAGCCAGGTCTACACAGAAAAACTCTGTCTCAAAAAACCAAAAAAAAACCAAAAAAAAACCCCCAAAAAAACCAACCAACCAAACAAACAAAAAACCCCAAAAAACCAAAAACATGGCTCCAGGTGCAGTGGCAGAGGCAGGCAATCTCTGAGTTTCAGGGCTCTACAGTGATACTCCCCGCACTCCCTCCAAAAAAGGAAAGAAAAGGAAAAGGTAGCAATTTTAGTGAAAAGTATAATTAGAATTTTATTTTTAAAGATTTATGTTATGTGTATTATTTCATGTGTATGAGTGCCTTGCCTGCTTGTATGTGTGTATATGCATGCCTGGCCCCCACAGAAGTCAGACTAGGTCACTGGATCCCCTTGAACCGGAGTTACAGATGGTTGTGAGCCACCACATGAGTGCTGGGAGTTGAACCCAGGTCCTCTGTAAGAGCAGCCGGTGATGCTGACCATTAAGCAGCTTTTCAGCACCTCCTGTGTTTTGAGATAGGTTTTGCCATGTTGCCCAGGTTTACCACCAGCTCTGGGACCCAAGCATTTCTCTTGCCTTAGCCTCTTGAATAACTGGGACTTCAGCACGCCGTCATGCCCAGCACTCTAGTTGTCAATGTTTCCTGTTCTTTGTTTTAAGGTATTTATCTTTATATTAAGATACATATTTTGTGGGTGTGTTCATGAGCACACAGGAAGAGCATATGAGTGTATGCTCACATGTGCGTGTGGCAGAGGCCAGAGCTAGGCGTGGGTCAGTTGGAACTTGTTATAAAGTTATTGGGATCCGAACTCCAGTTTTCATAATTGTGAAACAAGTGCTCTTAGCCACTGAGCCATCTCTCCAGCTCCCTTGTTAGAATCTTTTATTATTATTTTTAAATTAAATTTTGTTTTGTTTTAGATAGAGTTCCTCTCTGTAGTCCAGGTTGTCTTGCAGCTTGCTATGTAGACCAGATTGACCTGAAACTCTTGAGACCTGCTTGTGTCTACATTTTCAGTGCTGGGATTAAAGCCTTGTGCCACCACACCCTGTTCTGAGAATTTTAAACTCAATACGATACCACTTGGTACCTGCTACATCTTGTAGTGTGACAGTTGTGCTTCACTGTTGGTTGGTCTCATAACAGTACTGCTTGCTGTTCTACATTGTCTCATTCTAGCAGAATGTGGCGTTTAGAAATAAATGTCTGAGTAGTGGTTCTGTGGAGAGTGTCTGAGTATAATAAAGCCTGCTTTCTAGCAATAGAGACGCCAATGCGGACATGAGCATTTCCACATGCGTACAGCACAGAAGCCCCAGCTGTCTGAAGACAGCAGGCAGTATACTCCTGATTCCAGTCATTAAGTTCTTGTAGGTTCATGCCTTTCAACACGTTCTATCATTCAGTTCTCAGTTTTATGTTTAACAGGACATCGTCTCTACTGCGTACGTTACTTGGGCCTTTCGGTACTTTCTCCTTTTCCCTGTAGTCACTCATTTATATGCATACTTAGGGAATTGTTACAAACCCTTTTCAATAGGAGTAATGTTAAACTGAAAATTATATGTGATGGAAAAGGGAGATAATGGTAATTGAATGTGATTAGTTACTGATCAAGGGCAGTAAACATTTCCTAAGAGTGTAAAGGATCGTGGTGCTCAGGGCACATGGAGTGAACACTGTTGAAGAAGTTTCCAGTCCCTCAGACTAAAACTGAGAGACAAGTGCTGTGACAAAAGGCATCATAGTGGTCAATAAATTTGGGTTGATAGATGTCTTGGTAACAGCCATAATTACTTTAAAGAATTGTGAAGATTATGTAATACAAGAAAAATATTTTGTTTGGTAGATAATTTTTTAAATTAGTTTCAGTTCTTAAAAAAAAGGACAAGCCTTCCCCCTGAGTCTGAACTATTTCACATAGAGTCATATGCAATTTTCCTTCTGTTTTAGATTAACAAGTGGTGGAATAGCCTAAGTGATGGCCAGCGGACTGTGACAGGTTTGTGTTAGCTTACACGTTTTAGCCATTCAAGGGAAGAGAAATCAAACCAAAAGGTACAGTATGTCACAGGCAATGGCTTTCATACCATGCTTATTGGTGGCTTAGAAGACAGGGAATCCTTGTACCTACATGCCTACATGATATAAAATAGTGTGAACTGCTCATGATGGCCCACATTTGTAATAGGAGCACGGAGAGTTTAAGGCCAGTCTGTGTTATAGCAAAGCAATGCCAAAACAACAACAAAGGAGTGTGGTATAAATGGCTTCAGAATGTCCTGGATCAGTTTTCTAGTTTGCACAGAACACATTATTGACCAAATAAATAGTTCCTGGGTCATTGATATCTACCCCACTTAAGAAGATGAAGGAATGCTGACATGCAGTTTAGCTGATACAGTACTTACCTAGCATGGCCCTGGGTTCAACTGAAGCACTGCACAGACCCGGCCAAGTGTCATATACCTGTAATCCTAGCACTTGGGAGGTGGAGGCATCTGGATCAGAAGTTTGATGGTACATAACAAGTTTGAAGCTAGCCTGGAGTACAGAAAACTAAACAAGCCAAAGAAGACGTTGCTCAAGTGCTCTCTGTGCACCAGGGTCTCTGTATTTTCCAGGCCAGGTGCAGGGATTTTGTCTCTGTTTTGTAGAGGAGGAGACTGCCTTCCAGAGAAAGAACTTTTCTTTTCCTTTTTATTGTTTGAGAATTTTATACACATGTATAATGTGTGAAAAAGAACCTTTTGAAGTCAAACTGCTAGTAGAATAGAGGTGAGTTTTAACCCAAGTCTACATTCCTGCCTTCTCAACTATGTTCAGAAGATTCCCTTAATATGTGAGTCAAGTAATCTATGCCACCATGGTGATTTTACTTTATTCTTTTTTTTTCACCTCCAATTTGAGGGGCAAAGAGACAGAATCTGTACCCCAGGCTGACCTAGAGCTGAGATCTGTTTGCTCCTGCCTCCTGAGGGCTGGGACTAAAGATGTGCACCACACGCTTGCATCTTCTCTACGTTTTTATGGAAATAGAGATCTGAGTTCTCAAAGTAACAATTTCATAGTATTTTCTGGACTTCAAAACTCAGGGAAATGAATTTGTAATATTCACTAAATAGCAAACATGATTTCTAGAGAGCAGCCAGATGCTACTTACTCCCAAACGGGGTAGACTTATTGGTACACTGTTTCCTTTAGCTTCCTTGGTAGATAAAGGGTTTGTGTGTGTGTGTGTGTGTGTGTGTGTGTGTGTGTATTTAAATTTGGACCATCTCTTCTATATGAATACATTATTGGAACCAGATGTGGCCTACTCTTTCATGTTTTTTATTTTATCTTTACACCTTCTCAGCATGAGGATTATAGATGTGTACTGTCACACCTGGTTTTTTATGTGGGTTTTGGTGATCTGAAATTCAGTCCTTTGCTGTACAAGTGGTTTACTAATAAAGTAGTCCCCTGTACCCACTTAAGTGGGTCATTTGTCATGAAGCAGTAGAGAAAGTCATTATAACATACTCACGCACATGAGTAGAAAGCACTTTGAATAACACAAATGGGATTGCTCACCAGATAAATAGATTAGCTATAAGATTTTGGAAAAACTGAGGAAATGGTTTTTGAACTGTTTGATATCACCCAATACTTACTTAATAGTGTTTCTAGCTTTACAACATCTGGAATGTGAATCAGTTAACTTTGTACCCAGAATTAAATATATATATATATGTATACATATATATATATACACACACACATATATATATACACACACACATATATATGTATACAGATACATATATATGTGTATGTATATATATATGTATATATATATATAATTAATTTACGTTATGTGTATCTTGAGTGTATGTGTGAGTAATGTGTGCAAGAGCTCTTGAACATCAGTCAGAAGAGGACAGTTACAGGCAGTTATGAGCCACCATGTGAGTACCAGGAACCAAACCCAGAGCTTATATAGATTTACTTTCTTTCCTGGGATTATTAATGCTCTGATGGGTGTATGTATGATAATTCATTTTCATTTTTGTGTTTTTAAAGAACTTGACAAATTCTGACCTAGAGAATTTTAAGCTGTCTGAGACCTTTGGTTTGTCTTATTCACACATACGGGAGCAGAAGCCTAAAAACACCAGTACACTAAAGGTTTCTGACCGAAAGCAGTCTCTTGGATGGCAGGATAGCCGATAAAGCAAGTCTAGACAGTGGATTGTTTGCAAAGTATTTACCCTCTGAGTTCAGAGACGTTTGTTTGTGTCTCTTTAGCTCTGTGTGTAGATAGAAGCAGATGTTGAGGAACCTGCACTATGTTCCATCTCTAAAGCTAGAGTCTGTGTTGGGGAAGGACTCCTGTCCTTGCAGCTCACGCTCCAGTTGGCACCCGTGTGGCTGTCCTGTTTCAGGCTGTTGTTGAAAACTCACTTTTTAAGGGCAGAGTAGAAAGAAAGTTCCCTCTACATTTTTTCTTTGTAGCTTTGGAACTTATCATTGTTGTTGTTGTTATTTTAAATAGGGTCTTATGATACATACGGTGGAGTCTGGCCTGGTACTCCCATCTATTGTCCTGCCTCTGACTCTCAAAAGCTGAGATTATTTCTTGGCCTTATTCAGAAATATCTCCCTAGATTTCAAATTGCTTAGGGAAAAAAAGTGTGCGTGCGTGTGTGTGTGTGTGTGCGTGCGCGCGCGCATGTATGTGTGTGTGTGTGTGTGTGCGCGTGCATGCGTGTGCGTGGGGGGGGGCAGACGTTGACATTGAGCCTCTTGCTCAGTTGTTCTTCACCTGAAGACAGGTCTCTCACTGGGCTCACTGTCCTGTTTTCTGTCTCCATCTATTCATGTGGGATCATAGGAGCACACCACTTTCTTATGCTGTTTTCTTTTAGACATGGTACTAAGGCTTTGACTCAGGTCCTCATGTTTATACTTTACTGGATAGCAAGTACTTTATTGACTGAGCCATCTCTGAGCCCAGGAGAAAGGTGTTATGTACTCTTGATGTTTGTGAGGTAATGGAGAAGCCTAAAGCAGGGTTTTTTCCATTACACTTGACCTTGCTGCCTTTTCATTTTGGCTACTTTCTCATTGTACTCAGACTTTACAGCATATCTCTTGGGGACCCTAAACTAGCCCTGAGAAGGATGTTCTCCCTACTCTGGCTTGCCAGGAAGCCTGATAGGCTTTCCTAGGTGCTGCTGTTTGAGTGTGAAATGTCACTCATGGGCTTCTGTGTTTGCTCCCAAGCAGGTGGCGCTGCTGCTTAGGGGGTTATGGAACCTTTAGGAGGAACGTTGCTGGAGGGAGCCGTCACTTGGGGTGGGCTTGCCTCCCTGTTATGGGTTTGTCCCCTAGTGTTTTTCTATTTTCTCATTTTAGTTCAACACTTTTTCTCTATCTCAGTTCTGGGATTAAATAAGGTTCAGTCCATGTATCTTTAATTCACTATTTAGAAGTATAGAATAGTGGTTTTTACTATATATCAAAGGTCATAGATCAGGTTGGATATAGTGGTCCTGTCCCCAAGTTTATGGCTCCATCTAATCCTAAAATAGGAAGACCCACTCTGATTGTGGGCATCACCATTGTGTCTGTTCACAGCAGTAAAACCCATAAGGACAGCATTGAATTGTGGCTGGCTTATAGGTTCAGAGGTTCAGTCCATTATCATCCAGGTGGGAGCGTAGCAGCATCCAGGCAGGCATGGCTTCATCTGAAGTTTGCTAGCAGAATACTGACTTCCAGGCAACTAGGAGGGGGTCTTATTGCCCACACCCACAGTGACACACCTACTCTAACAAGGCCACACTTTCGAATAGGGCTGAACATATGCAAACCGTTACAGGCACCATAAATAACTAACTTTTAAAAAGAAAGCCAGCTCTTAGTGTTTTCAAATGTCCACAGATCCTCTGACTTCCAGCCATGTGGCAGTGTGGACACTCTAAAAGCACTGCTAGCATTTGCTTTCCTCAGCCTGCTACCCCTTACCAATGTGTAGTGTGTTCATGTAACTGTGGCAGGAAAAGGTCAGGTGGACTTGACTTTTTTGACTCTTATTTAGTGCCCTTCAATTCTGTTTTATAGGCATCATAGCTGCAAATGCCCTCGTATTCTGCTTATGGAGAGTGCCATCCCTGCATCGAACCATGATCAAATACTTTACTTCTAACCCAGCATCAAGTAAGTCTGAGTTGTGTGAACAAATAATGTGAAAAATATTCTTTATATAGTTAGAATGCTATAAAAATGAGTTATTTGTTGGTAATTATGAACAGAGTACAGAGGTGAAGCCTATAAGGACAAGAACTTGTCTCTCCTCTGTTGCAATCCCCAGATGCCTGAAAGGTACTTTACACATAATAGATGTTATTCCTTTTTAACAAATTAAGACCTTGGTGTAGTGGTGTTACCTTTAGACTCAGTACTTGTGAATCCAGCCTGGTCTACACAGAGCATTCCAGGATAGATGGCTCAGCAAATAAGAACACTGGCTGCTTTTCCAGAGGACTTAGGTTTATTCCCAGCGTCACATGGTTGCTCATAACTGCCTATAACCTCAGTTCCAGGCTATCCATTGCCCTCTTTGGCCTCCTTAGGTACCAGGCAAACTCAGACATAGAAGCAGGCAAGCAAAGTACCCATTAAATTAAAAAAAAATTTTTTTTTAAGATCTATAATCACTGCAAGTCTATTCTTTGAGGAGAGTATTCTATGTAATTTTGTGTCTGTAATTGAAATAATTGGCTGCTTGCTAAGTAGAAACATTTGTTAAGGTGATTTTTTAATCTTTGAAATATGTTCTGTTAAGCCCTCTTATTTAAGCTTTAACCAACCGTTTTAGATTTTTATGTTTGATATAATTAACAGTAATCAGAGAAGTTCAAAGTGAATAAAGTGTGATGACCGAATGTTGCATGTTTACCGGATATTTTCTTGTCTTGCAGAGGTTCTTTGTTCTCCGATGCTGCTGTCAACGTTCAGTCATTTCTCCTTATTCCACATGGCAGCAAACATGTATGTTCTGTGGAGCTTCTCATCCAGCATTGTGAACATTCTGGGTCAAGAGCAATTTGTGGCAGTGTACCTGTCTGCAGGTAAGAGCTTTGCCCTGAGAGTGAGTGGAGGAGTATAGGACTCACTTCTCTGCAGAAGGGACAGAGGACTGATCTTGTGAAAGTCTGTACACATCTGTACCCAGCACATCCTCAGGATGGACTCGGTTTTCAAGTTGCATGTAGAGAAGAGCATCACAGACAGATGGAGTTGTTCCTTCTGTTTCTCATCTGATAGAGTCCCACTAATTGCTTGGGTATACTTTGTTTTAAATTAGTAAAGGAGAGATTCAGGAATAGAGTACTGTTTAAACAACAAGTAATCTCACTGGACCTTGGTTTTTTTAGTTCGGACAAATCATCTTACAGATTGATGGTTTCCAGAGTTCCCAGCTATCTTAGCCATCTGGCTCATTTCCCCAGTGTGTTCAGTTGATAGAAAGCTTTAGATTAGCTATTACAGTGAGTGCTAGGGCTAAAGTGCATTAGGCTAGAGATACAGCCGAATGGTGGGAAGCCCTTACCTATCACGCACAAGATTTTGGGTTGGATCTCTAGCACCAGAAAATTAGTTCTAATGACATGAAAGCAAACAGGACCTCATGGACCCCTGATGTCTGGAGTTAGTCCAGATTGTTGTGAGGTAGCTGATAAATGTGGGTGCTGGCCGTTGTAATTAGGAGAATGGTATCTCAAGGTAAAGTGAATACCCAGTGTCACTCAGTAGCATGGGTGGGGTCTTGGAGAGGGCACAGCATCCAGGACATTGCCCTGTAAATTAGCTGAAGGGCTAACAGGGTTTGGTTCGTGCTAGTACTCTTAGATTGATCCCAGTGAAACCTTACACTATGCTGAGCATACATAACCTGTAAGCTGAACATACACTCAGGAGACTGAGGCAGGAGGATAGCAAGGCCAACCTGAGGTACAAAGTAAGATGCTATCTAAAGAAGAGAAGCAGACCAGATACTATTAAACTGTGTGGGTAGAGACTAAATACAGGAACTCAGGCTGGGGTATAGTACAACAGAAGAGGGCTCACCTAGGTGTACATACGGTCCTGGGCTCACTTCCTAGTACGTTTAAAAGGGGGAAAAACCCTTTTTATACTTAAATTGTTGAAATGTGGCTTATTTCATAGGTGTTATTTCCAATTTTGTCAGTTATGTGTGTAAAGTTGCCACAGGAAGATACGGACCTTCACTTGGTGCAGTAAGTATTTCTAATGTAAATATTTTCTGATTTAATTTTAAATTTCATTGTGATTGGTTATGCTTATAAGAAAGTTTCAAATGAATACAGATTCCCTATCCTGTTGTTACCCTGTTGTTACCTTGTGTCTTACAGAGTTAATGCAGCAGGAAACTTACACATTTGTAACATGAAAATTTTAGACTTAGGCTGTTTTATTTTATGTTTGTTGGTGTGCATGCATGTGTAGCTGCTCCACTCGTGTGTGTCTGTGTGTGTGTGTGTGTGTGTGTGTGTGTGTGTGTGTAGAGCAGAGTATAACCTGCTGGAACTGGTTCTTTTCTTCTTTTTTTTGTTGTTTGTCCTTTTGAGACAAGGTCTGACTGTATACCCCTGACTAGCCTGGAACTCACAGAGATCTGCTTGCCTCTGCCTCCCAAGTGCTAAGATTAAAGGCCTGTGCTACCACCACATGGCAAGATGCTTGTTTTGAAATCTTGAGATTTATCCATATTTCTGTCTGTACCACTGTTGAGAACCGCTCTGCCCCACACTTGGGGGCCAAAATGTCGGGAACCACTCTATCAGTGTTGGAACTCACACTGCCAAAAGCCTTGAGGGCTAAACTGTTAGAGTCCACACTGCCCCAAGCTGCTCCGGTACGCGGGTCGGGTTCAGCAAGAGAGAGTGAGAACAGACTCAAAGAATGGAGACCAGACAGAGTGTGATTCAATCCCATTTATTCTTCAGTCTCTCTTCTTCTCTCCAAGTCCCTAGTTCCAAGTTATAATTCCAAGTCTGAGTCTCAAGTACTTTCTTCTGTCTGCCTCTCGCCTTTTATATGTCTCCTTCTAAGTGACGCCTTTAAGTTTCACACACCCAAGGGAAAATCCTGGGTATCTAAAACAAGATGTTATCAGAGTGTGCTTAGCTGTTGTAGGCTGTTGTAAACAAGTCTCTTGTCAGGGTATATGGCTCAAGATGCCTGAAAGGATGATAGCCGCCTTCTCTTAGCACCCCACACACCACATTTATTCCATTTATGGGTGTGGTGGCTCTTGTAATCCTAGCTATTCAGAGAATAAAGTGAGAAGACTGAATTTGAGGCCAGGCTGAGCTACTTAGTGAGACTTCATCTCAAAATAAATAAATAAAAAGTATTTCTCTTATGAGTGTTAAGTCTATTCTATGGACAGTTAATCTGTTCAGTAAATGATGTACACTTGGGTTGGCCATTATTTTAAAAAAGCAAAAACAAATTGTGCTAGACATGGTGGTACGTGCCTTTTATAGGAGTACCAGGGAGGCAGAGGAAGTAGACCTCTGTGGATTCTAGGCCAGCCTGGTTTATGTAGTGAGTTCCAGGTTAGTGAGGGCTACCTCTCCTTAGTGAGACCCTGTCTCAAACAATGAAACAAACCAACAAGTGCTGTGGACATTATGTGTATAGCCCCTTGTATGAACATATGCTTTCATTCTCAGAGTTGAATGACCAGACCATATGGTACATATAACAGCATTTAAGAACCTACAGACTGATAGCACATCAACAGTAGTGTTCTGTACTTCCCTGCCAGAAGAGTTTGAGAGCCCCAGTCTCCATGTTCTGGAGTGGTTGGCATTTTTGCTTTTTCAATAGCTAGTGATATTAATGATTTTGTGCTTGTTCCTCAGGCACCATCTTTGAAGTGTATTTTGCTCATTAACATTTTAATTGAATTTGTTAACATATTTTTGATATATTCTAGGTATAAGTGCTTTGCCAGGGTGGTGTTTGCGAGATGTAGCTACCTTAAACTCTTCATCCTATTGCCTTTCCCTCCCAGTACTGGGATTTGAGGCATGTGCCACCTTGCCTGGCTTTCATCTGAATTTTGACCTGCAAAATATGTGTGCATGTGGAAGTCCAAGGACAGCTTTGGAGTTAGTTCTCTTTTCTACTTTGGGTTCTGGGGACTGGAGTCAGGTCATCACGCTTTTAGTGGGAAGTGTTTCTATAGCTTGTCATCCTCAAGAATAGCTTTCTCATATTGTGTCTCTTTGTAACTACTGCAACATATTCTTTCTAGAAACACAAATATTTTTACAGATCCCATAGCACCATTCTTCTTTTATGGTCCATATTTCAAGTATAAAAGTTGTTCCAGAAATGTTCCCCTTAAGCTGAAGTATTACATTTAATTGTTCTGGGTTTTTTTGTTTTGTTTTGTTCTAGGGTTTTGTTTGTTTGTTTGGTTTGGTTTGGTTTGTTTGGGTTTTTTTTTTTTTTTTTGCTTTTAAAAGATGCTACATTCTCATAGATCATTTTTGTTTCTCATGCCACCAATGGTTTTGAACAAAACAGGGATGCTATTATGCTTTATTTTTTCCTCAAGATTTAATCAGTTTGTCTGTCTTGAGCGGCAGTGTTAGATGGTGTCCTCAGTACTAGGATTTCAGGTGCGTGCTGTCTGTCCTTTTTGGTGGTGAATGTCTCAACTCTTGTCCAACTTTTATACTATGTTTTTCTTTTAAAATTTTCTTTTATATAATATGTGAGAAGATGTTTTTAGATTATGACAGTACCATGTTTGCCAACCGCTCTCTGCCGTGTGCTGTTGGGCTCAGTTGTCTCTTGATTATTCTAGCTTGTTGGTTTTTACTGTGATGCTTGTTGTGGGGGTAGTGTATATCATAGCAATGTCTTCAGTAACCACGCCAAATTTGTCACACTCAGATCAGCACTGGAGGCACTGTTGGCTCTAGACCATAAGTGGGTTTTTACCATGCTGTCTTTTTTCTATGCCGAGACATCACACTGCAGACTCCTCCAGTCTGTCAGTCTCCATCTTTTCTGACCTGATACTTGAGATGAATGGCAGGAAAGCACTTTGTAGAGTGTCCCTTGTCCTTTATTCCTTTAATAGACAGCTTTGTCTCTGTGTGAACTTGGTTAGAAAACAGTAGTGCGAGTGGCTGTTTTCACCCTGCTCTGTGCTGCAAGTGCACGTTCTTCTGGGTCTTCTGCCAAGCTGTGCAGCTCACTTCCAGCTTTGGCTCTGTGGTGGTGTGCTCCAGGATGCTCTTCCTGACTCCCATTCCTCTGCTGGGCTGGAGTCTGACCTGAGCTCACTGCAGCTGTGCCCTGAGCCTGGGTTTTCTTGTGCTTCCTTGGCACACAGCATCTCTGCTTCTGATCTTAGAATTGCTTGTTTTTACTTAGATGTCTTTCCTGCCATGTTACAAGCTTCAGGAAGGTGGGAACTGTTTCTGCATCCCTAGTATATAATATCATGCCTGTTATATTACAATTCAAATATTTGAATGAATGTGTAGCATAAGAGTTAGCATCAAGTAGGACATATGATTGAGGTTTTGGTATATTTCCATCATTCAGATGAATTAGAAATGTGATTAGCACTGAGAGGGGTTTGTTGGTATATTCCAGAAAAAAATATCTCACAGCTATTTTACATTTAAATAGGAAGAAAAAGCTGTTTCATAGTTTATTCTAACTTGCTAGGGAGCTGCTAGAGACAGTCTTTCTTTCTTTTTCACTATTCTGATTTTTATTTTATGTGCATTGGTTTTTTGCCTCCTTGTATGTATGTGTGGGTGTGTCAGATTCCCTGGAACTGGAGTTGCAGATAGCTGAAGTTGCCATGTGGGTGCTGGGGATTGAACCCAAGTCCTCTGGAAGAGCAGCCAGTGCTCAGCACGTTTAACTAAGTGTTCATGTGCTCATTGTGATGTATTTTATTTCTTTGTAGCAAGAGCACAGTCTGTTTCCAGGGAGTATTCCCAGCATTTTGTGACAGCCTGTCCCTTTCCCCGATACTGTGTACATTCACAGTGGAAAGTTTTTAAAATTTGTGCCCCCCCCAGATATGGAGTGCATTAGGATGCCTTATCACTGTGTTTATTCCCCTGCAGTCAGGAGCAATCATGACTGTGCTCGCAGCCGTCTGCACCAAGATCCCGGAGGGGAGGCTTGCTATCATCTTCCTTCCCGTTTTCACCTTCACAGCGGGCAATGTGAGTACTCAGCTGAAGTTCATATGGTGACTGAATTATTATTGCCCTTAAATTGGAAGTAGAGGATTCAAATTGTACCATTTTTTGTTTTTCTCTTCCTCGCTTCTAGGCCTTAAAAGCCATCATTGCCATGGATACAGCTGGGATGATCCTGGGATGGAAATTTTTTGATCATGCAGCACATCTTGGGGGAGCTCTCTTTGGAATGTAAGTTTGAGTGTAATCAATTGCTGAGCTGTTTGCCCTCCCCACTGCCCCACTGGTCCCATCTGACTAGTGTTGTACTGAGGTAGTGCAGCCATTTCTCTCCCTGGACTGTGTGTGTGTGAGAACACAGTATGTCTGGGTAGCTGTTGTAGGATCATGTTCCAGACCAAGCTTACTGGGTATCTGTTAGATGCAAGTACCAGGATATATACTTAGATTCTTGTTTGATGATAGACACTGAGTCTCAGGAATGACGGACGGCTCTGATGTAGTAGAACAGGATTTTAAATACAAACCCACAGCCTCTTTTGCAGTACACTAGACACACCTCTGTAGTACTTCAGGAAACTGGGTTTTGTCCAAATTTAAACAGAATAGAAATTCTTCTGCATGAGGCAGTGCCACTGTAGGTGGAGACGAGTGCTGCTGTGTTAGTGCTTCCCATGACTAAAGACTAGCATGTGTACGCTCTAGCTCTAGTTACACAGCACAGCATAAGCAGTCTGAGATGCTAGGACCTAGAAAGCAGTTATATTTTGTGAGTTCTGAATTGATCTGTATTTGAATGTATTCTCATAGCATCTTTCTATGTAGCTCCTTCCTGATTTCTTATCAGTATTTGGCTCAAGCTATCTTTTTACTTATGGCAATTCTCATGCCTCAGCTTTCTGAGTATTAGGATTACAGATGTGCATGCATCATCGTGTCCAGCTCTCAGGAGCAGAGTTTTCTGTATTCAGGAATTAACATTCTGGAATAAGTCAAGCCCCTTTAAAAATGCACATTTGTATATTCTTGTAGTGTTAATATTGCTAAGTTGGTACCAATGTAAGGTAGAACACTTTTCAAGGTGTATTTTATGATGTCACTCTTTTACCACATTCTGTGTACCACATTCATTGCCGGTGCCCACAGAGGCCACAGGAGGGCATCAGATCCCCTGGAACTGGAGTTTCATATTGTGGGCTGGCATATTTATAGCTAAGAAGGAAACCCTGGTGTCCTTAAAGAGCACCAAGTACTCTTAGTTTCCTGAGCCACCTCTAGCCCCTTAAATCTTTCATACCTTTTATTTGTTTGTTTGTTTGTTTTTTGAGACATGGCTGGACTAGATCTCAATATGTAGACCAGGCTGGCCTCAAACTCACAGACATTCACCTGCTCCTGCCCCCACTTTCTACCTCTGCCGGGATTAGAATCATGGTCAGCTTGCCTATTCCCTTAAAATTAGGTGTCTGGGAAGAGATGAGGTCAGTCAGGTCTGGTGTCTGCCTCTGGGAACGTGAAGGCTGTTTACGGGAATGAGTATAAAGTCAAGGTTTCCCGAGGAGGTGCTTTTCTAGGCTGCCGTCTCCACCATCCCTAGGCCTCCAGGAGCTCTTTTCCCTGGAAGAGCTGGAGAGGCCCTAAATTAGCTGCACATCCTTGCTGTGGTAATTAAGTCATGCTTCCAGTGGGCAGTGCCTCTCAGCACTGAGCACCAGGGCATGCTCCTGCACGCTGCTTTGTGTGCAGCAGTTAGAGCACAGGAATCTCGGGTTTGGGTTCTGCTCTCAGGTCTGAGCATATGTATGTGCTAAACCTCTCACCCTCACTGCCCATTTATTGCCTGTAGACAGGTGGAAATGGTAGGAGCCGTATACCATTGTAGTCCTTGTTAGCAGGCTCCACACCTGACATTTCTTCTTATTTATAGTAAACAAACAACAAAGTCTGTACCTTGATCAGACCTTGGTTGGCACACAGAAACTATTAGTATGGTGAACTTTTTTTTTTAATACTTGTTTTTTTCAAGTCAGGTAGATGTGGTTACTCCCAGCTCTTTGGAGGCAGAATTGTCATGAATGTCCAACCAACTTGGGCTACATTGTGAGAATTTGTCTCACAAATAATCAAGTAAACAAGGCAAGGTGATGGTTAACTTGCAGCGAATGAAAAAGTTACAGTGTAGGGCCGCTGAGTAGGTCTTTGGGTAAAGGCATTTTCCACAAAGCCCCACAAAGTTAGTTTGATTCCTGGGACCTATGTGATGTCCTCAGACCTCCACACACTGACTATGGTACCTGTTCCTCTTCCTCAAGACACAAATAAAATGTAAAGAAAATATTTAAGTAACTGTGCAAAGCTGCCACTTAGTTCCAAATGCCCACTTGGGACCAGCTTGCTTTTATCCTTCATAAATCACAAATACCAAAGCTTCATATCAAATTACCTGTTTTATTTCGTTGCACAGAGTGACTGGCATTTTATTTGAAGTGTCAACTTGGGACTGGAGAGATGACTCAGCAGTTAAGAGCACTGGCAGCTCTTCTGGGACCCAAGTTTCCAGCCAGCACCTACATAGCAGCTCACAGCTGTCTCTAACTCCAGTTCCTAGGCATCCAGTGCCCTGCCCTCTTCTGCCTCCCACTGTCACTGCACACACATGACACACAGACATACATGTAGGCAAGACACCCATTCACATAAAGCAAACATTCTTTTTAATGAACATTCTTTTAAATTCTTTAATGAAGAATTTTAATGAAAAGTAGCTGAAGTACTATAATGGTGTGAAGTTTGCATGACATCACAAGTGAGATCTCATTGTTTGAACATTGGACTTATTTGTCTTTCTCCAGATGGTATATCACATATGGACATGAACTCATTTGGAAGAACAGGGAGCCTCTAGTGAAAATCTGGCATGAAATAAGGACTAATGGCCCCAAGAAAGGAGGTGGCTCTAAGTGAAGCAAAGCTGGCCCGTATGGTGGTGCATCTGATCCTTGCTGCTGGGAAGAGTCTCAGCATCGGCCGTCCCAGTGATTTAAATGTTCTCAGTACATGTCTCCTTAGCAAATTATGGCAAAGTTGTGAAATAAATGTTTATATCTCTAGTTTGTAAACAGTGTTTACTCCTTCAGAGTTCTGCTGCTCTCTGGTGCTTGTTTTTGTTAAATGTGGCATTCTTCAAGTCAGGAGGGACCCTTGGAGAGCTGATGGGACTGGAGGAGCCTTGGTTTTATCCCTGGCCTGGCATCTGCTTACCATTGCTTCTGACACCCCTCTTAACTGGCCCACAGGAAAAAGTTGAGGGCACCTTCTCGCTGACATAGCAGACTATGTCACTAAGTGACAGCGGTGACACTTTAAACATTTCCGTAAATGGCTTTTCTGGCAGTGAGCAATACACCCAGAAACTATTTTTAGGATTTACTTTTTAGGTCAAAGTTGCAGCTAAGGTAAGAGGAGAAGAGATGCTTTGGAAGATGGCTCAGTCAGAAGAGTGCCTGGCATGAGGACATGAGGTTAGAGCCTAGCGCCCATATAAAAACCCATGCTAGTGGCACACACCTGCACCCCCAGTGTGTGGACCAGGAATGGCTGGTGTGGAGATGAATCCCTGGGACTCATTGGCTGTAAGGATGAGCCAGTTGATGAGCTGCAGTTTCAGTGAGAGACCCTGTCTCAAAGGAGTAAGCATAAAATGACAGAGCAGACACTACGTGCTCTTCTCTGGCCTCTGCATATGTATAGGAATGTCCTTAAGTGTGAACACACCACCACACAAAATAAGACGGAGCAATTTAAAATGCCTGGCTTCTACTTCTGGTCTTTACCTGTATGCACACACATGTGCATGCTGCAGGATGTTTGATCACACTATGAATCTCAAGATTCTGTTGTTTACTGGAAAAACCTGTTTCTAGTTGTGCGGCTCAGCCCTTAACACACATCTTTAATTTTTTCTTTGTCTGGAATGCAGACACACCTTTACTACACACCTTTAATCACAAACAATAAAGGTAAAGTTAGTTTGTAAAAGGAAGCATCCTTGTGTAAAAGTGATGGCTAAGTGAATGGCAGAAAAAAATGACGAACAAAGATTTGAGAGAATAGGATACACCCAACTCTTACAAGAAGAGAGAGGAAAGGGAAACTACTTGAGGGGCAGGGCAGAGAGAGAGAGAGAGGAAGCAGTTTTACCAGGCCAACTGTAAGGTTGAAGAGAGAACATGCTAGATACAGGTGAAGACAGAAGATTAGAACATATTGCCAAGTTAATATGAGTCCAAACAGAGCAATTTAGTCACAGGCCGAGAGAGAAGCCAGATAGAATTAGTCATCTTGGAGAGGAGTTTGAACCAGAACAGTTGAGTTGAACCAGCCAGCTGGAGTTCAGAAAGAAAAAGGGTGAGCTTATTTGGCAGTAAGTCTCAGAGGCTGAAAACACTCTAGGTCTAGCTAGTATTTTATAGAACCTAGATACTTGCAGTGAAGTTTGTCTGCATTTAAACAGAAGACTTTTGGGGACAGCTCTTCCATCTATAAACCTGAGGGAGGCATTTTTAGCTCACCAGTGATAACTGCACTGAGAGATGTTTTAAGGCAGAATCTTTTTGTGCTTTTAAGATTAAGCTATTTTAGAATTGTTTTGATATGTAGCATTTATATTTGCTTTACAATAGCAAAGTTAGTAAAGAAAAGGATAGTTAAAATACACACACACCATACACACACACACACACACACACACACACACACACACACACACACAAACACACACATGCATGCCAGCCTTTTACCCTTCAGTGTTGAAGTAAAATTATTTTCATTCCTTTTTATGTCACTCAACAATTTTTCTTTTAAAGTATTGTTCATGAAATGTGTTATGATTTTCAACAAACTATAGGCCTGTCACATGTTGCTGTCAGCTTTTCCACCCAGCCAGATCTCTTATGTGCATCTCCAGGGTCTAGGTCAATGAGTCTGTCTGACTTTCCCATCCATGCCTTCTCCACAACCTTTGAGCTAGCCTGGGTCCGGTATCACATACCCAGCTCTCTTTGGCTTCCAAAAAAAATTGAATGAGAAACTGTACCCCAGTTTTCTTAGGGCAAGCCTGAGGTTAAATACTTTTGCAGGGAGGAAGGTCTGGGAAGGAATGTTTAATTGGCTACAACCCTCTAGCCTTTAGGTACCTCATTAATATGGTGATCTGTCTTGAGACTATGTGACCTATGGTCATGCCTTCTACCTGTGGAGGGGTAGGGGCCGTTGCCTTATGTGACTAAAGGACACAAATCTAGGGAGGGCTGCCTCCTTGTGTCAGGAGCCTGGAGTCTGGGAGTGTGGCAAGCACCTACCATCCCTTGCAGGGGACCCTGTGTGGTCACCTGCTGGGTCACTGGTTTCAAACATAGATCAACCAGAAATCAGGCTGCCTTTTACGGTCCTACAAGCTATGGTAATAAAAACACCATGGTATTGGTACAAAACACATAGTAATCAATGGAATAGAAGACATAAGTTTACACCTGGTTTTTGGTAAAAAAAAAAAGTCAGAAATACACACTGGAATAAAGACAGCATCTTCCACAGTTGTGCTTGTCAAACAGAATGGTCATCTACAGAAGGATATGAGTGGATCTGTATGTATCACATTGCACAGAACTCAACTTCAAAGGGGTCAAAGACCCATAAGGCCAGACATACTAAATCTGACAGAAGAGAACGTCTTGAACTCATTGGCATGGAACAAAACTTCCTGAACAGAACATCAGTAGCATAGAAAGTAAAAACAGTTAATACACAGGATCTCATAAAACCCACAAAGTGACAGGCAACAAATGGAAAAAGATTTTACCAACTGCACCAATGTTGGATATTGGAGGGTTAATATAAATAACAGTAAAGCTGGGCATCAAGAAAACAGCCCAATTAAAATGTGGGATACAGGTCTAAACAGGGAGGTTTCAAAACAGAAAGCGCACATGGCTGAGAACACATAAAGAAATGTCCAACATCTATAGTCTTCAGAAAATACAAATCAAAATTTGAGATTTCACCTTATACAAACCAGAATGATCAAGATGAATAAAACAAATGACGAATCTGGAGGTAGAGTGATCCACTCTACCTCTGCTGGTGTGTATTCAAAGTTGTACAACCACTATAGAAATCAGTGTGGTACTCTTCCCAATCCCCATACTTTTCAAATACATCTTATTATTTAATTATTGTTCATATATGTATGTATATATGTATACATGTATAAGTATATTTGTATATACAAAAAAAGAGGAAGTATTCCACCCCCTTTTGTTGAGAACCAAACTAGTCCCACGTTTGGGCGCCAAAAACGTTGGGGCCTAGGCTGGCCCACTTTGGGCGGCCTAAAATGTTGAGGCCTTCTTCACTCCGCACTTAGTGGCCACTGTATCCCGGCCCAGGCTGCCGCTCCGGTCCTTGGGTCAGGGTTCAGCAAGAGAGAGAGTGAGGATGGATTCGAAGAATGGAGACCAGACAGAGTGTGTTTCAATCCCGTTTATTCTTCAGTCTCTCTTCCTAGTCCAAGTCCCAAGTCTTGAGCTCCTAGTTCCTAGTTGTACTCAATATGTTCTCTTCTGAGTGTCTAATGTCTACTCCTACTCCTAGTGTCTGAATCTCTGTTACTCCAAATTGTTCTCTACTCTGCCTCTTGCCTTTTATATGTCTCACTTCTAAGCCATGCCTCTAAGTCACACCTTTAATCATGCCCTTAGGTCTTGTCTCTAAATCTGATCTCTAAGTCACACCTTTAAATCACACACCTTTAATCTCACACACCTTTAATCTCACACACCCAAGGGAAGATCCTGGGTATCTAAAACAAGATGTTATCAGAGTGTGCTCAGCTGTTGTAGGCTATTGTAATCAAGTCTCATGTCAGGGTATATGGCTCAAGACGGCTGCAGAGCTGATAGCCGCTTTCTGCTAAACTTGGCTCCCAACACCCTTTACATTTATAATCTGAAGAAAAAGGAAAAAAAAAAAAAAAAAAAGAAAGAAATCAGTGTGGTAGCTCCTCAGAAAGATGAAGGAGACCAACTGACCCCAAGATCCAACTACCTACTCCATTCTTGAGCATTTATCCAAAGGACTCTGCATTCTACTTCAAAAGACACTTTCTCAATCATGTTCATTTTGATGCTCTATTTATAAAAGCCAGAAACTCAAAACAACCTAGATGTCTGTCAATGTATGAATGGATAAAAAAAAAAAAAAAAGTGATACACTTACAATGGAATTTTACTCAGCTGTAAAAAAATGAAATCACTAAATTCACAGGTAAATGGAACCAAAAAAAATCAATGTGAGGTAACTCAGACCAAATAAATGTGATCCTTGTTTATATGTAGGTGTTAGCTGTTAAGTCATTGATTAAAAAAGCTACAACCAATAAAATTACAGAAGTTAAGTAGAGAATAAGGGAATAGAGATGAGGAAGGTATTTCCCTAGGAAGGGGAAATATAAAAGCTACAGATGGATGGTGTGTGTGTGTGTGTGTGTGTGTGTGTGCGCGTGTGTTGGGACACGAACAGAAGGATTAAGCAAAAAGGGGGAAGAAAGAGGCATCAAGGGAGTAAATGTTTAGACAGAGAGCTAGAACTAAGAGCCATTTGATAGATCATATAGAAATCAAATACAATAGAAGCTTTCTAAAATACGATCATGCTGGGCAGTGGTGGCGCACGCCTTTAATCCCAGCACTTGGGAGGCAGAGGCAGGTGGATTTCTGAGTTTGAGGCCAGCCTGGTCTACATAGTGAGTTCTAGGACAGCCAAGGCTATACAGAGAAGCCCTGTCTCAAAAAAACCAAATATATATATATATATATATATATATATATATATATATATAATCATATATGAAGGTGACCTAAGTGAAATTTCTAAATAATGGGAGAGATAGAGCCCCACCTGCACATCTGTCATTACCACATTCCAGTAGAGGTAATGGGTATATCTAATTGGGTTGTTTTCCAAACAGGTCCCATGGGAATTCCTAAACAACCATGGGTATTGCCACTGCTATTGGTTGCTCTCCACAACATTATAATAAGGCCCTATTACTGAAGACAGCACTTACAGAACTCATTTGCATAAGTAGAAGTTGAACTAGTGTCTACCTAGAGCATTTACACCTATGGACTAGTGTCCATGGTACTAGAAGGTGCCCTGCATACTTTCAAAGGGGTAAACACCAACAAAGCTACAAACCCTTTTGGTAACCTGACTGCAAGATACACTAGTGAACAAGTGGCACAAAGCTTGTGGGAGCAACCAACCAATATCTGACTGGATTTAAGGCCCACTCCACAAGATGGCGCTCATACACAATTCTGCTTGGGTGTCAAGAACCTGAGCCGAGATAGGTCAGAAACATAAGGGAAAGCAATATACTACTGTTCTTCTAAAGGAACACAGCCATAAAACAACTCTTTTTTTTTTTCTTTTCCAGACAGGATTTTTCTGAATAGCCCTGGCTGTCCTGGAACTCACTCTGTAGACCAGGCTGGCCTCGAATTCAGAAATCTGCTTGCCTCTGCCTCCCAAGTACTGGGAATAAAGGCGTGTGCCACCACTGCCTGGCATATAAAACAACTCTTAACAATATACTGCTCTATTCATACATCTGTTCCTTGCTCAGCCATCATCAGAGAAGCTTCTTCCTGCAGCAGACTGGAATAAATAGACCCATAGCCAGACAATAAGCAGCAAGTGACCTTTAGTCAGCCTTAAAAGGTATGTCTACATCAAAGCCCTTCCCTCCGGGCTTATGGAAATCTATGGAAGATGAGACAAAGAATGTAAAAGCCAGAGGGAATGGAAGACACCAAGGAATCAAGGCCTTCTAGACACAGCAAGGCTGGTGCACAGTGAACTCATAGAAGCTGAGGCGGCATGCACTGGGCCTGCACGTGTCTGCACAAATGGAGGGTCTAGAGCTGAAAGAAGTGGACACATCCCCATGTCTGACCCAGCAGCCATCTCCAACTGGCAATCACTTGCAAATGAAAAATTTGTTTTTCTCCAAGGATATCTCACAGGAGAAACAAACTATACTTAAGGGTAGACCCCATGCCTAGCAGAAGATCAACACAAAATAAACTCAACTATTTGGAGGTTCTTTGTCTCATAAGGTTACGTCAGAGTGTGTTTTCCCCAATGTGTGTGTCTGTATCTGTGTGCCTGGTCTATAGAGCGAGTTCCAGGACAACCAAGGCTATCTGACAAAAACTGTCTGGAAAACAAAACAAAACAAAACAAGCCGGGCAGTGGTGGCGCACACCTTTAATCCTGGCACTTGGGAGGCAGAGGCAGGTGGACTTCTGAGTTCGAGGCCAGCCTGGTCTACAGAGTGAGTTCCAGGACAGCCAGGACTATACAGAGAAACCCTGTCTCAACTCCTCCCCCCCCAAAAAAAAAACCCAAAACAAATAACAACAATAAGAAAGAAAGGCTGATATTAGCAGGTGAATAACTAAAACTAGAAACAGGCTCCTGTGGGTTTGTCTCTCAGTCCCAGGCTCCTCCTGTGGGTTTGTCTCTCAGTCCCAGGCTCCTGTGTGCTCCTGTGGGTTTGTCTGTTATGAGAAGCTTGCATGAACAAAGCAAATGAGATGGGCATTTTCCCCATCATTTGGCAGGATGGCTGTTACTTGGCTGTTTTATTTTTGAGACAGGTCTCATCAAGGCCATGGTGGAGGAAGCTGCAGTGCTCCTGTCCTTTTCTACGGTTGAATCATGTTCCCCTGTACATATGCCTCATTCTTTTCATCGACAGAGGGTCTGTAGAGTGAGGGGGAATGACCCTGAGTGGCATTAAGCCAGGCTCACTCAAGCTGTTGCACAAGAGACTAGAGAGCAACCAACTATGTCAAATGCTGCTTTTCGGGAACATAAGATGAGACCAAAGAACTGACCAGTAAGTGCTTAAATAGCTTAAGGAAGAAAGGAATCTAATTAGTAGAAATGCTTTTATGTGTAGTGTAATGTAAACATTACACATTTTATGAGTTTATTAGGCTATGTTCCATTTTTTAAATAATTAAATATGAGCCGGGCAGTGGTGGCACACGCCTTTAATCCCAGCACTTGGGAGGCAGAGGCAGGTGGATTTCTGAGTTCAAGGCCAGCCTGGTCTACAGAGTGAGTCCAGGACAGCCAGGACTACACAGAGAAACCCTGTCTTGAAAAAAAAAAACCAAAAAATAAATATGGAATACAGGTTTACTGCTTAAATAATTAATAAGAACTTTAAGTGGAATGCTAGGCATGTAAAGGACATGAATAATTGGAGGGTATCATTAATTTGTAGTAGCCTTTGCTATTTCTTCATATTGCTAGTAATAATTTTTTCTCCTATTTTTGTTTCTGGAGGATTTACTCCTAGACTAATTCTTCTCTGAGCAGAACTCAAGATTATGATAATTGTCCAAGATTTCCAGCCAACTTCCAGAAACTGACCAAGATAAAAGTTGATCTATTCAAGAAGGTATCATCAGTATCTGAACAGAAAAGAAAGATTTGAGCTCATTTGAATGTAGTTATTTTTTGTTTGTTTGTTTGTTTGGGGGCAGAGACAAGACTCTATGTCATCTAAAAGATTGCACTAAAAATTTACAGTACTAAAAAGGTACTTTCCAGTTCAAGTTCAAGAGATCCTGTTTCGAAGCAAGCAAGCAAGGACGCAAGCAAGCAAACAAGCAGGCAAGCAAACAAGCAGGCAAGCAAACAAGCAGGCAAGCAAACAAGCAGGCAGGCAGCCAGGCAGGCAGGCAAGCAAGTAAGCAGGCAAGCAAGCAAGCAAGCAAGCAAGCAAGCAGGCAGGCAGGCAGGCAGGCAGGCAGGCAGGCAGGCAGGCAGGCAGGCAGGCAGGCAGGCAGGCAGGCAAGCAAGCAAGTGAGCAGGCAAGCAAGCAAGTGAGCAGGCAAGCAAGCACGCATGCACGCATGCATGCAGGCATGCAGGCAGGCAGGCAGGCAGGCATGCATGGATGCAGGCATGCATGCATGCAAGTAAGCAGGCAAGCAAGCAAGCAAGCAAGCAAGCAAGCAAGCAAGCAAGCAAGCAAGCAAGCAGGCAAGCAGGCAAGCAGGCAAGCAGGCAAGCAGGCAAGCAGGCAAGCAGGCAAGCAGGCAAGCAAACAAGCAGGCAGGCAGGCAGGCAGGCAGGCAGGCAGGCAGGCAGGCAGGCAGGCAGGCAGGCAGGCAGGCAAGCAAGCAAGCAAGCAAGCAAGCAAGCAGGAAGGCAGGCAGGCAGGCAAGTAAGCAGGCAAGCAAGCAAGCAAGCAAGCAGGCAGGCAGGCAGGCAGGCAGGCAGGCAGTCAGGCAAGCAAGTAAGCAGGCAAGCAAGCAAGCAAGCAAGCAGGCAAGCAGGCAGGCAGGCAGGCAGGCAGGCAGGCAGGCAGGCAGGCAGGCAGGCAGGCAGGCAGGCAGGCAGGTAAGCAAGCAAGCAAGCAAGCAAGCAGGCAGGCAAGCAAGCAAGTGAGCAGGCAAGCAAGCAGGCAGGCAGGCAGGCAGGCAGGCAGGCAGGCAGGCAGGCAGGCAGGCAGGCAGGCAGGCAAGTAAGCAGGCAAGCAAGCAAGCAAGCAAGCAAGCAAGCAAGCAGGAAGGCAGGCAGGCAGGCAGGCAGGCAGGCAGGCAGGCAGGCAGGCAGGCAGGCAAGCGAGCAAAGGGGTTTCAAGTGAAGCTCAGTTGTAAAGTGTTTGTTCTGCGTGCATAAGGCCATGGTTTCAATTTCCAGAACCTTAAAAAAAAGTATGTGTAGACCTGTAATCCCAGCACTGAGGCTATTGTTGGTGGAGGAGCAGAAGTTCAAGATCTTTTCCCCTTCAAAGTGAGTTTGAGGTCCTCCTGGGCTTTAAGAGACCTTGTGTCAAACATACTAAAGGCTTCTGTCATTTGATGCAGTGAGGGCACATATGTTGGGAACCGCAGTAGCCCACGTTCGGGCACCAAAAATGTTGTGGCCCTCTCCACTCCACGCTTGGCGGCCACTGTTTCCTGGCCCAAGCTGCCGCTCCAGTCTGCGGGTCAGGGTTCAGCAAGAGAGAGAGAGTGAGGACGGACTCGAAGAATGGCGGCCAGACAGAGTGTGTCTCAATCTCGTTTATTCTTCAGTCTCTCTTCCTAGTCCAAGTCCCAAGTCTTGAGCTCCTAGTTCCTAGTTCCTAGTTGTACTCCTCCTAGTTCCTAGTTGTACTCCATCTAGTTCCTAGTTGTACTACTCCAAACTGTTCTGTACTCTCCTGTCTGCCTCTCGCCTTTTATATGTCTCACTTCTAAGCCATGCTTTTTGGTCACGCCTTTAAGTCATGCCCTTAGGTCTTGTCTCTAAATCTAATCTCTAAGTCACACCTTTAAGTCACACACCTTTAATCTCACACACCTTTAATCTCACACACCTTTAATCTCAAGGCATCTAAATCAAGATGTTATCGGAGTGTGCTCAGCTGTTGTAGGCTATTGTAATCCAAGTCTCATGTCAGGGTATATGGCTCAAGATGGCTGCAAAACTGATAGCCGCTTTCTGCTAAAAGTTGGCTCCCAACACACGTACTGGAGGTTTTGGTGTTTCAGATCTCACATTATGATCTTTAATCCATTTAATGCAATATTTTTACAGAGTGATAGATTCCATTCTAGTTTTACTATTTATGCATGGATACCCAGTGTTTACCATCTTTGTCAAATATCACATGGCTGTAAGCAAGTGTGCTCATGCTGGGATTTTCGTTTTTGCTGCATAGGTCTACATGTTTGTTTTGTATCACTACTGTACATTCTCTTAATATGTCTTGAAAATAATTGTGGTAAACCTTTCGTCATTGTTCTCTGTACTCAGAATTACTTTCTTTTACAGGATCTTTTGTAATTTCTGTGTGTTTTATTATATTTTTTATTTTTATGAAAATTTTGTGGGACCATGATTTGGGTTATATTGAATATGTAAGTTGTTTGGGGTACAATGTTCATTTTCATAATATTCATTTTACCAGTTCATGAGCAGAGGAGGTCTTTCCATTACCTAATGTCTTCCTCAATCTTTCAGATACCTATGGTTTCCATTTGGGGTGTTTAACCTTTTTTGTTCGGTTTATCCCAAGGTATTTTGTATCTTAGAGTACATTTTAGATGGAGGTATGTCTATGATCTCTTTCTCAGCATGGACATCCAGTGTTTACTGTCTTTGTCAAATATCACATGGCTGTACTTATGTGTGCTCATGCTGGGGTCTTTGTGCTCTTGATGGCTTATGCACTTAGAGCTGTAAGTTTTCCTCCTAGAACTGCTTTCAGTGTGCTTCAGAGGTTTTGTTGTCCTGTTTTTATTTTCACTTTGTTCCAAGGTTGCTATGTCTTTCTTTCCTGGTTTCTTCTTTGATCTATTCATCACTCAATTATGGGTTATTTAATCTCCATGAGTTTTTGTACCTACTTAGGATTTGTTTGCTATTCATTTAATATCAGAGTACGGTCAGATGGGATTCATTGAGTTATTTCACTATTTCAGAGTTTCTGGAGATTTGTTTTCTGCCCTGGCATGGGGTAGGATTTAGAGAAGCTTCTTTGGGCTATGGAGTAGAATGTATATTCTTTGGTGTTTGGGTGGAATATTTGCTATCATCTAAGTGGCATTTACTGTTAAATATTTTATCTTTAGGTGGATATGATTATATACATACATAAAAGTACAGCTTATCATGCAGTCTCCTATATTCACCAGTTTTAGAAACATTCATCTCTCTCTGAGTGTTATTTGTTATAGGTTCTAGGACTGTGAAAGGCAGCATGGTTCCTGGTTGAGCTAAGGTTAGAAACCCCTGTGACCCTAAAGGGATGGTAGGCGTTTTGCCACTGGGCTCTTGGCACGAGGCCACAGCCCTACATAGATTTGTGGCCAACAGTCACATAAAGGCAGAACCTAAGGCCCTCCACATGTAGAGGACCTGCTCACAGGTCACTTAGGCTTAGGACAGATGTGCATTTTAATGAAGTACCTAAAGGCCTGGAGTATTTAGCCAATGAACACTCCTTCCCAGACCCCCTCCCTGCAAAAGGTATTTAACCTCAGGCCTGCCCTGAGAAGGGGAGTCCGGTTTTACTCACCCACTTTCCTCCGCCATGACAACAAATGTCTTAAAACCATGGACTGCCTCTTTTCATCCGGATCCGCAGTGGGGAGCCATGGAGAAGGCTTTTGCTTATATACCGTCTAATCTCCTGTAGAAGGCCTCTCTGCACTCCCAGTCACAGCCACCACCAAGCCAAAGCCCAAACCCAAACCCACTGCCACTGACAAGCCAAAGACTCTCCCGGGTGACCAGTTGGAGCTGCCCCCCTCCGCCCCAGGCTAGATCCAGCCCGAGGGTCCCCACTTCGTTTTCAGCTCTTCCACAGCATCCAGCAGTGCCTAGGTGTCTGAAAGCCTGAGAACCAGACAGCTCTAGCCTCCCTGCATTCCCGGGGACCCCTGAGCTATCTCCGGCTATCCCCACACCTCAGACTCTGCTTTCCCACCTGCAGAACAGTGTCCTGTGGCTTCCCTACAGCATGATAGCTGGCCAGCAACAGCAACAAAACTCCAGCATTCTGCCTCCCTGAGCGGCTGAGCCTTATGGCAGAGCTGATGTGGAACTCCCAATAACCTTACAATGCACAGCATGGATCTTTAAGGCTTAGCTATCTCTCAAGCGTTAAGTATATTCTTTTATGTAACTACTGCTTGGCTGGGACCTTTTAAAAATGTAATATTTGCTTGTATGTTGGTGTTTGTGTTGTATGAATGTATCATGGTATGTGTGTGTGTGTGTGTGTGTGTGTGTGTGTGTGTGAGAGAGAGAGAGAGAGAGAGAGAGAGAGAGAGAGAGAGAGAGAGAGAGAGAGAGAGCGCTGGGGGGGGGCGTTCAGAAGACAACCATGTGTATTTTAGGAATTTAACTCTGGTCATCAGGCTTGGGAAAAGTACTTTTACCTGCTGAGGCATCATTGCTAACTTACTATGTTTTGAATGCACAACATCTTCAGAATGATAGACTTTCTACTGAAATACTTCGTATTGATGTCAGGCTACAGGAAAGGAAAACCTTAATTGATTCTTATGCTTCTATATGCTTGTCTTTCTTATGGTCTTCAGTGAGCTTTGGTTTCACAGTGTCATAATAAATGGGCAAATAACTACCAGATCAAAGGATTTCACATTGTTAATTGGCAACATAATTTTTCTTGGTGTTTTTTATAGTCTTTCACTCTAACAGCTACACATTTGGACACAGTGAATGATGTTATCAAAAAGTTACAACCATGAGTGGGATACCAGTGAATGACTCAAAATCTCTCTTTACTACTTTTTTCTGTATATTTATTATCTGTATGAACATCACTGTCATATACCTGATTGTTCTGGGCACCAGTTTCCCAGGCTTTCATCTCCACTTGAAGAAGCACACATTGATAACATACCTTCATCTATGTATAACCACTGCTCTTGGATTCTTGTGTGCAATTTCATGAGTGTGATCCATACTACAGTGAAGCCATGGGCATGGTCAGGCACACGGTACACTATGGGCTTTGATGTGTATATCATCCCTGAACATAGTTATGTAGTGCGATGTGTGTACATGTTTACCTACCCAACACATTGTGTAACATTGTAAATACCAATTTTCAGATCTTTTTTGGGGTTGTTCTTTCTGTGTTTTGTTTTTTGATTTTGCTATTAATCCTTTTTTGTACTTCTTTATTCCTTGAACTCTCAGTCTCAATAATTGTTTAACATTAGGATTGCTGTGCAGTTTGAATTAGAACATGTGCCTAGTGCCATATACCATATATTCTGGTCCTGAAAGTCCAATTCATGACTCTTGAATTGATAAATAATGAGGGTGATGACATTATAAAGAGACCATTGTAGCTGGTCATTTAATTATTCACTCACTTGTGTGTGTGTGTGTGCGCGTGCCCATGTGCGGGTGCATGTGACATGTAGATGGAAATGCATGGAAAGAACAATTTTGCGTAGTTGGTTCTCTCACTTCTCCATGGGGGTGGTGGTGATGGGGAAGGGCAAGCACTTTCACTTGCCGAGCTGTCTTTCCCTACCCACTTATGTCATTTACCTGCACACATGTTTTGTGGGGAGCCGACAGAAGGTAGCTATCATCCTTTCAGCCATCTTGAGCCATATACCCTGACAAGAGACTTGTTTACAACAGCCTACAACAGCTGAGCACACTCTGATAACATCTTGTTTTAGATACTCAGGATTTTCCCTTGTGTGTGTGTGACTTAAAGGTGTGACTTAAGAAGTAAGACTTATAAAAGGCAAGAGGCAGACAGAAGAAGGGACTGGAAACTTGGAACTTGGTGGCACTAGGGACTAGGAACTAGGGACTAGGAACTTGAGACTTGGGACTTGAACTAGGAAGAGAGACTTGAGAATAAACGGGACTGAATCACACTCTGTCTGATCTCCATTCTTCGCATCTGTCCTCACTCTCTCTCTTGCTGAACCCTGACCCGTGGACTGGAGCAGCAGTATGAGCCAGGACAATTTAGCCACCAAAGCTTGGGGCAGTGTGGGCTCCAACATTTGGCAGAGCGGTCTCCGACAATGTTTGATCTGTTTTGGTTTATAGTATATCTTTCTTTAGACTGTAAGTGGGATACAGCAAATGGTTTAAATAACTAGTACATAAATTAAATAATAGATAAATCCTGGCAGTGGGTTTGGTACTAGCCCCAATGGTTTATGTTTCCAAATGAAAAACACACAGAGACTTTATATTCTGATATGTCTATATCAGCTCAATAGCTGGGCCACTTCCTAACCTGGACACAGTTAATCTACCTCCCACCAATAAATCTCCAGTTATTACATACTAAACTCTATATTCTATCTTGGCTTCTCTGAACCCAGAGGGCTATCCAACTAGGTTGTGCCCTCCTGGCTCCTTCACATGGCGACCATGCCTCTGTCCTGTACTTTTCTCAGTCATGGCATCTCTCCTCTCCTCCTCACTCTCCTAGCATGGTGGATTTGCTTCTTCCTCCTCTCTCTCCCAGTCCCAAGCCCAGGAAATTCCAAAAACCCACCTCTGTTCTTCCCAGCTATTGGCTGTTGGCAATTTTATTTACCAATCTGAACCAACTTGGGGCATGTTCCCAGAAAGTACATGCAGACACTCATGTAAGCAGATTTGGGGACCAAAATTAAATTAGAATACAAACAGCACTCGGCCAAACCCTCTACATCCCCCTTTTGTCCAATTAAAAATATTCTTTTCTCTTAAATATACATTGAACATTGTTGGGGTCCACACTAGCCCCATGTTGGGGAGGCCAAACACGTCGCAGCCCAAGCAAAATGTTGAGGCCCAGGCCAACCCACGTTTGGGCGGCCACTGTCTGCGGGTCGGGGTTCAGCAAGAGCGAGGGTGAAGGCAGACTCTACCTAATGTCTGATGTGTCTGATTCGTCTCTATAGTCTGATTCTGATCTGTTCTGTCTCTGCCTTTTATATGTCTTATTTCTAAGCCACGCCTCTAAGTTACACCTTTAATCATGCTCTTAGGTCTTGTCTCTAACCCTGATCTCTATACTTCTAAGTCACACTCTTAAGTCACACACCTTTAATCTCACACACCTTTAATCTCACACACCCAAGGTATCTAAACCAAGATTATCAGAGTGTGCTCAGCTGTTTTAGGCTATTGTAATCCAAATCTCATGTCAGGGTATATGGCTCAAGATGGCTGCAAAGCTGATAGCCGCTTTCTGCTAAAAGTTGGCCCCCAACAGAACATAATTATAACAATTATGTAAATTGTAAGATCTGATATATATATTTATAACATTCAGTCCATCATATTTGGCAGTTTAACGTTTTCTATCACCTGCCCTAACTTAAAGAGTTCACAATTCTGTACCTATTATGTTTGATTTTAATTTGTAATACCATCTGAAAACCATCCATTAAAATCTAGGACATCTTCTTTAATGTTAAATAACTTAAGTTCAATTATGAGACTTAAATTCAATTATGAGTAGTCTTCGACCCCATCAGTGATCTGAGAAGAAATTAAATATTACCAGAATATGTATGTAGGAAGCACAAGACCTGATTAAAGGCATCCAAACTTATATGTCTTTGCAATAAGATCTGGTCCCATTATCCACATGCCAATAACTCACATGGCAGCTTAAATGCATTTTTACAACTCACTAGTGATCCAGCAATCTCTAGCCCCCCCCCCTCATTCTCATGCTGCTTTCTTTCTGCTTTCTGGTTCCCCACTCTGCTGCTGGGCCATACTTTCTCACCCCTCCCCCGTCTGCCCCGTACTATGCTCTGTTGTGCTGCTGCCACTGCCACCACCCCAGCCTGCTCAGCTCTGCTGTCCAGTGTTCTCTCATCCCACACTGCCCTGAGTGCACTTGCTGTCCTGACTGAGCAGAGTTGCTAGGAGACAGTATGCTGCTTCAGGCACTGCTCTCTGTCCTGCCTCCTCCCCTCTAGCTGGTATTCTGCTCTGCTGAACTGCAGGCACACTCATGTCCACTGCACACCACCAAGCCGAACTGTGTGGCCCTCACTCTGCACTGCTTAGATTCATCTGAGTGTTTGTCTTTGCTAGGCTTCTGCTGTTCCATTCTAAGATACACACCCACATTTCTACAGCTCCATTTTAAGGTGCAACATGTGACTTTCCTCCAGGTGGAGCTGTAGCTTCAGTGCCATCTTAGTTAAAGGTAGTCATGTGGCTGGCTGCTGCTTCAGCGCCATCTTTGATATGGGTAGTCTCCAGTTCACTGCCTTTAGGAATATAGCCTGTCAAAGTCACTTAACAATTAAGATAAGGTTTTCTTTCTATCCTGTCTTGGTGAATAATGATTGCTAAACAGTAAAAAGTTTATAGTGGAGGAGAGTGGGACACACACACACACACACACACACACACACACACACACACATACACACACACACAGAGAGAGAGAGAGAGAGAGAGAGAGAGAGAGAGAGAGAGAGAGAGAGAGTTAGTCTTTTGGTCTGGGAAGGAGTTAGACTGTAGCTAAGAGTCAAAGCAGAGAAGCTGACCAGGAACACTTGGAGAAAGAAAGAGAGGGGAGGGGGAACAGAAAGAGGCCTGCCCAGTCTCTTGAACTAGGCTGGAGTTACTCACTGTTCTTGAGTTCTGTGGAGAGGTTCTTTCCGCAGGTACCAGCAGGGGGGTACTCTCCAGTGCTGGCTCTGACCATATCCTCCACCACATGTAGGGCTGTTAGCTTGTGCGTGGGCATGGGCATGGATTCTGTTTAGCGGTGTTGTGGGTCCTGCATGTCTTCTGCCCTGGGCAGCTCAGGGAGGCGTGGCTCCAGGGAGAAGCAGAAGCGCAGGATTTTTTATTGAGTTCATTTCATGCGGTGCCTGGCAGATGCTGTGTGGATCCGCCCAAGCACGGGGAGTTCTCACTCAGTCTGAAGTTCCATGGGGGGCAGGGCTCTTGAGTGAACCCATAGGCTGGTGGTCTCCATTCGGAACTTCTAGATGCTGCTGAGCCACAGACAAACAGAGATGTGAGAGGAACGAGGGGGGAAAGAGAGGCCCCGACAGTGCCCCATGGGAAAGAGACTCTTGGTTGCTGTACTTGCTTGGCAGGGTCAAGGCTTGGCTAGCTTGGTTGAATTGGTGGTCCCCATGGCTGGAACGTAGAGAAGTCCTCCACAGGAGATTAGATGGTGGCTGGATATTTGAGACCTTCTCCGTGGTTCCCCACGGCAGGCCCCAAAAGACACGAGGAAGTCCATGGTTTTATAAGCTTTATTTTCATGGCAGATGGTTGATAAATCTTTCTGTATCACCCACACCCCAAGGGCGGGCCTTTGGTTAAATACCATTTGTAAGGAGGAGAATACTTAATTGGCTATGCCCTCTGGCCTTTAGGTATCTCATTAATATGAAAATCTCTTGAGGCTGAAGCCTGTAGTCATGCCCTCTGTCTGTGGAGGGGCTGGTAGGCATGTTGCCCTATGTGACTGAAAGGTGCTGATCAAATGAAGGTCTTAGCCACGTGTCAGGAGCCTGGAATCTGTGATTGTGGCAAAATGTATTTCTGTCCCTTGTAGGATCTCTGGCCATTTCTAACCAGTGTTCTTCCAGAAACCAAGCCATCCTTTCATGGTCCCACCTCCAAACAGTCCCATAACTTCTAAGGAAATAGAAGCTGTCATTAAAAATGGCCAACCAAAAAAAGAAGAAAAAAAACCCCAAGGTCAGATGCTTTTGTGCAGAATTTTACCAGACCTTCAAAGAAGAGCTAATAACAATACTTCTCAATGTGAGGCAAGTGGACCTTACTACCAGACAGAAGACATGGTAAGGATGAGTAAGCCCAAACCCAAGGAATTTCAGAGTTGAGAATGGTAGGCATGTGACTAGCTCCCTTCCAAGCTCTACTTGATTTAGAACATGTAACCATGACATGCCACTGAGAGTACTGTGACAATCTGTCACTTAAAAATCTGGAGTTCCCCAAGCTAATGAGATGTCTAGATAGTCTCTGAGTGTTTAGCCAATGAGCTTCCCATCATGGAAGCTCAACTATATTTATAGCAGCCTTATTTATAATAGCCAGAAACTGGGAGCAACCCAGATGTCCTTCAACTGAAGGATGGATCCAGAAAATGTGGGTCGTTTACACAATGGGATGCTACTCACCTATTAAAAACAAGGCTATTAGGAATTCTGCAGACAAATAGGTGGAACTAGAAAATATCACCGTGAGTGAGGCAATCCAGACCCAAATGTCATGCATGGTAATGTACCTACTGATAAGTGGATTTCTCTGTGTTTACCAATTTCCTAAGGATGGTGAACAAATTTTAAGATATTTATTAGCTATTTTAATTTTTTCTCCTGAGAGCTCTCTGTTCAGTTATAGCACATTTTTTCAATTGGGTCATTCACATTTTTTTGATTCTGTTTCTTAACTTCTTTTTATAGCTTAGATATTAATCTTCCTTCCTATGTATGCCTGGTGATGATTCCATCCCTTTCTATGGGCTTCCTTTTCAGTCATTTGATGGATTCTCGAGCTGTACAGAGGTTTTTAGTTTTATGAGGTCCCACTTGTCAACTCTTGGCTTTATCTCCTGGTCTGGAGTCCTATTCAAAAAGTCCTTTCCTACATGTACATCACAAGGCCCTGTCTGTTGTCTTCTATGGGTTTTGATGTTTCAGATTTCACATTGTGGTCTTTAATCCATTTAATATTTTTACAGAGTGATAGATTCCATTCAATTTTCACTATTTATGCATGGATACTTCAATTTTCACTATTTATGCATGGATACTCAGTGTTCACTGTCTTTGTCAAATATCATGTGGCTGTAAGCATGTGTGCTCATGCTGGGGTCTCCTTTTTGCTGCATACGTCTACATGTTTGTTTTGTGCCACTACTGTACATTCTCTCTTTTTCCCCCCCAAAGGCACAGGTATTTTTTTGTACACTCTCTTAATAAGTCTTGAAAATGTAAACCTATCATTGTCCCTTGTGCTCATAATTAATTTTTTATAGAGGATATTTTTGTAATTTCTGTGTATTTTAGTATTTTCTATTTCTCTAAATTTTTTTTATGAGACTTTGATTGGGGTTATAGTGAATCTGTCAGTTGTTTTGGGTACAGTGTTCATTTTCATAATGTTCATTTTACCAGTTCATGAGCAGAGGAGGTCTTTCTACTACTTAATGCCTTCCTCAATCTCTCAGATACTTATGGTTTTTATTTGGGGTGTTTAACCTTCTTTGTTAAGTTTATTTCAAGGTATTTTGTATCTTAGAGTATATTTTAGATTGGAGTATGTCTATGATCTCTTTCTCAGCATGTTTACTTCTCGTGTATAGAAAGGCTACTCATTTTTGTAAGTTGATTTTACATTTTGTCACTTTGCCATATTTATTGATAATTTTCAACACTTTTTTGGTGGAATTATTGGGACCTCCTGTGTACAATACTATAACATTTACATATAAGAAGTTTTCTATATGTCCCCTTAATTTCCTTCTTTTGACTTATTGTTCCAGTTAGTGTTTTGAATACTATATTGAAAATCAATGTGTGCCAGGCAGTGGTGACACATGCCTTTAATCCCAGCACTTAAGTAGATTTCTGAGTTCAAGATCAGCCTGGTCTACAGAGTGAGTTCCAGGACAGCCAGGGCTACACAGAGAAACCCTGTCTTGAAAAACAAAAAAACAAAAAACAAAAACCCAGAAAAAAGAAAAAAAAAAAAAGAAAATCAAAGTGGATAATACTCAACCCTATGTGATTTCTTTCTTCAGTTGTGTCTTTTTATCTCCCTTTAGGATAATGCTGACTGTGGCTTTGTCTATTTGCTTTATTATATACAAATTTCTTAAGACATTTATGAATTTGTATGCTTGTTTAAATGATTCAGTGTCACCATCAAGAAAAGCACTATTTAAAACAGCCATGATTATTTGGTTATGTTGATATCCATGCTTTGTGGCATTCAAATATCATTTTTATTAGTATGTTATAGAAAAGGATTTCATAATCTTTGTTTTTGCAACAATTTTGTGGATAGTGTGTGTGTTTTTGTGTGTGTGTGTGTGCATGAGCTCATATGAATGTATTTACATGCTCTGTGTGAAGTTCTATTTGCTATTTCTTCTAATTATGTCCTTACTCTGCAGAGAAAGTTATTTTGGAATCAGAACTAATTAATGTATTAAGAAACAATACTGTCTGAAGCATATTCTTTCCTTTCCAGTGGAGTTGTGACATAATCCAATAGATTCTATGTAATTTACATTTGCTCATTTCAAATGAATCTAGGCTGTGTGTAGTAACTGTGGAATTTGTTTTCAGCATCTGGCCTGTTTTCCGGATCAGAGCTCTGTGTCCCTTCCCTCTGCAGAATCAGTCCACTCTGAAGGAAATCAGATATTGATCTTACCCTCTATTCACCTCCAGGTATCCTACCCTTTGTCTCTTTTGATCTAGCTTGCTGAAGTTACAAGGGTCTCAAAGTTTCCAGTCTTGGTGGATATGTTGCTTTTGGGGTAACAATTTGTTACAAGAAAATGTGGTAGCTAAGCTCATTGTTATCCAAATAGTATAGTGAAGTGATTGAAAAGGGTCTTGAGATGCATTTTTCTTGCTTAGTTAAGACAGGGAATGAAGTGATTTTTAAAAATATTCCTAGTGTGACAAAATAGTGACAACCATATTACTTTGTGTCTCCTCAGAACTATGAGCCATGTTTTAGAGCAGAACTCTGCTGGCCACAGTATTTTCAGCATTAAAGACATCAATATGGCCTTGTGGCTGGAGCAGACACCCAATTGGTCTCCTCCCATGTGGACACTGTATCCCGAGACATGCTAGAGAGGCTACTGACCTCAGAGTGGCAGGTAAGAACAGTTGCCCACTGTCCTATGCCCTAGAGCTACAACTGGGAGCAGGGAGTGTTCAGGACCCATTAGGCACCCAAACCCCGCCCCTGCAGAGTACCACTCCCCTTCTGCCCCTTGCCTGGTTCTTCGGGCTGCAGCAGACACCCAGCTGGTCTGCTCCCATGAAGACATCTTATCCAGGAGACATCCTAGAGGAGCAACTGAACTCAGAGCATCGGGCACTATATCCTGAGACATCCTAGGGGAGCCACTGTACTCAGAGCAGCTGGAGCTCAGGATCATAGGATCACAAAGACATCTGGACTCTGAGGAGTTCTGATACAAGCAAGATAACTGGAAAGGCAGGCTCCAGTCAAAACCAGTGAGTGCAGGTAGCACTAGAGTTAACCAGATGGTGAAAGGCAAGCACAAGAATGTAAGCAATAGAAACCAAAGTTACTCGGCATCATCAGAACCCAGTTCTCCCACCATAGCAAGCCCTGAACATCATATCACACTGGAAAAGCAGGATTCAGAATTAAAATCACTTCTCATGATGATGACAGAGGACTTTAAGAAGGACATAAATAACACTCTCAAAGAATTTGAGGAGAACACAGGTAAATAGGTAGAAGCCCTTAAAGAGGAAACACAAAAATCCCTTAAAGAATTACAAGAAAACATAACCAAACAGGTGAAGGAATTAAACAAAACAATCCAGGGTCTAAAAATGGAAATAGAAACAATAAAGAAATCTCAAAGAGAGACTACCCTAAAGATAGAAAACCTAGGAAAAAGATCAGGAGTCATAGACACAAGCATCACCAACAGAATACAAGAGATAGAAGAGAGAATCTCATGTGCAGAAGATACCATGGAAAACATTGACACAATTGTCAAAGAAAATGAAAAATGCAAAAAGCTCCTAACCCAAAACATCCAGGAAATCCAGGACATAATGAGAAGGCCAAAGCTAAGGATAATAGGTATAGATGAGGGTGAAGACTCCCAACTTAAAGGGCCAGTAAATACCTTCAACAAAATTATAGAGGAAAACTTCTCTAACCTAAGGAAAGAGATGTCCATAAATATAAAGAAGCCTACAAAACTCCAAATAGACTAGACCAAAAAAGAAATACCTCCCATTACATAATAATCAAAGCATCAAATATACAAAAGAAAGAAAAAATACTAAAAGCAGTAAGGGAAAAAGGTAAAGTAAAATATAAAGGCAGACCTATCAGAATCACAACAGACTTCTCACCAGATACTATAGAAGCTAAAAGATCCTGGACTGATATCATACAAACCCTAAGAGAACACAAATGCCAGCCTAGACTACTATACACAGCAAAACTCTCAATCACTATTGATGGAGAAACCAAGATATTCCATGACAAAACCAAATTTACACAATATCTTCCCACAAATTCAGCACTTCAAAGGATAATGGATGGAAAACTCCAACACAAGGAGGGAAACTACAACTTAGAAAAAGCAAGAAAGTAGTCTTCTAATGACCCCAAAAGAAGATAGTTACACAAACATAATTCCACCTCTAATAACAAAAATAACAGGAAGCAACAATCATTTTTCCTTAATATCTCTTAATATCAATGGACTCAATTATCCAATAAAAAGACATAGACTATCAGACTGGATACATATGCAAGACCCAGAATTTTGTTGCATACAGGAAACACACATCTGTGACAAAGACAGACACTACCTCAGAGTAAAAGGATGGAAAACAATCTTCCAAGTAAATGGTCCCAAGAAACAAGCTGGAGTAGCAATTCTAATACCAAATAAAATCAATTTTCAACGAAAAGTAATAAAAAAAGATAAGGAAAAGACACTTCACACTCTTCAAAGGAAAAATGTACCAAGGTGAACTCTAAATTCTGAACATCTATGCTCCAAATTCAAGGGCACCCATATACATAAAAGAAACTTTACTAAATCTCAAAGCATACATTGCACCTCACAGAATAATAGTAGGAGATTTCAACATCCCACTCTCAGCAATGGACAGATCATGGAAACAGAAACTAAACAGAGACAGAATGAAACTAACAGAAGTTGTGAACTAAATGGATTTAACTGATATCTACAGAACATTTCATCTTAAAACAAAAGGATATACCTTTTTCTCAGCACCTCATGGTGCCTTATCCAAAATAGACCATATAATTGGTCACAAAACAGGCCTCAACAGATACAAAAAGATTGAAATAATCTCTTGCACCCTATCAGACCACCATGGACTAAGGCTGGTCTTTAATAATGACAAAAACAATGGAAAGCCCACATAAACATGGAAAGTGAACAATGCTCTACTCAATGATGACTTGGTCAAGGAAGAAATAAAGAAATTAAAGACTTTTTAGAATTTAATGAAAACGAGGACACATCATACCAAAACTTGTGGGACTTCATGAAAGCAGTGCTAAGAGGAAAACTCATAGCTCTATGTGCCTACACAAGAAACTGGAGAGAGCATACACTAACAACTTGACAGCACACCTGAAAACATTAGAACAAAAAGAAGTAAATATACCCAAGAGGAGTAGATGGCAGGAAATAATCAAACTCATGGCTGAAATCAACCAAGTAGAAACAGAAAGAACTATACAAAATATCAACAAAACCAGGAGCTGGTTCTTTGAGAAAATCAACAAGGTAGATAAACCCTTAGCCAGATTAACCAAAGGGTACAGAGACAGTATCCAAATTAATAAAATCAGAACTGAAAAGGGAGACATAACAACAGAAACCGAGGTAATTAAAAAACTCATCACATCCTAATACAAAAGGCCTATACTCAACAAAATTGGAAAAATCTGGATGAAATGGACAGTTTTCTAGACAGATACCAGGTACCAAAATTAAATCAGGGCCAGATAAACCATCTAAACAGTCCCATAACCCAGAAAGAAATAGCAGCAGTCATTAAAAAAATGGTTTTGGTGCAGAATTCTATTAGACCTTCCAGGAAGACCTAAATACCAATTCTCTTCAAACTATTCCACAGAATAGAAAGAGAAGGAACAATAACCCAATTCATTTTATGAAGCTACAATTACGCTCATACCTAAACCTCACAAAGACCCAACAAAGAAAGAGAACTACAGACCAATCTCTCTTATGAATATTGATGCAAAAATACTCAATAAAATTCTCGAAAACGGAATCAAAGAACACATCAAAACAATCATCCATCATGATCAAGTAGGCTTTATCCCAGGAAAGCAGGGATGGTTCAATATTCTAAAATTCATCAATGTAATCCACTATATAAACAAATTCAAAGAAAAAAATTCCATGATCATCTCACTAGATGTGGAGAAAGCATTTGACAAAATTCAACATCCCTCCATATTAAAACTGTTGGAATGATCAGGAATTCAAGGCCCATACCTAAACATAGGAAAAGCAATATACAGCAAGCCAGGAGCCAACATCAAACTAAATGGAGAGAAACTTGAAGTCCCATTAAAATCAGGGACAAGACAAGGCTGCCCATTCTCACCTTACCTATTCAATATATATAGTACTGGAAGTCCTATCCAGAGCAATTAGATAAAAAAGGAAGTCAAAGGGATACAAATAGGAAAGGAAGAAGTCAAAATATCACTATTTGCAGATGATATGATAGTATACTTAAGTGATCCTAAAAATTCCGCCAGAGAACTCCTAAACCTGATAAACAACTTCAGCAAAGTGGCTGGATATAAAATCAACTCAAACAAATCAGTAGCCTTCCTCTACTCAAAGGATAAACAGGCTGAGAAAGAAATTAGGGAAATGACACCCATCACCATAGTCACAAATAATATAAAATATCTTGGAGTGAATCTAACCAAGGAAATAAAAGGTCTGTATGACAAGAACTTCAAGTCCCTGAAGAAAAAAAATCAAAGCAGATCTCAGAAGATGGAAAGATCTCCCATGCTCTTGGATTGGCAGGATTAATTTAGTAAAAATGGCCATCTTGCCAAAAGCAATCTACAGATTCAATGCAATCCCCATCAAATCAATTCTTCATAGAGATAGAAAGAGCAATTTGCATATTCATTTGGAATAACATAAAACCCAGGATAGCGAGAACTATTCTCTTTTCATTTTTTTCTTTCTTGATCTCTTTTTTTGTTTTTGTTTTTCTTTCTGTTGGAGAACTATTCTGAAAAATAAAAGAACTTATGGGGTAATCACTATCCCTGACCTCAAACTGTACTACAGAGCAATAGTGATAAAAACTGCACGGTATTGGTACAGAGACAGCCAGGAAAATCAGTGGAATAGAATTGAAGATCCAGAAATGAACCCACACACCTATGGTCATTGATCTTTGACAAAGGAGCTAAAACCATCCAGTGGAAAAAGGACAGTATTTTCAATAAATGGTGCTGGTCAGCATGTATAAGAATGAAAATCAATCCATTTTTATCCTCTTGTACAAAGCGCAAGTCTAAGTGGATAGAGGGCCTTCATATAAAACCAGATACACTGAAACTAATAGAAGAGAAGGTGGGGAAGACCCTTGAATACCTAGGCACAGGGGAAAAGCTCCTGAATAGAACACCAGTGGCTTATGTTCTAAAATTAAGAATTGACAAATGGGACCTCATAAAATTGCAAAGCTCCTGTAAGGCAAAGAACATTGTCAGTAAGACAAAACAGCAACCAACAGATTGGGAAAAGATCATTACCAATCCTAGATCCGATAGAGGGCTAATATACAATATATACAAAGAACTCAAGAAATTAGACTCCAGACAACCAAATAACCCTATTAAAAATGGTGTACAGAGCTAAACAAAGAATTCTCAACTGAGGAAATTCGAATGGCTGAGAAGCACCTTAAGAAATGCTCAACATCCTTAGTCATCAGGGAAATGGAAATCAAAACAACCCTGAGATACCACCTCACACCAGTCAGAATGGCTAAGATCAAAAACTCAGGTGATAATAGATGCTAGTGAGGATGTGGAGAAAGAGGAACACTCCTCCATTGTTGGTGGCATTGCAAGCTGGTACAACCACTCTGGAAATCAGTCTGGTGGTTTCTCAAAAAATTGGACATAGCATTACCTGAAGACCCAGCTATACCACTCCTGGGCATATACCCTAAAGATGTTACAATATGTAACAAGGACACATGCTCCACTATGTTCATAGCAGCCTTGTTTATAATAGCCAGAAGCTGGAAAGAACCCAGATGTCCTTCAACAGAGGAATGGATACAAAAAATGTGGTACATTTACACAATTGAGTATTACTCATCTATTAAAAATAATTTGAGAAATTTTTAGGCAAATGAATGGAACTAGAAATTATCATCCTGAGGGGGGATAACTCAATCACAAAAGAAAACACATGGTATTTACTCACTGATAAGCAGATATTAGCCCAAAAGCTTGAAATAGCCAAGATTCATCTCACAGACCACATGAAGCTCATGAAGAAGGAAGACCAAGTGAGGGTGCTTTGGTCCTTCTTATAAGGAGTAACAAAATACTCATGGAAGCAAATATGGAGACAAAGTATGGGACAGAAACTGAAGGTGGGGCCGTCTGAAGACCATTCCCCCTGGGTATCCATCTCATGTGCAGTCACCAAAGGTAGACACTGATGTGGATGTCAGGAAGTTCATGTTGACAAGAGCCTGATATAGCTGTCTCCTTAGAGGTCTGCCAGAGTCTCACATATTCAGAGGCAGATGGTCACAGCTAATCACTGATCTGATCAAGGGTTTCCCAATGGAGAAGTTAGAGAGAAGACTCAAGGAGCTGAAAGGGTTGGTGGCCCCAGGAGGAGAGCAACAATACCAACCAACCAGACCTCCCTAGGGTCTAAACCACCAGCTTGGGAGTACATAGGGAGGGACCTATGACTCCAAGTGTATATATAGGGGAGGATGGCCTTGTTGGGCATAGGTGGGAGAGGAGATCCTTGGTCCCATGAAGGCTGAACACAGAGTGGGGGGGGATTTGAGGGTTGGGAGGTGGGAGTGGGGGGGGGTAGGTGGTGGTACATCCTCCTAGAAGCATGAGGAGGGGGATAGGATGGGAGGCTCCTGGGTGGTGGGGGGAATGGGATAAGAGGATAAAATCTGAAATGTAAATATAATATCCAATTAAAAAAAAGATTTTGCAATGTGGATGATCATTAAGAGCTAAACAACAACAAAAGACATGGATATGAAAATAACTGCATTTCTTTTGTTTTTTTGAAATTATTTTATTGGATATTTTATTTACATTTCAGTAATTTACATTTTCCTATTACCCTCCATCTCCCAAAACTCCCATCCCATCCCCCCTCCTCCTGCTTCTATGAGGATGTGTACTCACCCACCCACTCCCACCTCCCCACCCTCAAATTTTCTCACACTGGGGCATTCAGCCTCATGGGACCAAGGACCTCCTTTCCCACATATGCCTGACAAGGCCATCCTCCCTACATATAGAGGTGTAGCCATGGAGCCCTCCCTATGTGCTCCCTGGCTGGTGGCTTAGATCCTGGGAGCTCTGGTTGGTTGGTATTGTTGCTCTCCCCATGGGACAGTAAACCCTTTCAGTTCCTTCAGTCTTCTCTCTAACTTTTCCATTGGGAACACCATGATCAGTTCAATAGTTAGGTGTGAGCATCTGCCTCTGTATATGTCAGGCTCTGGCAGACCTCTAAGGAGACATCTATATCAGGCTGCTGTCAGCATGCACTTTCTGGCATCCACATCAGTGTCTGCATTTGGTGACTGCACATGGGAGGATAGTCAGGTGAAAAATAACTGCATTTCAAGTGTCTCCTGGGAAACGTTCTTTGTGACTCTTGGTTCTTTTGTCTCTCAGAATGCTGAGGAGGATTACCAGCTGTGGTTTTCTTCTGGCCAGGGAGAAGTACCATACTCACTCCTAGCTAAGTGTGAGGATTCAAAAGGTAACCCTAGGTTTTCAATGTTTAGTCTTATGCTTTGATACCCTAAGAGCAAATATTCCGTGTTTCTCCATACATCTAAGGCATATTTTCAGAGTCTTTTCTCTAATGTAGTATATGACAGTTTTGGTAATTTGTTTTTGTAATTAGTAATTGGCTTTTGGTACCTTTTTAACTAAAATATGACATCATTTCCCCTTCATAATCCTCTCTTCTACCCTTGAAGGTTTTCAGTTCCCTTCCCAAATCAAGGGCCTCTTCTTGTTATTTTTGTTACATATGCATACAAATGAACTTATAATAAATACAATCTGCTTAGTCACTTCAGTATTGTCTGCTTATATATGATTCTAAGACTGTTTACTTGGTATTTGAAAACAAATATGTGTTCTCATCTTTGGGAAATACTAAATAAACTCTCTGAAGTTGTTAATGGCTTCTCATCCTTCATATAGTTGTGGGGCCTCATGAGATTTACCAGATTCACACTAGAATTGTTATATATTTTTTAAGCATTCATGTTGTGATTTCCTGGGTTTAATTTTATATACAGAAAACACAATCTCAGAGCAGCATTACTAATTATCTGGCTTCCCCACTATTTCTCTCTTTTCTACAGTTTCCCAATAGCCTTAGCCATAGGAGTTGTGTTATAGATGTACCCATTAGTGCTGGGTCCCACACAGTCAGTTGTTCTCTACATTTGACTTGTAACTGTTCCTACAGCAGAAGAAGAGAGTACATCTGTTGATGGGGTGGGACCTACACTTATGTGTGGATGTAAATATAATTAGGGTTCAGTTAGACATTGTTTTCATTTAGGAAAATAGCAGCAGCATGTTCTCTAGAATCCATGACTGCATTAGCTGCATGGAGTTGGCTGTTTACAATACCAGGAACATTTACTCTCATGTGTACCATTCAGTGCTACCATGATGTAAGTGCTATGATTGCAACCTTAAAGTTATCCTGACATGCTGGTCACTGATGTGGTTCATAGGCCTTTGGCTGAGTGAACTACTTATGCCAATCCCCTAGAAACTTGTATACGGACTCCCGGGGCCATAAAACGTGTGAACAGAGGAGGCTTCCAGGACCGACATACATCCTCAGAGTCCTATGTCCAAACTTCATGGTGGCTTCAGTGACAGCAATGTAATTTCAATTTCTTTTTTTTTTATTAGATCTTTCATTTACACTTCAGATACCATCCCGTTTCCCCATTCCCCCCCCTTAGAAAACCCCTATCCCATGCCCCCTTTTCCTTTTTGCATTTATACATTTTTTCAAGAAATGTTAATCATAGGCTTTATAAGTTTGGTATTGTTCAATCAGAGGTGTAACCCACTACCCAACCTAGATATATCAACTATCTTTGACTGGTGGAGATACATGAACATCTGCTTCCCTGTCTCCCCCCTCTATCTCTCTTTCATCACCTAGCTTCTCCTCTCCTTCTTCTTCTCCTCTTCTTACTCCTTTTCTTCCTCTCAGTACTCCTCCCACCTTAGCTCCTCCTACACATCACCCTTCCTGTTAAAAGGAAACTTTTCTCTCAAAATACATTTAGAGCATAATTATGCCTATTTGTACCAGTGAGGTACAAGATAGTCCTAATACCCAGTCCATCCTTTTGTTGACTAACCAGCACCTCTGTCATCTATCCTAACTAAAACACTTAGTTCTGAACCTGGCTTTTTCCTTGGCTTTAGGATGAATGTCAGCTGATGACCATACACTCAGATCTTTTCTCTCAAAGTAAATAGCTATAAGTTTTCAACCCCATCAGAAATCCAGAATGACTGAGTTGACTATAATTGTGGGAAGCACAAAGCATAGCTTCTAAAACTTAGCCAATTTATAGAGACCTCTGAACACCTGGACACTCGCTCTACTTCAAAACGTTGGAGCATCTGTTCTTCTGCCTTCTGGCCCAGGATCACCTGACAGACCTTAGTGCTGCAGAATTATTAAGGGCTGATTACTCTGTCTAGGCAGATATAATCAGTCGACTATTCTGCAAGTGTGTCCTTTTCTGGACAGTAATTTGTCTGTAGAAGGAAAGAGGCAATTCTTGCCTAGTGGCTGTCTCACCACAACTGGAGTAACTCCAAAGATGCTCAATTTCTTCTTAGAATTCAATATAGGAAGCTGTCGGGAGCAGACAGGTCTCTAATCAAAATGAACATTAATACTGAAATGTTTGTCATGTCAATTCTAAGGATTTCTGATGTTTTGAAAACCAGCTATCCATGTAAGGTAATCTGGACTGTTGCCTGTTAACTCCACTCAGCTATTTCTAAATAAAACATAGAGAACACCCTTATAATAAACTCCAAGTCATGAATTTGCTATAGTCCCTTAACTCACAGGCTGACCATCTCAAATCCGTTAAAAAAGTTAAAGAAGGACTGGGTCTAAGCTTTGTATTCCTAAGTGTGTTATACTGGTACAATGCCTATGAGAGTAACAATATTCATCTCACTCTTATATCACTAAGAAGCTCATGCCAATGAAAACCTTTGTAAACAAAGTAAATTTTGTAAACAAAGTAAATTGGTGCCATTTAAGAATTTATATCTTCATCTTGATATTAATTATACAGATTTCTACTTATAGGTTATGGCTATGCAATAAACCCTAGCTAATCCTCTCTATTCCGACAAAACCACTACTTTTCCCTAGGGAGACAGCCCAACATTTACCACCTTAGTCCCCATGCCCAGGGAATAGGGGCGCTGACTCATCATTAGCTTCTTCAAGCTGATTATGGGCGTTGAGATATTAGAAGAGGAGTGGGGGGAAGAGCAAGTTGACAATCCTCTGATGCTGTGTCTTCGCTGCCTCCAGATGGAATTCACGGACCTCAGAGGTTTGAGCAGGTCTGCCCATCTTGCTTCTTGAGTAGATACACCAAGGCTGATCATTCTGCAATATACAATTCTCAAAACAAATTTTAGTATCAAGATAGTTTTTTTTTTTTAAAGAGGGCTGACATTTTATTAAGAATGTTGGTTCTAACCGCTTTTCTATTTTTCCCCTCTTTTATTGGATATAATATTTACATTTCAAATTTTATCCCCTTACCATATTTCCCCCACCACCCAGGAACCCCTTATCCCATCCCCCCTCCTCCTGCCTCTATGAAGGTGTTTACCCACCTACCCCCAGCCTCCCTCCCCACCCTCAGATTCCCCCCCCCCTCAGTGCTCAGCCTTCAGGGTACCAATGATCTTGTCTCTCACCTATGCCCAACAGGGCCATCCTCCCCTACATATACAGCTGGAGTCATGTGTCTCTCCCTATGTGCTCCTGGGCTGGTGGTTTAGACCCTGGGGAGCTCTGGCTGGTTGGTATTCTTGCTCTCCTCACAGGGCCACCAGCCCTTATGGTTCACGGTTCCTTCAATTTACTCTCTAACTCCTCCATTGGGAACTTTGATCAGATTAATGGATAGCTGTGGGTATCTGTCTCTGGGTATGTCCGACTCTGAGAGACCTCTAAGGAGACAGCCTTATCAGGCTGCTGTCAGCTTTCCCATCCTGACATCCCTATCAGCGTCTATTTTTGGTGACTGCCTATGGAATGAATACCCAGACACAATGGTCTCCCTACAACCCCCCCTTCAGATTCTGACCCACACTTTGTCTCCATATTTGCTCCCTTGGTTATTTAGTTACTCCTTCTAAGAAAGACCTAGGCATCCTCACTTGTTCTTTCTTCTTCATGAGCTTCGTGTCATCTGGTAGTTGAATCTTTGTTGTTTCAAACTTTTGGGCTAATCTCCGCTTATCAGTGAGTAAATACCATGTGTGTTCTTTTGTGATTGGGTTACCTCACTCAGGATGATATTTTCTAGATCCATCCATTTACCTAAGAATTTCTCGAATTCATTATTTTTAATAGCTGAGTAATATTCCATTGTGTAAATGTACCACATTTTTTGTATCCATTCCTCTGTTGAAGGGCATCTGGGTTCTTTCCAGCTTCTGGCTATTATAAATAGGGCTGCTATGAACATAGTGGAGCATATGTCTTTGTTATTTGTTGAGGCATTTTCTGGGTATATACCCAGAAGTGGTATAGCTGGGCAGATTCAATGCAATACCCATCAAAATTCCAAATCAATTCTTCATAGAGATAGAAAGAGCAATTTACAAATTCATTTGGAATAACAAAAAACCTAGGATAGCGAGAACTATTCTCAACAATAAAAGAACCTCTGGGGGAATCACCATTCCGGACCTCAAACTGTACTACAGAGCAGTAGTGATAAAAACTGCTTGGTATTGGTACAGAGACAGAAAGGACGATCAATGGAACAGAATTGAAGACCCAGAAATGAACCCACATACCTATGGTCACTTGATATTTGACAAGGGAGCTAAATTCATCCAGTGGAAAAAGGACAGCATTTTCAACAAGTGGTGCTGGCTCAACTGGAGGTCAACATGTAGAAGAATGCAAATTAATCCATTCTTATCTCCTTGCACAAAGCTCAACTCCAAGTGGATAAAGGACCTTCACATAAAGCCAGGTACACTGAAAATATTAGAAGAGAAGTTGGGGAAGACCCTCGAATACCTAGGCACAGGGGAAAATTTCCTGAACAGAACACCAATGGCTTATCCTCTAAGATCAAGAATCGACAAATGGGACCTCATCAAATTGCAAAGCTTCTGTAAGGCAAAGGACACTGTCAACAAGACAAAACGGCAACCAACAGATTGGGAAAAGATCATTACCAATCCTACATCTGATAGGGGGCTAATATCTAATATTTACAAAGAACTCAAGAAATTAGATGCCAAACAACAAAATAACCCCATTAAAAAATGGGGTACAGAGCTAAACAAAGAATTCTCAACTGAGGAAACTCGAATGGCCGAGAAGCACCTTAAGAAATGCTCAACATCCTTAGTCATCAGGGAAATGCAAATCAAAACAACACTGAGATACCACCTCACACCAGTCAGAATGGCTAAGATCAAAAACTCAGGTGATAGTAGATGCTGGCGAGGATGTGGAGAAAGAGGAACACTCCTTCATTGTTGGTGGGGTTGCAAGCTGGTACAACCACTCTGGAAGTCAGTCTGGCGGTTCCTCAGTAATTTCAATTTCTTATTGACATCTTTTTGTTTTGTTTTTAAAATTTATATAAGTACTGGATTTATATCATTTTTCATTTATATCATTTATATCAGTTTTTGGACTCCTTCCATGACTACCTCATTACCTTTCAAATATATTAATGTTATTTCCACAATTATTCTTGTTATATTTATATGTATATAAACCTTTCTAAGCTTAGTGAGTTTCATCATATGTTTGTTGTTTACACAGCCCTCTTGGCATTGGATAACCTTTCAGAAGCTCATCTCAGAACAAGATTGATTCTCCTACTCTCTGTAACTTTAATTGCCTGTGGCTTCTAGAGTACCCCTGTCCCTTAAACCCAACGCCCCACCTGAAGCCAAATATTTCCATTCCTTTTCCTTGACCTCTGGGCTTCTCTCATCTTCTTCCAATTTGTGTCTTCATCTTCCTTGGCACATAAAATCTCCAATCTTCCCTCATACATCCTGCTCCTCCCTGGCTCTTACAATCTTTTCTTCTTCTTCAAGGAAGTTTCCTAAGCTTTTAGGTAAAAAGGTCACACTGTGGATATACTAGGTGGGGCTGGGCACTTCATATTCACTTCTCTTCTGATCAAGTATGAATTTCTGTATATATCATTTCTTCATTTACAATATCTAGTTACTTAAAACAGAAAATGCAAAGTTTTCTTTATTGCATTAAAAAGTAGTCCCCATAGATTTTCTACTCTTGTGAATATAGAAAAAGAAACTGCTAAGAAATATTTGTTTTTGGGTAAAGGAACTTCCCAAACAACCACAGCAGCTGGGAACCCCAAAGAGTCCAGAGGACTCGAGACTCATCCTGTATCCCCAATTCCTCCATCACCTCAAACTCCACTCCTCTTCCAGCCTGTGCCTTTCACTGGGGCAGATCACCAGCTTGGCTGCATCCCTGAAGACCCCATAGTCTGAAGGTCTCCCAGGAGTTATGCTGCACACAGGGCAAGAGGTAAGAGACCCTCCCAAACAGCTGAAAAGCTTGGAACCCTGAGGAGCACAGAGAATTCAAGACTTATTCCCTCTCCTCAACAGCCTGCCCCCAACTCCACTCCACTTCTGGTCTACACCTTTTGCTGGGGCAGATCATCAGCTAATGTGCTCCTCTGAAGACCCCACAGTCTGAAGGCCTCCTAAGAGGTCTGCCAAAGCCAGGACCAGAGGCCTCCCAGGAGACCTGTAGCAAAATAGGGATACAGGAGGCAAGCTCCATACAGAGTCACCGAGACCAGCAAACACCAGATATAACCAGATATAGAGAGGCAAACACAAGACCATAAGCAACAGAAGCCAATTTGCTTTCGCATCATCAGAACCCAGTTCTCCTAACACAGCAAGCCCTTGATACCCCAACATACCTGAAAATCAGCATGCTGACCTAAAATCCTGTCTCATGAAGATAGTAGACTTCTTGAAGGAGGATATAAATAACTCACTGAATAAAATACAGGAAAACACAGGTAAACAGGGAACAAATAAATTCCTTAAACAAATAAGGGAAACACAATCAAACAGGTCAAGTAATTTAACAAGGCAGTCCAAGACCTAAAAGTGGAAGTAGAAACAATAAAGAAAACACAAATGGAAGCAACCCTGGAAGTGGAAAACTTAGGGGTCAGGAACTAGAAACACAAGCATCACCAACAGGATGCAAGAGATAGAAGAAGAATCTCAGATGTAGAAGATTCTGTAGAAGATATTGACTCAATGGCCAAAGAAAATTCAAAACATAAAAAAGTCTAACCCAAAACATCCAGGAAATCCAGGACACAATGAAAAGACCAAATCTAAGAATAATAGGAATAGAAGAGTGCAAAGATTCCCAGCTCAAAGACCCGAAAACATCTTCAGCAAAATCACAGAAGAAAACTTCCCCAACCTAAAAAAAGAGATGGCCATAAATGTACAAGAATCCTGTAGAAAACCAAATAGATTCAATCATAAAAGAAAATCCTCTTACCACATAGTAATCAAAACACTAAATGAACAAAACAAAGATTAAAAGCTGTATGGGAAAAGACCAAGTAATATTTAAAGGCAGACCTATCAGAATTACATCAGACTCTTTAACAGTGATCCTAAAAGCCAGAGAAATCTGGACAGAGGTCATGCAGACCCTAAGAGAATACAAATGCCAGCCCAGGATACCTTTATCAGCATAGATGGAGAAACCAAAATATTTCCAGGACAAAACCCAATTTAAACAATATCTATCTACCAATCCACCCCTAGAGAGGATTCTAGAAAGAAAACTTGAACACAAGGAGGGTACATATACCAAAGGAAAAAACAAGATATTAGTAATCTCACAACAAAACCAAAAGAAGAGAATCACATAAACATGCCACCTAAAACAACAAATATAACAGAAACTAATAATCATTTGTCTTTAATATTTCTCAACACCAACAGACTCAATTCCCCAATAAAAAGACATAAGCTAACAGACTGGATACACAAACTGGATCCAGCATCTTGCTGCATATAAGAAACATATGTCAACAACAAAGATACTACCTCAGAGTAAGCGTCTAGAAAAAAAGTCTTCCAAACAAATGGTCCCAAGAAACAAGCTGAAGATGCCATCTTAATAACCAATAAAATAATTATTTAAAAAGTTATAAAAAAGGTAAGGAGGGACACTTTTTACCCATCATAGGAAAAATCCACTAAGAGTCTCAATTTTGAACATCAATGCCTAAAATGCAAGGGCACCCACATTCATAAAAGAAACTTTACTAAAGCACAAATAAACTGAACCCCATACATTAATAGTGGGAAACATCAATACCCCATTTTCACTAATTGACAGGTCATTGAAACATAAACTAAACAGAGACACAGTGAAACTAATAGAAGTGATGAACCAAATGAATTTAGCAGATATCTACAGAATATTTTCCCTAAAACAAAAGAATATAACTTCTTATCAACACCTCATGGTACCTTATATAAAATTGACCATATAATCAGTCATAAAACAAGCCTCAGCTGATACAAGAAGATTGAAATAATCTCATGTATCCTATCAGATTACCACAGACTAAGCTAGACTTCAGTAACACCAAAAACAACAAAAAACCTACATACCCACAGAGAATGAATAACTCTCTACTCAATGATAACTTGGTCAGGGAAGAAATAAAGAAATTAAAGACTTCCTGGAATTCAATGAAAATGATGACACAGCATACCCAAACTAATGGGACACAATGAAAGCAGTGTTAAGAGGAAAATTCATAGTTCTAAGTGCCCTCATAAAGAAGTTGGAGAGATACTACACTAGCAAGTTAACAGCATTCTTAAAATCCACAGAACAAAAAGAAGCAAACACACCCAAGAGGAGTAGACTGCAGAAAATAGTCAAACTCAGGGCTGAAATTAACAGAATAGAAACAAAGAGAAGTATACTAAGAATAAAACCAGAAGCTGGTTCTTTGAGAAAGTCAACAAGATAGATAAACCCTTAGCCAGACTAACTAGAGGGCACAGAGACAGTATATAAATTAATAAAATCAGAACTGAAAAGAGACATAGCAACAAAAAAGGAGGAAATTCACAAAATCATCAGACCCTACTACAAAAGCCTATACTCAACAAAAACTAAAAAATCTAGATGTATGGATGGTTTTCTAGACAGCTACTATGCACTGAAGTTAAATCAAGAGCAGGTAAAACTACCTAAAGAGGCCCATATCCCCTAAGGATATAGAAGAACTTATTAAAAACCTCCCAACCAAAAGAAGTCCAGGGCCAGATGGCTTTAGTGCAGAATTCTACCAGACCTTCAAAGAAGAGCTAATACCAACACTCCTCAAACTATTCCATAAAATAGAAGCAGAAGGAATACTACCTAATTCATTCTATGAAGCCACAATTACTCTAATACCTAAACCATACAAGGATCCAACTTAAAGAGAACTTCAGATCAATTTTGCTTATGAATATCAATGCAAAAATACTCAATAAAAATTTCACAAACTGGGCCAGACAGTGGTGGCTTTGAAAGTAGGTTAAAATTTTTCAAAAACTCCTAGCAGGCTGAGCAGAACCAAGAGTGCAGGTCAACTTGGTCATGAGCTCTGTATTTCAGGAACTTGGCTGACCACAAGATAGACAGTTGATTATGAATAGGCTCTTTGAGAATAGCTTATACAAAATGTTCCCCATGCCTGTTCCTTGGACCCTGTCACAAACTGAATAATGGGCTGGTACTTTCCACAGGTGCTCTTCAATAACCCCCCTTCACTTCCCCTGGGTTGTGGTTTCCCCCCTGAGTTGTGGTTTTTGGCTTTAAATCCTCTCTGTCTCCAAAGCCCTGCGTGGGCTATGGGTCTTGACCTCAACATGTTGATCGAAATATACCTCTTGCTGATTGCATCAAGTTCAGTGTCTTGTGAGTTATTGGATATCCATGAATTCCTGAGGCTTGGGTGAGGTCTTCCTTTTGTGGGGGCCTTACAGCTCACGCCTTTAATCCCAGCACTTGGGAGGCAGAGGCAGGGGAATTTCTGAGTTCAAGGCCAGCCTGGTCTACAGAGTGAGTTTCAGGACAGCCAGGATAACACAGAGAAACCCTGTCTAAAAAAACAAAACAAAACAAAATTTCACAAACTGAATCCAAAAACACATCAAAACTATCATTCACCACGATCAAGTAGGCTTCATTCCAGGGATGCAACATTGGTTCAATATATGAAAATCCATTAATGCAATCTACTATATAAGCAAACTCAAAGGAAAAAAAATCACATGATCATCTTATTAGATGCTGAAAAAGCATTTGACAAAAGACAATACCCCTTTGTGTTAAAAGTATTGGAGAAATCAAGAATTCAAAGGCCATAACTAAACATAATAAGAGCAATATACAGCAAACCAAGAGCCAATATCAAATTAATTGATATTAAAGAGATACTTGAAGGAATCCCACTAAAATTAGGGACAAAACAAAGATGCCCACTCTCCCTGTATCTATTCAATATAGTACTTAAAGTTCAATCTAGAGAAATAGGACCAAAAAAAGGGAGATCAAGTGGATATAAATTGGCAAAGAAGTTAAGATATCACTATTTGCAGATGATCTGATAGTATACATAAGTGACCCCCAAAATTCCACCAGAGAACTTTTACAGCAGATAAACAACTTCAGCAAAGTGGCTGAATATAAAATTAACTCAATCAAATCAGTAGCATTCTTTTATATAAATGATGAATGGGCTGAGAAAGAAGAGAAACAACTCCCTTCACAATAGTCATAAATAATATAAACTACCTTGGGGTAACTCTAACCAAATAAGTGAAAGATCTATATGACAAGAACTTCAAGTCTCTTAAGAAATAAAAAAATACCTCATAAAATGGAAAGATCTCCCATGCTCATGGATTGGTGGGATTAACATAGTAGAAATGTGTTGCAGGACTTTTCCTGTCCATTGTATTTGCAATGGAGCTCTGCCACTGGATAGAGAAGAGGTAGGCAGAGCTAAGGAGTTGGGAGGAAGAAGGGACAAGAGAGGGGAAGAGAGGGGAGGAGAGGAAAGATGACAGGAGGTGTTACCCTTGTGTCTCTAGCAGTTATTCATATCAAGGTTGTATAATTTGGGTTAACAATTCTAATTGTGTAGGCATCTTGTATACTGAGTATTTGCTAATATATAAATTCATTGGATAATCTTTGAGCATTAAGAGTCTTATTTCTACTGGGTACTGGAATTGTTATACCTACCACATGGGGGTGGTGGAGTTGGCCCAGGGGCCATGCTTAGAGCCATGGACTCCACAGAACTGACTGGCAGAGGCAGCAGCCTCACCAACGACTTGTGGGTCCTGGGCTGAGGCCTCTGGCCACCTGGTGCTGCCTTTAGTGCAGGAACTTAGAGCGGGAACATGGTGATGGCTTTGAGCTAGCTGGACTACCTGCTGCCATTTTGAATACATCCCACTACAGAAATGGCCATCCTACCAAAAGCAATCTACAGATTCAATGCAATCCCCATCAAAATTCCAACACAATTCTTCAAAGACATGGAAAGAGAAATTCTCAATTTCATATGGAAAAACAAAAAAACCCAGGATAGCCAAAACAATTCTCAGCAATAAAAGAACTTCTGGAAAATCACCATCCCTGACCTCAAGCTGTACTATAGAGCAATAGTGATTAAAAACTGCATGGTATTGGTACAGAGACAGACAGGTTGATCAATGGAATAGAATTGAAGATCCAGAAATAAAACCACACACTTGATCTTTGACAAATAAGCAAAAAAATATACAATAGAAAAAGAAAGCATCTTTAGTAAATGGAGCTGGTCTAACTGGCTGTCTGTATATAGAATAATGAAAATATACCCATATTTGTCAGCTTGCATAGAGCTCAAATCCAAGGTCAAGTACCTCAACATAAAACCAGATACACTCAATTTAATAGAAGAGAAAGTGGGAAAGAGCCTCAAATGCATTGGCACAGGGGAACATTTCCTAAAAAGAAATCAGATGGCTCAGTCTCTAAGATCAAGAATTGATAAGTGGGACCTCATGAAACTGAAAAGCTTCTGTAAGGCAAAGGATGTAGTCAATAGCCCAAATCGGCAACCTATAGATTGGCAAAAAAATAGTCACTAACTTCACATCTGATAGAGGGCTAATATCCAAAATATATAAAGAACTCAAGAAGCTAACCTCCCAGAAAACCAAACAACCCAATTAAAAAATGATGTATAAAACTAAACAGAGAGTTCATAACAGAGGAATCTCAAATGGATGAGAAGCACTTAAGGAAATATTCAAAGTCCTTAGTCATCAGTGAAATGCAAATCAAAATAAACCTGAGATTCCACCGTACACCCATAAGAATGGTTAAGATAATAAACTCAGGCAACAGCACATATTGTGAAGAATGTGGAGAAAGAGGAGCATTCCTCCATTGCTGGTGGTATAACCACTCTGGAAATCAATCTGGAGGTTCCATAGAAAACTGGAAACAGATCTATCTGAAGAATCAGCTATACCACTCTTGGGAATATACCCAAAAGATGCCCTAGGATACCACAGGGGCACATGCTCCACTATGTTCATAGCAGCCTTATTTGTGATAGTCAGAAGCTGGAAGAATGGATATAGAAAATGTGGTTCATCTACACAGTGGAATACTATTCAGCTATTAAGAAAGAGGGCATCATAAATTTTGCAGGCAAGAGGGTGGAACTAGAAAATATCATCTTGAGTGAGGTAACTCAGACTCAAAAAGACATGCATAGGATATACTCACTAATAAGTGGATAACAACCAAAAAATACAGAATACCCAAGATACAATCCATAGAACTCAAGAAGGCTAACAAGCCATAGGGCCCAAGTGAGAATGCCTCAATCCCACTTGGGAGGGAGAAGAAAGAAATCACAGAGGGCAGAAGGATTCTGGGTAGGAGAGAGGATAGGTAGGGGAAAGGGGCAACATGATCAGGTATAGTGGGGGGGGGCATCAAGAGTGAAGCCTCAAGGCCAGCAGAAAGAATGGAAACAATCAACCTCAGGAGATGTGGGGGCGGGGGCCCTCTAGAATGTACCAGAGACCTGAGAGGTGAGAGATTCTCAGGACTCAAAGGGAGGGACCTTAGATGAAATGTCCAATAGTGGGGAGAGGGAACCTGTAGAATCCACCTCCCTAGAAAAACAGGGCATCAACTGGAGGAATGGGGTTGCCATCCCACAGTCAAAAACTCTGACCCAGAATTGTTCCTGTCTAAAAGAACTGCAGGGAAAAATGAAGAAGAGACTTAGGGATAGGAGGTCCAGTGACCAGCCCAAATTGGGATACAGCTCAAGGGAAGGTTCCTAGGCCTGACACTATGCAATGGTATGCTTGCAGACAGGAGCCTAGCATGGCTGCCCTCTGAGAAGCCCAACAAGCAGCTGAATGAGTCAGAATCAGATACTTACACCCAACCAATAGACAGAAGCTGGGAATCCCTTGGTAGAAGATAAGGAGGAGGGTGACCCCCATAAGAAGACCAGCAGTTTCAACTAACCTGAACCTCCTAGATCTCTCAGACACTGAGCCACCAATCAGTCAACATACACTAGCTGATATGAGGCCCTGACACATATACAGCAGAGGACTGCCTGGTCTGGTCTCAGGGAAAGAAGATGCACCTAACTCTTGAGATACTTGAGGTACCAGAGAGTGGGGAGGCCCAGTGGAGTGGGGTGGGGGAACATCCTCTTGGAGATGGGAGAGGAGGAGGAATGGAATGAGGAACTGTCAGAGAGCAGATTGAGGGGGGATAATGACTGTAAAAAAGATTAAAGATGATTTAAAAAAAAGAAATTACTTTGCAAAATGAGTGTTCATGTTCTTATTTTGTTACATATACTCCTCAGATATGAAAATCCAGCCATGGCTCTGAGTCCATGATGAATCTTGGTTGTCTATCTCACCATACCAGGGCTTTGCTCATCACAAAAATGAAATGCGATAGTATTCACACTCCTCAAATATTTTCTGAATGAAATAGCTTGTTGAAGTAATTATTTTATAAGGCAGCCACCCGTCAAGCAGACTGTCTAGGCTGTAGTGGCTCTGCCTAGCTCAGCCGCCATGTTGTGTGGCCAGAGACCATGTGCATGCTGCAGCTAGAAACAGCCAGCCAGAAACACCAGCCCTGCCACCCACAAGATGCCTAGCTGCCTGAAAAGCCGTCTTCTCCTAGTGGCCTTCAGCTCCTCCTGCAGAGCAGCCTGGATGCTGCCATGCTCCCATCTTGATGATAATGAACTAAACCTCTGAACCTGTAAGCCAGCCTCAGTTAAATGTTGTCCTTATAAGAGCTACCTTGGTTGTGGTGTCTGTTCACAACAGTAAAACCCTAAGACATTTGTGACCATCTATTTAAGACTCATTGTGAAGAACCCAGGATGTAATGGAAGTAGGAGTAGGGTCACAATCTGATGAGAAGAATCCAATAAAAAATGAAAATGTCATACTCAGGAAGGATGTCCATAGGAAGAACAGTAATGTAAGAGGCTACTGTCCAGGCTGGAGACAAACATTGAGTTTAGATCATAAAATCACTGCAAAAGAAAAAGTGATGCAAACATGTTCCTAGTTTCCAGCATGAAACATGAGAGTAGCTAGGGAGAAGAATATGTCATCAATTCAGTCAACATCTACTCCCTTCCTCCAGCTCTGACTCTACACACTGGCACCCTGTCTTAGTCAGCCTATTGCAGTGAAGAGACACCATGCTCATGGCAACTTTTATTTTTTAAAATTTGATATTTTATTTTTTTTTACATTTCAGATGTTATCCCCTTTCCACACTCCCTCCCATTAATCCCCTATCTCATCCCTTCTCCTCCTTTTTTGCTTTTATAATTTTTAAATTACATGCAAGTATTAAGGTCAGTTCTAGGATGAAGAACTAGGAATACAATAGATGCTAATAGTCAAGAACAAGCAAGACAATACACCCAGATAGCTAAAGAACTTGCAGGACAATAGACAGAGTCTCATGATCACTCCTGTGATCACTAATTCTAGGCTTATCAGGATGACCAAAATATTTGAACTTACTAGGACTTCCCAGTCCTAGCCCAAAGTCATTTTCATGCCTGAAGCCTACTTTTTTTATTCTAGTTTAAGTTTTAGATTCCTGCCTGTAAGTACTTTTTTGTTCTAGCCTAGGATTTAGATTTCTGCCTGAGATTACTTCTTTGTTCTAGCCTAATGTTATAATCCTGCCTGCAGTCCATTTCCTTGTCCTTGACCAATGTCAGATTCCTGCCAGGTAGCTTTGAAAGCTCTCCACATGTCCTCCCCATTTTATTGTATAAACTAGACTGAGTGTGTCTTAGGTTGTTCTGACAAGAATGCCTTCCTAACCTGTCGTGGAATATGCATTATCAAAAGCAATGCACTTCTCTCTGTCTTAGGTTGGAAAGGCTCTGTGAAGAATCTTACCCATCCTTGGCTTGCCAGCCTGTTAAATTAATAGCTCTGTCTGGGTGTCCATTTTCAGTTTCAAGTCATGTACTTTGGCTACTGACCTGTTGATGTAGTTAGAGATAAGCTTTAACATAATGGGCAGGAATAAAAGTATTCCCAGGACAAAGAGGGCTAGCCTGATCAAGCTATACATGTCATTCCCGAGGTTTGACCAAAATGGAAATACTGACCTCAGGCTATGCATAATTTTATCAGCATTATCTGCAGTATCAAAGATCAACAGAGCAGCTTTCTTTAAATTCATAATCTCACTATGCAAAATTAAAGCATCCAGAGAGGTGTTAGAATTATGTCAAATACCCTACAGGTGTCTTTAAACTTTTTTCTAATTATAATGACTATCATTGTAAATTTTAGAAGTAACACTACTCCAATGGTATTTGGCATGGCACTTGGGGTGGCTCCTAACTCTTAAACCCTGAACCTCTTTCTGATCATTTGAATAGGATATAGAGCATCAATCTGTTGTTACACACACCTATATAATTCTTCTTGTATACTCAGCACATAAGTAACATTTTTTTGCTAGATGATTAACAAATGTAGCCGTTTTAACTTCTTGTGTCAAAACTGTTGCAGTAGCAGTGGTGCTAGCAATTAATGTAATTAAAGCTGTTATACCAGCAATAATCAAGCCTACTATTCTCTTGCTTCTGCTTAAAGCCTGACTCACTTCTTCCAGCACTTTCAAGCTTTTCTCAGAGAATCAAGGTTTTCTAATACCCAGAGCAGTGAGACAAAGCTGGCTGATAGACCCCTGTAGCAGACATGGCAGGTTTCAACACACTAACACAATTAGAAACTATATAGTTAATGCAACTTAAAATAAATGCTGTAGAAGAGATTAAATTTTAGCTTGACAATTATAAGAGCCTTAACACATGCACTAACTCTTGTTTGAAATCCAGATCCTGTCCCAACTTTCTTTCTTGCTATAATGACATCATAGAGAACTACAGCTAACTTCCAAATATGTCTCTGAAAATGATCAGATCCTGCCTTCCAAATGAAGACTATTATTTCCAATGTTGGATTGATTTTTAGACCAGTACATGATTGAGACCAAATAACTGGTCACCTTTAAGAAGAATACAAGAGACATTATAATTTCTCTTTTTGATTCTCTGTCCCACAAGGTCTAAAAACTTGAGGCAAGGCAGCTTGTTTCATCTGGGAGATAGGCAAGCAAAGGTGGGTCAGGAACATATGTCCAATACAGCTTCCCAGTGACCCTTGTCAGGGCACTCAGCAAACTCACAGGTCAGCATCATTCTTTGTCTCAGCAACAGCATGTCTCACCAATCATTCTGGCAGCCACCATGTTCCTATAGCAGCCAGCAGAAAAAACACAAACATGCCCTCTTCCCCACATTAGATACCTGGTCAGGATCATGCCATATGCCTGTAAGTGGATTCTTCCTTTTCACCTAGGCATAAGTATGCCTACTTGAAGGGTGCCATAAACACTCAGCAGAAAGTTCCTTGGCATTCAAAATTTTTTTAAATTTAAAATAAAAAGTATGATTTAAATAAATTGGTTGTGTTTGATATATACCTCCACCTTTTTTATTTTATGAAGATATTGTTTTAAAGTTCCATGGACCCCTTCCACAATACCTTGTCCTTGAGGATTATAAGAAATCCCCATAATAAATTGTTGACAAAAAGTCACAACTGCTAGACTACAATTGCCAGATCCATTATTTGTCTTTTTCATTGGATATTTCATTTGTTTATCTTTCAAATGTTATCCCTTCTCCCATTTCCCCCCAAACCCCTTATCTCATCCCTCTTCCTCCTACTTCGATGAGGGTGTGCCCCCACCCATTCATCCACCCCTGCCTCCCTGCTGTTGAATTCCCCAACACTAGGGCATCCTAACTTTCAGGGACCAAGGCCCTCCTCTTCCACTGATGTCTGACAAGGCCATCCTCAACTACCTATACAGGTGGAGCTGTGAGTCCTTCCCTTTGTATCTCCAGGCTGCAGGTTTAGTCCCTGGGAGCTCTGGTCGAATATTTTGTTACTCCTTCTAGGAATAACCAAAGCACCCATACTTTGGTCTTCCTTCTTCTTCTTGAGCTTCATGTGGTCTATGCATTGTATCTTAAGTATTGAGATTTTGGGCTAATATCCACTTATCAGTGAATGCAAACAATGTGTGTTATTTGTGATTGGGTTACCTCACTCAGGATGATATTTTCCAGTTCCATCCATTTGCCTAAGAATTTCATGAACTCATCGTTTTTAATAACTGAGTAGTACTTCATTATATAAATGTATCACATTTTCTGTATCCATTCCTCTGTTGAAGGACATCTGGTTTCTTTCCAGCTTCAGACTATTATAAATAAGGCTGCTATGAAAATAGTGGAGCATGTCTCCCAGTTGAATGTTGGAGCATCTTTTGGGTATATGCCCAGGAATGGTATAGCTGGATCCTCAGGTAATACTATGTTTAATTTTCTGAGAAATTGCTAGACTGCTTTCCATAGTGGTTGTACCAGCTTACAATCCCACCAACAATGGAGGAGTGTTCCTCTTTCTCCACATTCTCTCCAGCATGTGCTGTCACCTGAGTTTTTGATCTTAGCCATTCTGACTGGTGTGAGATGGAATCTCAGGGCTGTTTTGATTTGCATTTCCATGGTGACTAAGATTGTTGAACACTTCTTTAGGTGCTTCTTGACCATTCGCGTTTCCTCAGCTGAGAATTTGTTGTTTAGCTTTGTACCCCATTTTTGAATCAGGTTATTTGATTGTCTAGAGTCTAATTTCTTCAGTTTTTTTTTATACTTTGGATATTAGCCCTCTATCAGATGTAGGATTGGTAAAGATCTTTTCCCAATCTGTTGGTTGCCACTTTGTCCTATTGGAAGTGTCATTTGTTTTACAGAAGCTTTGCAGTTTTATGAGGTTCTATTTATCAATTCTTGATCTTAAGAGCATAAACTATTGGTGTTCTGTTCAGGAACGTTTTCCCTGTGCCCATGTATTCCAGGCTTTTCCCCATTTTCTATTATTTTAGTTTCAGTGTATTTTAGTTTCACTGGTTTTACGTGGAGGCCCTTGATTCATGTGGACTTCAGCTTCCATCTTCTGAGATCTGCTTTGATTTTTTTCTTCAGGGACTTGAAGTTCTTGTCATACAGGTCTTTTACTCCTTTGGTTAGATTCACACCAAGGAATTTTATTTTATTTTTGACTATTGTGAAGAGTGTCATTTCCCTAATTTCTATCTCAGCCTGTTTATCTATTGAGTAAAGGAAGGCTACTGATTTGTATGAGTTATTTTTATATCCAGCCACTTTGCTGAAGTTGTTTACCAGGTTTAGGAGTTCTCTGGTAGAAGTTTTGGGGTCACTTAAATATACTATCATATCATCTGCGAATAGTGATATTTTGACTTCTTCCTTTCCAATTTGTATCCCTTTGACTTCCTTTTGTTGCATAATTGCTCTGGCTAGGACTTCCATTACTATATTGAATAGGTAGGGTGAGAGTGGGCAACCTTGTCTAGTCCCTGATGTTAGTGGGGTTACTTCAAGTTTTTCTCTATTTAGTTTGATGTTGGCTACTGGTTTGCTGTATGTTGCTTTTCCTATGTTTAGGTATGGACCTTGAATTCCTAATCTTTCCAAGACTTTTAACATGAAGGGGTATTGAATTTTGTCAAGTGCTTTCTCAACATCTAGTGATATGATCATGTATTTTTCTTTGAATTTTTTTTATACTGTGGATTACATTGATGGATTTTCATATATTGAACCATCCCTGCATTCCTGAGATAAAGCCTACTTGGTCATGATGTATACTTGTTTTGATGTGTTCTTGGATTCAGTTTGTGAGAATTTTATTGAGTATTTTTGCATTGATATTCATAAGGGTGATTGGTCTGAAGTTTTCTTTCTTTGTTGGGTCTTTGTGTGGTTTAGGTATGGGCATAATTGTGGCTTCATAGAATGAATTGTGTAGTGTTCCTTCTGTTTCTATTCTGTGGAATAGTTTGAAGAGAATTGGTATTAGGTCTTCTTTGAAGGTCTGATAGGACTCTGTACTAAAACCACCTGGTCCCGGACTTTTTTTGTTGGGGAGACTTTAAATGACTGCTGTTATTTCTTTCTGGGTTATAGGACTGTTTAGATGGTTTATCTGGGCCTGATTTAACTTTGGTATCTGGTATCTGTCTAGAAAATTGCCCATTTCATCCAGGTTTTTCAATTTTGTTGAGTATAGGCCTTTGTAGTAGGATCTGATGTTTTTTAAAATTTCCTCAGTTTCTGTTGTTATGTCACCCTTTTCAGTTTTGATTTTATTAATTTGAATACTGTCTCTCTGCCCTTTGATTAGTCTGGCTAAGGGTTTATCTATCTTGTTGATTTTCTAAAAAAAAAATCAGCTCCTGGTTTTATTGATTCTTTGTATAGTTCTTTTTGTTTCTATTTGGTTGATTTCAGCCCTGAGTTTCATTATTTCCTGCAGTCTATTCCTCTTTGGTTTGTTTGCTTCTTTTTGTTCTAGAGCTTTCAGGTGTGTTGTCAAGCTGCTAGTGTATGCTCTCTCAAGTTTCTTTTTGTAGCCACTTAGAGCTCTGTGTTTTCCTCTTAGCCCTGTTTTCATTGTGTCCCATAAGTTTTGGTATGATGTGTCTTCATTTTCATTAAATTCTAAAAAGTCTTTAATTTCATTATTTCTTCCCTGACCATGTTATCACTGAGTGTTGTTCAGTTTTTATGTGAATGAGGGCTTTCCATTGTTTTTGTCATTATTGAAGACTAGCATTAGTCGCATTAGTCCATGGTGATCTGATAGGATGCATTGGATTATTTCAGTTTTCTTGTATCTGTTGGGTCCTGTTTTGTGACCTATTATATGGTCTATTTTAAAGAAGGTATTATGAGGTGCTGAGAAAAAGGTATATTCTTTTGTTTTAGGATGAAATGTTCTATAGATATCAGTTAAATCCATTTGGTTCACAACTTCTGTTAGTTTAACTGTATCTCTATTTATTTTCTGTTTCCATGATCTGTCTGTTGCTGAGAGTGGGTTATTAAAGTCTCCCACTATTAATGTGTGAGGTGCAATGTGTGCTTTGAGCTTTAGTAAGGTTTGTTTTATGAAAGTGGGTGCTCTTGCATTTGGCACATAGATGTTCAGAATTGAGAGGTCATCTTGTTTGACTTTTCCTTTGATGAGTATAAAATGTCCTTCCTGATTCTTTTTGATAGTTTTAAGTTGAAAGTCAATTTTATCCAATATTAGAATGGCTACTCCAGCTTCTTAGGACCATTTGCTTGAAAAATTGTTTTCTAGCCTTTTACTCTAAGGTAGTGTCTGTCTTTGTCACTGAGGTATGTTTCCTCTATGCAGCAAAATGCTGGATCATGTTTATGTATCCAGTCCGTTAATCTATGTGTTTTTATTGGGGAATTGAGTCCATTGATGTTAGATATTAGGGAAAGGAGATTGTTGCTTCCTGTTATTTTTGCTACTAGTGGTGGAGGTTTGTGTGGCTGTCTTCTTTTGGATTTGTTGGAAGAAGATTACTTTCTTGCTCTTTCTAGGGTATAATTTCCTTCTTTGTATTGGGGTGTTTCTTCTATTATCCTTTGTAGTGCTGGGTTTGTAGAAAGATATTGTGTAAATTTGTTTTTGTCATAGAATATCTTGGTTTCTCCATCTATGGTAATTGAGAGTTTTGCTGGGTGTAGTAGCCTGGGCTGGCATTTGTGTTGTCTTAGTGTCTATATGACATCTGTTCATGATATTCAGTCTTTTAGAATTTCTGCTCAGAAGTCTAGTATAATTCTGATAGGTCTGCCTTTATATGTTACTTGTCCTTTTTCCTTACTGCTTCTAATATTCTCTCCTTGTTTTGTTCATTTGTTGTTTTGATTATTATGTGACAGGAGGTATTTCTTTTCTGGTCTAGTCTATTTCTAGTTCTGTAGGCTTCTTGTATATTTATGGGCATCTCTTTCTTTTGGTAGGGAAGTTTTCTTCTATAATTTTGTTGAAGATATTTACTGGGCCTTTAAGTTGGCAATCTTCACTGTCTTCTATATCTATTATCCTTAGGTTTGGTCTTCTCAATGTGTCCTGGATTTCCTGGATGTTTTGGGTTAGGAGCTTTTTGCACTTTGCATTTTCTTTATTTGCAAGTTCTCTCTAAAGAGTTTTCTATGAACGTTCTTTAAGAAAGTTCTTCTAAAAGGTTCTTTTTTCTAAAAAATTCTTTAGTTATGTCTCCTTTTTGTCCTCAGCACTTATACATCTTTCAGAATACATGATTACATGGTAAAAAGTTTACCACAAGTTTACACATAAATTCAAATCATAAATTGAATAAGAAGTTTACAACAGAAAAAGTTTATATGTGTAAGACCCCCCCACCCCCACGAAGGGAGGACCTCTCTAAAGCCTCAGGACTTTTCGGCCACCCAATAAATCACAAGACATCATTCTTGATGCAACAGCAAGAGGTATATTTCGGGGTCAGTCGACTGAGGCTGAGACTCGTAACCCATGCAGGGGCAGAGGAGTGTCGACCCCATCGGCTGGGAGTGGAGGGCTTATATAGGGCAGAACCATAACCCAAGGGGGGGGTTAGGGTGTTACCAAGGAAACATAACATAAAAACAGTAGAAATTCTTAAAAGGTCCCAACCCAAATTTAGTCAGAGTCATGCGGAAAACATCTTATACGCTTATCTTTTGTAAGGATGTAACCTTGCCCAACCATTTATCTTGCAGTCAGCCAGTTCCTGGGACCACCCAGATGACTTGCATCTTTTTTGTGGTCAGGAATGTGTCTTCCTGATTTGGGCCTTCCCCACCACAGGTGGGTTTTCTTCCCTGAGGTCTGAGGAATGTTAATCCAGCAAGTGTTCTCTGACTCAGGGATAATGTACTCTTCCTGGAATGTATCCCAGGGCAGTGAAGGCCTGAACTCTAACATTCAGTTCTGCTTCCTTGAACTAGTGAACCTGCATTCTTTCGCTCAGGTCTAGGAGTCATAAAAACTTTCTATATTTTTCATAAGTTTTCTATATCTTTCATGTGCATATCCATTAAGAGTAATTATCTGGCTAAATATTCATAATCTTCACTAGCTCTACAGGTTCATTAAAAGTTAAAAACCATAATTTTGTGACTAAGGTATTAAATGAAGTTTCATATAGATAAACCCAGTCAATAATTAATCTTCTATCCTTGCACCTATAGTAAATCATTAGTTTCTATTTTATGACCTTTGGTTAACTGTTTTACAACTAGAATATGCTTTAAGTTGTAGATGCCTGCTTGCTATCTCAGAAGCAATGAACTTGTGACACTTGAAGACTGGTAGAGTTTTCAATGCAGTTTTGATTATCAGAGAGGATTTAATACCAGTCCTATTATAAAAGGGCTTAATAATTACTAATATAGTTTTAGGAATTCTTCTATAATCATTTAAAAAAATTAAGAAATCATCTATTTGTCCATATAGCATCAATACAAGACAGTACATTGTTGTTGTTCTGCAGAGATCTGCTCAAAAGGATGGGCTAATAATTAGTGATTGTTATAATCATACTTAACAATAACAGGAAAAGCATATTAATAGCAGGAATCTTTCCTAAAATGAAATTCTTCTTGGCCTTGCCTAAAGAAGCAAATTAACTTTATAGTCCGTGGCAGAACCATCTAAGGAAGATCACCTGCTAGTTTTAGCTTCTTTTTGATGGCTCCTGGCACTGGGAATCATTTAAAGAACCAGACACACAAAATAAATCACATTACATTTCCTCCAACTTGATTTATCTACTGATCATGCAGTTTTGAAGCTTTCATGGGCATTTCCTGTAGACATGCTACTGTTGTCTTTTTCAGGGTTTTCAGGTATCTGGCATGATCTTTCTGTTGATTTCTCAGGAACATATCAACAACTGAGATATGAACCTAACAGCTTCTCCTTCCTGTAACTTGGATACAACTTTCTGAAACTTTTATACCCCTGGACTAATCTTCTAGCACCATGTGTTCTGGAGTTCCTCACTGAAGTCTCTTAATCTCTGCTCCCAGCTTTGTGAACTGTTGGACTGCCAGCCCTGACTTGGGCATGCAGAATGTGGTATTCAGCATTGCCTGTCATATGATTCTGCTTATAAGCCTGTTGTTGCTCTGCACTGAGGATGGCTCTGCATTGCAGGAGGCAAAAGTCCTGCTCATAGATCTGTCTGTGCTGAGGTGCTGAACATTTTTTTTCAGCTTTTTCTGGCAAGCATGTAAGGCAGTAGCTGATCAGGCTTTTTTCTTTGTTCCTTTTGGACCATTGGCAAAGGTTTACAGAAGACTGCCTGCATACAACTCTGAGCTTCATTACTTTTGTTGGTATCAACAACTTTCATTTCCTATGGAAATATAAACAAATTAATATTCCTAATGCAAAACATTTGCTAACTCCCATTCTGATGTTAACATATCCTTATACTATATAGGGTGACTTAACTCCAGTTTTTACTATAACCCATTGTCTCAAAGCTGTTGTTCCTTTATTACTAATGTTCATAACATTTAAAGTTAACAGAACATCATTTATCTATAGAGGAAAGGGTGGCCTTTATTCTTTTGTTTTATAGGCATATTAATGTTCCAAATAAATGCTGCATGTCCTCCCAGTCCCTCCCCCAGAGAGTCCTCTATCTATCACCTCCCCTTCTCCCCTGAAAAAGTGGGCCCCCTGTGAGTATCCCCCCACACTGGCAATCAAGCATCTGCCAGATTAGGCACATACTCTCACTGAGGCCAGACAAGGCAGCCATGGATACTGAGCTGCTTTTCTGCTATATATGTGTCTGGGGCCTCATTCCAGCTCATGTTTATTGTTTGGTGGCTCCATTTCTGAGAGCTTCCAGGGGCTAGTTGACTCTGTTGGTCTTCCTGTGGGATTCCCTTCCCCTCAGGGCCTTCAGTCCTTCCCCCAACTTTTCCATAAGTGTCCCTGACCTTTACCTAATGTTTGGCTGTAGGTATCTGCAGTATGCTGCTGGGTACAGTCTCTCAAAGGACAGTTATTCTAAGCTCGTGTCTGCAAAAATAATAGAATATCATTAATAAGGTAAAGGAATGGATTCCAAGTTGAGGTGGTTATTGGTTGGCCTTTCCTTTATTTTCTAAAGGAAATCATTCAGAAGGATGAATCCCTGCATTTCTTTTAGACAGGATAAATTTTAGGTCAAAAGTTTTGTAGATGGATTGGTTTCTTTTGTTTTACAAGCAATTATTTTAAGGTGCAATTAGATCTATAACTGCTTGTCCTGTAAGATTGTGTAGTATACCTGTAATGTGCTTTATGATATGCAAAGAACTGCTTTATGCTAAAATGCATCCATGGGGGCATTGTCAGTCTCAATTCATACAGATATCTCCATAATAGCCATTACATCCAGTAAATGTATAATGACAGAATCAGACTTTTCAGAACATAAAATGGTTGTCATTAAAACCCTGAATATGTATCAATGGTATGATGTACAATCTTCAGTTTTTCAAATTCTGCCAGATTTTAATTCTCTTGGTACCCTTAGGTTTACTTCAAGCAGGTAATAGAGCAAAAAACCAAGTAGGTAATTTTCTTAAGATTTTGTCTTGTTACCAAGGGGAGAAAAATTTAAACCTTTACTGTTGACATGAAATTTTGAGGCTTCTAACACATTTCCTATGAATATTTGGTCAATTTCTTCATTTCATTGCACTAATGGACCTGGCAAGCCTGTATTTTTTTTTTTTTTTTTAGATAAGGGCCATTGCTCTTTTCATATAGGCTTATTAGCCAAACACATTTGAAACCTCCTTTCAAATTTGGAAGGTTAATTTCTGTTTTGTCTGTTTTTGAACTTTCACAGTTTGTGGTTGTTCTGAATGACATTTTTTAATAACTTTCCCAGAAGCTTTTTTTTATTTTACCCTTTATTTTATGAATTGTCTTTGGTATACGAGACTAGTAATCTTAGTTCTCCACTGCTGTAATAAGACATTTCCCAAATTTATGAATATGTCAACCACATAACTTTCTTATTTGACCATCTGGTCCCATACATTTCAGCCATCACACACTTTATGCTAAGATAACATTTTCATTCCTAGAAACTGGGTATAAGCCTTTTGAAGTGGCCATTCTGAATGCCAAAACTTTTACGAAATGATAGCTACATCAGCTACTGCATACACACAACCTTTGATTTCAATGTCATTCACATGCAAATTTAATTTTGGGCTCTGATCATTAACAATGGTTTGCTAGAATACTTATTTTCCAGGACTTCCAAACCCTCCTGTTATTCCTACTGGAGTGGCTTTGTCTTTGATATAGGAAAACAATAATAGCTGAGCAATCCTATCACTTATGTTTAGTTGCATCTTTTCTTAAAAACATAGGCCATTGTTTTAATTTCTTCTTTATTCTTCATCTTTAATTCCTGGATACACAGGGAATCCTTGGATTTTCAATCTACTCCTTCCCAGGACAGTACCTGACGTCCCTGAGAGGAGAGTACCACAAACCACAGTAATTTTATAACACTGAATTTTTTTGAGATAGCGTAAGATGCTTATCTCTAACCAAGCCTAGAGCAACACTGCCTGCAGTAGCATGCATCAGATGTGCAATACTTAGTTGAAGTTTTTGCTACCTGCTTGTTATTTCCCGTCTGACAAGAGGCAAATGGCTTGTAATTTTGCTGTGGGGCTTCAGGCTAGTCACCTACTTCATTTCCCAATAGCAAGAAGTTGCCTTGGATTTTCTCTAGGACCTACTGTCATTGATCAATGTCAAGCCTTGCTACATTGCCAGCACACACCTGGAAACCTAAGCTTTCTTTCTAGTTTATATTTAGAAAAACCATTTCCCTTAGAGATGCATTGTTCACAATTTTCTTTGAAATTGAACCTATTTTCCACATTTATAGCCTTGGGCATTTTGAGATCTTTAGTGGCTTGGCCACAGTCTCTTTGCAAATGACCATACCTTTCACAGTTAAAGCACCTTTGCATTTTCAGATCTAAAACCTGTAGATATGGCATGCCCAATTATTAAGAATTATACAGGCTTGAACCAATATCAGTCAACTGGTTTTCCATTTATTTATTCACCTTACACCCTGATCACTTCTCAGTCCTCCTTCACACAGTCCCTCCAATTAAACCCTCCTCTTCTCCTCCCCGTGTATTGCCCCACCTTGGTATATCAAGTCTCTGCAGGATTAGGCTCATCCTCTCCCACTGAGGCCAGACAAGCCCAGGTAGGGGAGCATATTCCATAGATAGGCACCGGCTTTAGGGATAGCTCCTGATTTAGTTGTTGGGAAACTCACATGAAGACCAAGCTGCATATCTGCTACATATGTGTGGGAAGCCTAAGTGCAGCCCTCATTGTTCAGTCTCTGAGAGTCCCAAATGGTCCAGGTTAGTTGACTCTCTTGGTGTTCATGTGGAGTTCCTATCCCCTTCAGAGCCCTCAAATCTTCCCCCAACTTGTGAAAAAAAAGTCTCTCAACTCCATCCAATGTTTGGCTGTGGGTTTCTCCATCTGTTTCAGTCAGCTGCTGGGTGGAGCCTCTCATAGGACAATAATGCTAGGCTCCTATCTGCAAATATAACAGACTATCATTGTGTCAGAGATTGGGCTTACCCATGGGATGGGTCTCACATTGGGCGTGTTACTGGTTGGCCACCATTTCCTCAGCTTATATTCTATCTTTGTCCCTGCATTTTTTATAGACAGGACAAATTTTGAGCCAAAAGTTTTGTAGGTTGGTTGGTGGCTTTATCTCTCTACTGGGGGTTTTGTTTGGCTATAGAAATTGGCTCCTTCAGGTTCCATATCCCCACTGCTAGGAGTCTCAGCTAAGGTTACCCCCTCCTTGACTTCGGAGAGCCTCTGCCATTCCAGGTTCTGGCACATCCTAGAGATACCCCAACCCCAGCCAGCTGCAGATTTCCATTCATTCTTCTGGCCCTCTGGCCCTCTCTCTTGTCTCTTCCCACATATAATCTTGACCTCCCCCTATTTACCTCACTATCCCATCCCTACTCAGTTTTCTCTCTTTATCTGCCTCCTATGACTTTTATTCTACCTTCTGAGATCCAAACATCCTCACCTGGGCCTGCTTTCTTTTTAGCTTCTTTGGGTCTGTGAAGTATATTGTGGGTACCCTGTGCTTTATGGCATTTTGAGGTCTAAAATCTTTAGGTATGCATTGCCCAATTATCATGACATACATGACTAAAGCAATATTGCTTATCTTCCTGATCCACACCTCTATAGGTGTTGCCCTTGCAATTAATACCCTAATAACCATTTTGCATTTCATATTTGCAATTTCAAATGCCGAGGTCTGAAATAGCACTGGTCTCAAATCAGGTTCTGATATGGCTTTTCATAGCTGAAACTAATCTTTGTAAAAAAAAAAAAATCACCGAAAACTTCCCCTAAGCTTTGCATAAGTTTTGTGATAATGAGGACTTCTTTCCTAGTTCTTCAACTTTGTTCTAAGCTCTTAAAGCTGCTGAATGAACAGGTTTCAAAATTGAACCTGTTCTTATATATCAGCATGCCAAACTTCATCTATCAACTGCTCTCTCAACTGTACTAATTCCCCTCATTCTATTGTGCTGTTTCAAAATCTCTGGCCTCTTCTCTCCAGCATGACAATCACTGAAATTGAAGACCAGCCTGAAGTATTGTAGGGAGCTGGCAGAAGGCGGCTATCATCCTTGCAGCCATCTTGAACCGTATACCCTGACAAGAGGCTTGTTTACAATAGCCTACAACAGCTGAGCACACTCTGATAACATCTTGCTTTAGATACCCAGAATCTTTCCTTGGGTGTGTGAGATTAAAGGTTTGTCACTTAAGGGCATGACTTAGAGATCAGATTTAGAGACAAGACCTAAGGGCATGACTTAAAGGTGTGACTTAGAGGCATGGCTTAGAAGTGAGACATATAAAAGGAGAGAGGCAGACAGAAGAGTTCAGTACAACTTGGAGTAGGAATTAGGCATTGAGGAAGAAGACACTTGGACTAGAGAACTCAGAAGGAGGATTATTAGGTATTAGGCACTTGAAAGGGAGCTTGAAAAGAAGCTTGGAACTTGGAGGCACTAGGGACTAGGAACTAGGAACTAGGAACTAGGGACTAGGAACTCAAGACTTGGGACTTAGACTAAGAAGAGAGACTGAAGAATAAACGGGATTGAATCATACTCTGTCTGGTCTCCATTCTTTCAGTCCATCCTCACTTTCTCTCTTGCTGAACCCTGACCCAAGGACCAGAGCAGCTTGGGGCAGTGTGGGCTCTAACAGTTTAGCCCCCAAGGCTTTTGGCAGTGTGGGTTCCAACACTGACAGAGCGGTCCCCAAATGTGGGGCAGCTCAGGCTGCAACATTTTTGGTTCCCAATGTGGGGTAGTGCAGTTCTGAACATTTCTGAGTTCAAGGCCAGCCTGGTCTACAGAGTGAGTTCCAGGATAGCCAGGACTACACAGAGAAACCCTGTCTTGAAAAAAAGGGTCCCCCTTTTAAAATTTTTTTCAAAAGGGAAGGCTGAGAAAACTTATGGAAACCAGGACTGTCTTAGGTTGGAACAAAGGACCCCAGCCCCCCTTTCCTGTCTTTGGATACTCAACAGCCATTGGTTGAGCTCCTGTCTTAGGATGGTGAGGCCTCCCTTTTTAGGGGCAAGGGTCTTGAGGTGTTATCTTACCCGTCATTGACTATCGGGCTTATCGTGTAAGTTAGGGGATAATCTTTGTTAGTCTGATGACAGAGGTTTTACAATCTCCTACTTCCAGCCTATAATAATGGACCTGTATGGCTTTCATTGAATAGTGTCTATCTGTTGTCACATAAAAGCCATCAGTTTCTTGAACAGCATGGACTCGAGAGACAAGAGACATAGCAATGCCATAGTCAGCATAACAGCAACACTCTTTTTAACACTCTTCTTTTCTATTCTGTTTACAAATGTGTTATAGCAGAATCTAATTCTATAGAAATACAGAAATATAGAAATACAGAACTGATCATAGCTTTGATCTTAACAAAACAAGTAAGGAAATCCTCATTCCTTCTCCAGTCAATCTCAACCCCCCAAAACAACTATAGTGACTGTGGTCATGGCTTTTCTCCTGGGTCTAAACAATGTACCCCACTAAATCATAAGTTTGGAAACCAAGAGTTTAATAGAGCCACCCTGGAGGTATGGGTGGTGATATCTCCTTCCACATTGGGGACTTTCCAAGTTAGGTTTGCTGATTGATCTGTTCCAGTTTGAAGGCAATTGAGAATCATCTTCATGTTTCCTGTGAAGAAAAAATATGCTTCTCAGGGGGTTTCTCCTCCCTGGATTTGTTATTGTTGTCTATTTGTTTAATCAGTCTCTCTGGCAGCCAGCGTGCAGCATCTGCAATTTGGGAATATATGCAGACAAATCCTCTTCCCCAGATAAGCACTGGATCTGACCCATTCTATGTTCCAGTTAATGGGTCTTTCCAGAGGACTGTTGCAATATTCTTTTTGGTATCAGGATGACAGAATCTATCTGCAGCAGATTTTCCTTCAGAATCCAAAGTTAAAAAATTTAAAATAAAGAGCATGTGATGAAGGATATTTCTGGGGGATCCCTTGATAGGGTACCATTTCCTATTTTTAATTTTTTCAAATTGGCATTTAATGGTTCGATGCATCCTTTCTACCATACCCTGGCCCTGTGGATTATATGGAATACCCATTTTATGTAGTATTCTTAATTTTTCACAGAATTGGTGGAAACTGGAGCTTGTATAACCTGGGCCATTGTCAGTCTTTATCTGTTTAGGCACATCCAATACAGCAATAGCAGCAAGCATATGAGTGATCACATGCTTGCTTGTTTTTCCAGATTGTAATGTCACATAAATGAAATCACTGTATGTATCTACACATACATGTATATATTTTTGATTGCCAAATTCATTATAATGAGTAACATCCATTTGCCAGATACTGTTTGGTATCAGTCCCTTTGGATTTACACCCAAATGAGCAACTGATAAAAGTGTAATACACGATTGACATTGTTTAACAATTTATCTAGCTTGTTCTCTGGTAATTTTAAACATAATTTTTAAAGTTTCAGAATTAAGGTGATGTAACTCATGAGCCTTTATGGCCTGATCTAACTTAGATTTCAAATCTGATAAAGCCACTTTGGTGGGTAAGACCTGAGGTCTCATTTCTGGGGTTAATACTATGTGGGTGGCAGAACTGAGGTCTAGTCCTGTGACCCGACCTGCAGGTCCTAGGTTATTCATGAGGGACGAGGAGGATTACAATCCTGGAAGAATGGGCGAGAGAGAGAATGGACTCAAGGAAGCAAATGCTTATCAAGAGTCATATATTTGGGCACAAAGTGCTTATTTATAATACATCTTGCAAAGGGAGGGGTAAGAGGGATCCAGGTGATGGGAAAGTACAGAATCTTCTTGGCCTGTGCCCTGAAACAATGGCGGTCTAACTGCTTACTTCAAAAGATACTGTACACTGCTTTACATCTAAAAATCTATTTGTAACTATCAAGCAGAACCTTGTGGTTGCTAGGGAGATGAAGCTGCAGGGGACATTGTGCAGGTGGGGAGAAGTAGGGGGTGAGGGTAAGAGGCGAGGGTCCTGGCTTCTGACAGTCCCGTACTTCCTGGTGTTGTTCAACTAAGTTCAGTGAGAAATTGGTGTTTGCTGGTAAGAAACTGACTGCTCCATAAGCCTGTTTTGGCTTGTGTTTGTTTGGGGACTGGAGCTGGCCCCTGTTCCCATTTCCCTGATTATGGGAAAGGGTGTTTCCTTGTGCGTCTCTTTTCGACCTACATTCACTAGCCCAATGACTTCCACGTTTGCAAAGTGGGCAGAGCCCAGCCTGTTTTCTGGACTGTCTCTGGGTCAACTAATTTTCTGCCTCACAATCTCTTGCAAAGTGTCTAGGCTTGCCACATTTAAAACAGGCCATGCAATTACCATAGGACTCTGACTCACAAGCCAACCATCTCAAATCAGGTGGTTTTTTTTTTTTGATTAAAAAGGACTGGGTCTAAGCCTTGTATTTCTAAATAAGATATATAGGCACAATGCCTACATGAGAGTAATATATTAATCCCACTTAATTCTTGAGATTTAGCTCTCTAATTCCCTTCCTGTCTGAAGCTACATTTGTAAAGTATTCCTTAAATTACAACACATGTATAATTTACAAAGTAACCAGAACCATCCACCCCAACATAAGGAACTGGGGCAATGATCTACTTTGTCTGCTTCCAGCTGAATTGGGGCAAAGAATTCCCATCTGGAGGCCCAAAAGGAAACAGGAAAATTGGCTTAGTCAAAGGAGAGCTAGATGGCATCATTTGCCTTGAAGTCTCTATGTACTGAGAAAGTTCATAGTTTAGCTGACACCATAACTGTTACAGTCAGAAAGGCTGGACAGGCAAGCTAGCTGTTCTGGAAAATTTCTGGAAGCAAGTCCTTAAAATAAGCAGCTTCGATGCAGTTGCAGTAGAATTAAGCATGAATAATAATGGAATAGGAGGTCCCAGAGATTCAGCATCCCCGAGTATAAATCATGCTAGGGCTGAGTTTCTCTTCTTTCATCCTGTAACATATAAAACTTCAAAGCAACAGGTAGTTTTATAAAAACATTCACGTGGAACATGTAGGGCACACAGCTTTGTCAATGAAGATCAATAAAGAAAGGCCACTGCCCTCTTCAGGTTAGTTTGATTACTTAATCAAACTATATATAACTTATATACATGCCCTCATAAGGGATGGCATGTATTAAGTCATGAGAAATTATTACCCAATTAAATGTTCTTGGCTTTGTATTGACATTTTAGTCCCAGCCAGTTAAGTCCATATAAGAGACATAACACCATATATACATCACCCATTTGGTTGGTTGAGTTAGTCTCCCTTTTCTTCTGTGTCGACTAGTGCTTCAGGGGGTCTCCCTTTGTCATTTCTGATCTTTATCAACTTGGAAGGAACCCACAGCTTTTCTTTTCCTGTGGAAACATAAACATAACCTCTCCCCAGCGTAACACATTTCCCACTTTCCATTCTGACATCATAATATCCTTAATATAAACAGGTTGATTTAGTTCAGTAGTTTTTTCCACCATCCAATGTCTCTCAGCAGCTGTGGTGTTTTGTTCATTAGCATTTAAAAAATTTAGAGTTAACAAAGCACTATGTAATCTATCTTTGGGGGTTCTTATTGATCCCTTTTGCCTATTAAGCATCTCCTTTAGAGTTCGATTAGATCTCTCCACAACTGCTTGTCCTGTAGGATTATATGATATACCCGTAACATGTTTTATATTATAAAATATAATATTCTCCATCTTATTAAAGATATATGCTGGACCGTTGTCTGTTTTAATTTGCATGGGTATTCCCATAATGGCCATGACTTCTAACAAATGTGTAATTACAGAATCAGCCTTTTCTGATGCCAAGGCAGTTGCCCATTGAAATCCTAAATATGTGTCTATAGTATGGTGCACATATTTCAGTTTACCAAACTCTGTAAAATGAAAGACATCCATTTGTCAAATGTCATTTCTTTGGGTACCCTTATGGTTAGTTCCTGTAGGCAATGGAGTTTGGTTATATAATGAGCAAGCAGGGCATTGCCTCACAATTTCCTTGGCTTGTTGCCAAGTAATAGAGAACTCTTTCTTTAAACCTTTGCTATTAACATAATGTTTTTTATGAAATTCTGAAGCCTCTAGCACGCTTCCTACCAATAGCTGGTCGATATCATTATTACCTTGTGCTAGAGGGCCTGGCAGACCTGTATGGGATCTTATGTGTGTTATATATATTGGGTTACTTCTACTTCTAATAATTTGTTGTAGTTGAATAAATAATGAGGTCAATTCAGAATTATCTTGAATACGTTCAGCAGTCTCTATGTGTAAAACAACCCTTTCGGCATATTGAGAGTCAGTTACTATATTAAGGGATTCTTGAAAATCTGACAATACCATGATTATTGCATATAATTCAGATTTTTGAACTGTCTTATAGGGACTCTCAGCCACCTTACTTATGTCTTCTGATTTATATCCTGCCTTTCCTGATTTACTAGCATCAGTGTAAAATGTAGGGGCTCCAGATACCAGAGTTCCTTTTAAAATACGAGGGATAATCCAATTAGTTCTTTTTATGAACTGAAGCCGCTTGCTTTTAGGATATTTGTTGTTATCTCTCCCAAAAAGTTACTACATGCTCTTTGCCAATGTTCATCTTGTGCCCATAACGAGGTAATTTCTGCATTAGTAAAAGGTACAACAATTTCAGCCGGGTCCATTCCAACTAATTGTCTAAGTCTCATTTTTCCTTTCAGTATTAATTCAGAAACCTTCTCAACGTAGGTTTTAACTTTTTACTCTGTTTATGAGCTAAAAATATCCACTCTAGGATATAATCTTCTCTCTACATAAGAATTCCAGTAGGAGAGTGAGTAGAAGGTAAAGTAACTAAGATGCAGGCCATTTTTGGATCAATACGATCTAGATGTGTATCCTGCAGTTTTCTTTCTACCAAGGCTAACTCCTTCTCAGCACCAGGAGTCAATTTCCTAGGACCATTTAAATCTTTATCGCCTTGTAAGGTTTGAAATAAATTACTTAGTTCTTGAGTGGTCAAGCCAATTGCTGATCGCAGCCAATTTATATCTCCAAGTAGCTTCTGAAAATCATTGAGGGTTCTTAACTGGTTTCTTCTAATTTGTACCTTTTGTGTCTTAACCGTTTGTAGACTTATCTTATAGACTAGATAATTAATAGAATCTCCTCTTTGTATTTTTGGGGGGCTATTTGCAATCCCCAGCAAGGCAAGATTTTCTTTACTTCATTAAACATTTTTTCCATGATATTAATATCTGAATCAGCCAACAAAATATCATCCATATAATGATAAATAATGGATTTGGGAAACCTTTTGCGAATTATCTCCAATGGCTGTTGTACAAAGTATTGACACAAGGTAGGACTATTTACCATTCCTTGTGGTAAGACTTTCCAATGATATCTCTTTACTGGGTAATCTTTATTAAAGGTAGGTACTGAGAAAGCAAACCTTTCCCTATCACATTCATGTAGAGGAATTGTGAAGAAACAATCTTTCAGATCAATCACTATAATGGGCCAATCCTTAGGCAACAAGGAAGGCAATGGGATACCAGGCTGCAAAGAACCCATAGGCTGAATAATCTTATTAATTGCTCTGAGATCTGTCAACATCCTCCATTTGCCAGATTTCTTTTTAATGACAAATACTGGAGAATTCCAAGGACTGGTAAACTCTTCAATATGCTGAGCCTCCAGTTGTTCCTGGACCAGCTGTTCTAATACCTGTAATTTTTCTTTTGTCATAGACCACTGCTCAATCCAAATGGGTTGATTAGACAACCACTTTCGTGATAATGTTGTTGGTGTCTTGGTAGCAATGGCTCTTTGGGGTAGAGCTAAATTGTCGGCCTCTACCATATGTTGTTTATGAACAGCTTGGACAGTGTGAGACTGTCTTAGATAACATCTCTTAACAAATTTTAAATTTTTATTAGGAGCCTGATGAATTTCATGATTAAACATTGACACTGAGGGGATATTAATCTGGGTTTTCCACTGTTGTAATAGATCTCTTCCCTGTAAGTTAATGGCTATATCAGCCACGTATGGCCTCAATTTTCCTAGCTGACCTTCTGGTCCTATACATTTAAGCCATCTGGTGCTTTGTTTTATTTTGGATAAAGTTCCAAGTCCTTGAAACTGGATGTCTACTTCATGAAGTGGCCAACTTTCAGGCCAAGAATTTGGAGAAATAACAGTGACATCTGCTCCAGTGTCAACCATCCCCTCAATCTCAATATTATTCACTAGTATTCTTGGTTTTGGTCTTTGATCTTCTATAGAAGTTTGCCAAAATATTTGCTTTTGACTCCCTGTGAGGCCTTCTGAATTGTCTATAAAACCTTCCTCAGCCTCATCTGGTCTTACAACATTTGTTTTTGAAGCAGTGACATTTAATTTTCCTGGGAAAGAGAACTCTCTTTGTCTGGAATTGGGGCCTACAAGAGGCCCCCCTGAAAGTTTTTTGGCAGGGTATTTTTCCATTTGTCTGTTGTTGCTCTACAATCCTTAATCAGATGTCAGCCTTTGCCACATCTTTGACAAATTCCAGAAAGCTTAGGCCCCCATTTAGTATTATTTTTATTTGTCCTGTTGTCATTTCTGAGATGACCCCATTTACCACAATTAAAACATTTGAAATCCTGGGTCAACTCTAAGTTACTAGTTGCAGCTTTTCCTATTACTGACATATCAGCTGAGTGAGATCCAACATCAGCTGTATATCTAATCCATTCATCTATTGATGCTGACCTTGCCCTCAGTGGTCTTACTACTTTCTTGCATTCAGTAGTTGCATTTTCTTTTCTTTTTTTATTTATTAGATATTTTATTTACACTTCAGATGCCATCTCCTTTCCCCATTCCCCCCCTTTAGAAAACCCCTATCCCATATCCCATTTTCCTTTTTGCATTTATACATTTTTAAAAAAAATGTTAATCATAGGCTTTATAAGTTTGGAATTCAGTAGTTGCATTTTCAAAGGCTAAAGACTCAATTATTGCCTTTCTTGCTACTGAATCTGATATACTCCTTTCGACAGCTGAGTTTAGCCTTTGTAAAAAGTCAGGGAAGGTTTCTTTTGGCCCTTGTATGACTTGAGTAAATGGTTCAAGTCTCTTCCCGGATTCTGCAACTTTGTCCCAGGCATTTAAAGCTGACAATCTACACAATGCCAGAGTTTCTTCATCATATACAGCCTGCACCTCTAGTTCAGCAAAACGACCTTCACCAAGCAGTTGGTCTATGGAAATCTCTCTTCCTCTGGCTCTATTTTGTCGTGCTATCTCCCTTGCCTCATCTCTCCACCATGCAACCCATTGTAAATTTGCGGCAGGTTCTAATATAGCTCTTGCCACATCTTTCCAGTCTTGGGGGATTATTCTATTTTTAATAGCCCAAGAAGTCAGAATTTGTTTAACAAATGGTGAGTGCATACCAAAATTAGTGACACTTTCCTTAAATTTTCTCAGATCTAACACATCCACAGGTTGCCATTCAAATTCTTTATAACCCTGTGGGTAAACAACATTTGGAGGTCTTTGTTGTATAGTAACCGGATAGACCAAGGTGTGTTTTCTAATAACTCTTGGTTGATTTTCTCTATTTACTTCTGTCTTAACCTCAGTATTTTCATCAGCTGAAAATTTAAATTCCTCCCTTAAGGTTTGTATACATGCTTCCTATGTTTCTTTATATTGTAATTGTTTCCATTCCTCATTATTTTCTATCTGTTTCTCCATCTGATCTGTGAGCTGTTGTATGCTCTGTTTGATCGTCTTTTCTAGCTCCTGTAACTTCTGTTCTAAGCCCTGCTTCCATTCTTCATTATTTTCTATCTGTTTCTCCATCTGATCTGTGAGCTGTTGCATGCTCTGTTTGATCATCTTTTCTAAGGCAAAGAATTTTTTATGTAGGGCTCTGTCTTTTGAGAAGACATAGAATATCAAAAAAATAAATATAGCAATACTGATAAATAATAAATTGTACCCTAAATTGATTTCTGTCAAACCATTTGAAATATCATCATATAAAGCCCAAAAGATATCCATTGTTTTTGTCATCTTTAAGTATCAAAATATGTTTCTTTTTTTATATTAAAAAATTATCTGGTCTGGAGCCCTCAATTCACTGTTTCTACCTGAAAACTACCTCGCAGGCAGTTGTGTTCTAGGATCAGCAGTCCCTCCTTACAATTCGTTACTATAACCTTTCTAGTTATCTGTTTAGCTCTCTTGACTCAGAGCAGCCTGCAATGTACTCCTCGCAACCTTCAAACCTTTTACATCTATTTATCTGTGTCTATTCACTTTTTTAATTTAATTTTTTAATTTTTTAATTTAAATGACCTACTGGTCTGGCTACAATAACTTTTGTTTCACTGTTGAATTTTCGGAAGACCCTTCTTTCAGTGTTCACAGGGCAGTGAGCAAGCCCAGCTGTAAGCTGAGTGCTGCTCCTGACCTTGGCCTTTGGGGAAGTTTTTGTACTTTGTAACTTTTTGTTCTTTGTAGGTCCTCAGACCTATTCAGCTTTCAATACACTTTCATCTCAAGTTAGTTGAGTTCTAAATAATATGTTGGGCACCAATTTGTTGCGGTAAATCTCTTGCCCATAGGAAGTCCATAGAATAAAGACACAAGTCAATAAATATCAAATGAATGCTGCATGCCTAGAGTGAAACAAAAGCTGGTTGATAGACCCCCCTTAACAGACATGCCAGGTTTCAGCACACTAACATAATTGGAAATCAAATGCAACCCACAATATCTGTCTGTAGAAGAGACAAACCAGTTTTAGCTTGACAAATAAAAGAGCCCCAAAACATGCATCAACCCTTGTTTGAAATCCAGATCCTGTCCCAACACCATCTCTTGGTATCTCAACATCACAGCGAGCTATAGCCAGCTTCTAAACATGTTCCTGAGAAAGTCCAGATCCAGTCCCCCAAAAGTAGACTGCTACCTCCCATATTGGACCGATCTCCAGAGCAGTACATGATTGAGTCCTAATAGCTGGGTACCTTCAAGAAGAATACAAGAGACATAGTTTCTCTTTTCTTTTTTCCAAACACTTTATTTATCAGTATTTGTATATACATACATACTTATACATGTATACATATATACATACATATATGAACAATAATTAAATAAGATATATTTAAAAAGTATTGGGGGTTGGGAAGAGTGGGAGGAAGGAGAGAAAGAAAAAAATTATGTAAATACAGTACTCATATATGAAATTCTCAGGCAGCAATCCATTTTTTTTAAAAAAATGTTCAACAAATTAACTTGCATTTTACAATATGAAAATAAATATGACCTATAATTATGTTGAAGGACATTTTAATTCACTACAAACTTTGAAATTTAATATAAAATCAATAAAAATTATTTTACTCAGCATACTAACAAAAACCACAATAACATTTTATAATTCAAAGTATTTCTGAGAACAAGAAAATGGATTGTCAGAAGCTAAGTCAGCAGAGCCAGGGGGACACTGTGTGTTATTTCTTTTCTTTTCATTTTTTTTCTTTTTTTTTCTTTTTTTATTATCAAATCATAATTTTTACTTTTTAACACAGGGGTTATAAACACAAAAATGCAGGATGTGGGGAAGGGGATGACACAGGAGCATAGATGTTCAGGGAGAGTACAGATAACTTTCAGAACAGGGTATCAGCTGGGTGAAGGTTCAGGGGTCAGGTCACTATGACTCTGCCTATGCTTCACTTGTCCTTATCAAAGTTGGTACTATCTGCCAAGGCTGCCTATTTACAAGGTCTATAACTACTCAAGCTGGTAGATTTCCACAAAAGCTGCCTGTTTACAATAGTTTATAGACATCTGTTTCAGTGTTTTCCATAGAGACCCAATACTTTGTGTTAGCAGGCATGTATGTCAGGCCTATTGCTGATTTTAGGCTTATGGCTGATTTTAGGCCTCCAGTGTATAAGCAGGGCTGCCCCTGACATCTCCTCCCTTCTCTAAATATAGAAGGGTTGTGGTGATTCTAATTTTGCCAAGGCGGGGATAGAGGCCTGACCACCAGTAATTAAAGGGGACCTTGTAATGGCTCCAGTCCTCCTGTCATTGTCCAGTGAGGCATGAGGGCCATACCCATCCTGATGTCTTTTTCCTGGAGAGAGGATACTTTTGACATCAACCCATATGCAGTCAGGCTTGTCCCTCATGGAACCCAGAAACATATTTTTAACGTTTATTTATATTCCCTTGCAGTGCTTAGCCTCGCAGCCTAAGCAAGAATTCAGATCGCCAGACAGAGGGGGTTCTAGGTGGCCCCTCACTGCTTGGTCTAGGGGCAGAAGTCCCCTCTTTTAGGTTGGGTGGAGATGAGACTTGGGAGCACCCTGGATAGAGTAACATCCTCATCTAGAGTCTTGTGGTCCTCCATAGCTAACTTATGATAATGTATCTGAATAGATTTTGCTATCAGATTATCTAACTGTTGTTTCACAAAGTTAGTCAGTCTCTTTAAGGAAATAAGCAAAAATAACCTAATTATTGGTCCCAAGATGGAAGGAAGTAGGGTTAACAATCATGGAGAGGTTGAAGACCAATTCTTCTACAAGCTCTCATTTTTCTCTTTCTCTCTGTTTTTTCTCAAGACCTTCTCTGGCCTTTTCATGCTCTCTTTAATCATCCCTGTTTTGTCTATGTAAAAGCAGCATTCTTCTTTAAGGGCTGTACACAGTCTAGAGCTGTACACAGTCTTTTCTATTGTAAAAGAGAAAATCAAGTCCAATAAAGTCCTTTGCAATTTGGGGGGATTGCATCAGACAGCGAAACTAGGGATTTCTTCAGATTAGTGATGTCAGTCTATAGCTGTTTGACGTCCTTGTCAAAGGCCCATTGGAGGTCTGAGTAGTGTAAGTCCAGAAGCCAGCATCAGGATTAGATCTTCCAACAGCAGACATCACCAGTGATTAATTTTTTTATCTGGAAAGGAAAAAAAGAAGGGAATTCTCAGGGAAATTTCTCTTCCCTGGATGTCAATTGTTATTCATCCTATTTATAATTGGGCCTGGTTTTGTGGGGGTATCTATTTAGTTCATTAATTTTTTTGGTGGCCATTTAGCTGTGCCTTCTGTGGTATCAAACATGCATATCAATCCTCGGCCCCATGTAGGAACTGGGTCCTGGCCATTCCATTTAAGAGTAAAAGGGTCCTTCCACATAGTTGTGGCTTAGTTTTTATTGGTCTCAGCGATGCCAGAGGCAATCAGCAGCAGATTTGCCATGAGCTTTCAGTTTTAGAAAGTTAAGAGTAAACAAGGCATGCCCCTTCCACCCTCAGAGAGTCATGAAGACACTATTTAAAGAAATATAATTCTTTATTAATAATTTCTTTTATCAAAGGACTATTATAAAACAGCCAACAATTAATCAATCTATATCAATCTATATAATATATAAATTAATGAGAGCTTCTTCTACTTTTTGTAAAATTACTCCTCTTTTGTCAATTAATTGTTGAGAGAAATTAAGATTTGCATCTCTCATGAGAATATTAAACAGAGACATAAATTCTTTTGTGAAGAGCTTAAAATAAGATCTTAGCCAATAAGCATCTCCTGGAAACCTTTGAAAATCGTTTGAAATAAGTAAACTATTTTTTTTTCCAGACCCATTATCTGGGTTGGGTTTTTTTTGGATATTTTACATATTTACCTTTCACTGTTATCTCCACTTCCTTTCTCCCCCAAAACCCCTAATCCTATACCCCCTCTTCCAATTTTTATGAGGGTGTGCTCCCACCATTCTCCCAATCCCGCCTCCCTGCTCTCGAATTCCCCAACACTATGAATCCAATCTCGGGGAACATGGCCCTCCACTTCCACTGTTGCCTAACAAGGCCACCCTCAGTTACCTATACAAGTGTAGCCATGAGTCCCTCCCTTTCTGTTCTCAGTCTGGAGGTTTCAACCCTGGGAGCTCTGGTTGAGTATTTTGCTACTCCTTCTAAAAAAATAAATAAATAAAAAGTAAAAAAAAAAAAACACTCACAATTCCTTCCTCCTCTTGAGTTTCATGTGGTTTATGCATTGTGTCTTAGGTATTGTGAGCTTTTGGGCTAATATCCACTTATCAGTGATTGTATGCCATGTATGTTCTTTTATGATTGGGTTACCTCACTCAGGATGATATTCTCAAGCTCCATCCATTTGCCTAAGAATTTCATGAACTCATTGTTTTTAATAGCTGAGTAGTACTCCATTGTGTAAATATATCGTATTTTCTGTATCCATTCCTCTGTTGAAGGACATCAAGGTTCTTTCCAACTTCTGGCTATTATAAATAAGGCTGCTATGAACATAGTGGAGCATGTGTCCCTGTTGTATTTTGAATCTTCTTTTGGGTATATGCCAAGGAGTGGTATAGCTGGGTTCTCAGATAATACTATGTTCTATTTTCTAAGGTACCACTAGACTGATTTTCATAGTGGTTGTACCAGTTAACAATCTCACCAACAATGGAGGAGTGTTCCTCTTTGTCCACATCCTCGCCAGCATCTGCTGTCACCTGTGTTTTCGATCTTAGCCAATCTGACTGGTGTGAGGTGAAATTTCAATATTTCTTTTCATTTGCATTTCTCTGATGACTAGGAATGTCGAACACTTCTTTTGGTGCTTCTCAACCATTCGAGATTCCTCAATTGAGAATTTGTTTATATAGTGAATTACATTGATGGACTTCCATATATTGAACCAACCCTGCATTCCTGGGATAAAGCCTACTTGATCATGATGGATGATTGTTTTGATGTGTTCTTAGATTTGGTTTTTGAGAATTTTATTGAGTATTTTTGTATCAATATTCATTAGGAAAATTGGTCTGAAGTTCTCTTTCTTTGTTGGGTCTTTGTGTGGTTTAGGTATGAGCATGATTGTGGCTTCATAGAATGAATTGGGCAGAGTTCCTTCTATTTCTAATTTGTGGAACAGTTTGAAAAGAATTGGTATTAGATCTTCCTTGAAGGTCTGATAAAATTCTGCACTGAGAAATTTAAAATTTAAAATTTAAATTAAAATTAAAAGCAAAAAAAGGAGGAGGGATGGGATAGGGGGTTTATGAGGGGTGAATGAGGAAAGGGAATAACATCTGAAACGTAAATAAATAATATATCCAATAAAAACACTAAAAAGGATAAAAATCTGTATGTCATTTTTATCTTGGTTTTTCTATCAAAGACTATCACCACTAATATTTTGTGTAAGATGAACTCACCGAACAGATAAGTGATTAATTCAAGCAGTGTTCCACCATCCATGTCGATGTCACTTTCACACTTCAGGAAGTGCTTGGGCTTCTCTAGAAGCTCTTTTGAAAAGCTAATAGTGTCATTCATGTAGGCAGGATTGTGAAAAAACCAATGTGTTACTTTAACAAAATAATTCTCTAACCAGATGGCCTGTTACATGTTCTCTTTGCACACAAACTTATTACAGTAACTATAAAAAGAAAGCCACGAGCCCATTGCAATAGCACATAAAGAACATACTTGAGTTTTTATTTAGATTTACATCTCAGCTCATTCCCGAGGAAGTGGTAAATGTGATAAACATTTAAAGGTAGAATGCCCTTCAGTAGGTCCCAACTCAAGGGAAAGCATATAAAAAAATGGAGAAATTTGCCTTGGACTTTTTGGAGAATTTTCTAACACTTGTTATTAATATAATAATTGATAATAATTAACATAACTATTAATGTGATAATTTAATTTTCACTTCAATTGATAGTTCTTTTTTACTAAAAAATAGGTGACTACTTAGGCTGTAACCAAAATTCATAAAATCCCACACATACAATAAATTAAAAACAGCTTTCAAATTAAGTTTCACCCTGTTCGTGGCCTCTAGAGTTTCTAAGAATGAGCTAATAGGAAGCAGGTAAGGTTCCAGGTGTTAAGATGATCTTCACAAAGGGATCTTCATCCTGTGGCAGCACAAGTACCCATTGCCACAGACCACAGTGAGGCCCACACTGGTGCTCATAACAGAGAAAGGGCAGATCTCTCTGCCACAGTTCTTCAGCCTGGTTGGTTAACAGACTTCTCTATAGAGCCACCCAAACATAGGTTCTCTAGAGTTTCAGACTCAGTAGCCCAGGTAAAAGAATTACTCTTGGGTATTTATCTCAGCATAAATGGGTGGACAATGGTCTATCGGCCTCTTGAAGTATAGTAGACACAGCTGAATAAAAGTGGTCTTATCAACTTACATCTGTGCCACTATGAGTATGATGACATTTAATCCTAGTGCTCTAGAGGCTGAGGCAAGAACAGTCAAGATCAAGGCCAGCCCATACTACATGGGAAAAATCCTCATTCTTCATTATCCTACTACTATAAATAAATTAAACTTTAAGATTTCCAGCCGATGCCCAGCAAGATGGCTCAGTTTTAATGGGTCTAATCACAGAAGCCTAGTGGCATGAATTTTAGCTTTAGAACATATATGAAGTTGGAAGCAAAGAACTGATTCCAGAAAGATAACCTCCTACTCTTCTTTTCATGGTCTCTAGTCCTCATTAGCCTGGAACTCATTTCATAGAGCAAGATGGCCTTGACCTCATTTAGATCTGCCTGTCTCGACATCCCTAGTACTAAGATGGCAGGAACAAGGCTGTCATCTGTGTCCTCTGATCTCACTATATATACAATGGAATATGCAACCTTGTATGTGTGTGTGTGTGTGTGTGTGTGTGTGTGCGTGTGTGTATTCTCTCTAACTGTTCTTGAAATCTTTAAATATATGTCCCTATGACAAACTGTACTAGGTAATATATAAAATATGCTAGGTTTTTTTGTTTTTCTTTTTGTTTTTCGAGACAGGGTTTCTCTGTGTAGTCCTGGCTGTCCTGGAACTCACTCTGTAGACCATGCTGGCCTCAAACTCTGAAATCTGCCTGCTTTTGCCTCGCAAGTGCTGGGATTAAAGGCATACACCACCACCGCCTGGCAGTTGTGGGCTTTAAGACCCTCATCCTAGATGTCTAGAAGTCATTCTTCTCCTAGGGGTCTTCAGAAAAAGATATAGAACTCTCAGGTCCTCCTGCACTTTGCCTGCCTGGACACTGTCATGCTCTTGCCTTAATGATAATAGACTGAACCTCTGAACCTATAAGTCAACTCCAATTAAATATTGTCCTTATAAGAGTTTCCTTGTCCATGGTGTTTCTTCACAGCAATAAACCCTAACAAAGGCTTTTGTTTTGAGACAATATCTCCCTATGATATCCAGGCTGGCCTTAACCTATGATTCTCTCACCTCAGCCTGGAGAGCAATAGTATTAAAGGCATACACCATTATACCTACATTCTTACCTTAAAATTAAGATGCCAAATCTTTAAAGTTCAGACTCCATTTTAGAGAACCCAACCTAAGTTTGAACTCAGATAAACTAACAGGCTGGTGCCTAACATTAGTTTCCAAATTGTCCCTCAAGAAAACCTGAGTCTAGCTCCAGTCTCTAGACTAATCCCCAACAAGACTAGAGTTCCCAGGTTACATCCTCAACAAGACCAGTGTTTCCAGGTTATTCCCCCAACAAACTTGCACCCCAAGTTACAAGCCTACCATTGCCTAACATCTACCAATGCAGAGGGTGTTGGACTCTAAGATCCAAAGCCAGGGGATGCGCTCCCCCAGAAACACTCATGAATGGGATTCACTGCAATCACATGAGGTTTATTGATACCAGTGCACTGGGGCTCTCTGGCATGCAGGTGGGTTCCCTTCCCTGTGGTCTGAGGAATGTTAATCAGCCTCTCTCTTTTTCCTCTGAATGTTAATCTAGCAAGTGTCCTCTGGCTAAGTGATATACTCCTCCCAGAATTCGTCCCAGGGCAGTGAATTCTAAGTTCAAACCAAGAACTGAATGCCTCACATTTAGTTCCTACAAGGGGAGCAAAGTTAAGTTTATGATATGACTTCCAGCACCAGCCAATATGTTAAAGGCCAGAGTAGATTTCAAATTAGAGGCTTGCACATGTACTTCCTGCTTGCTGCTTACTACAAAGCTTTGCCTTAATAGACATTCAGGGCTGCCCCACAACTAAAATTGTTCTGCATGACAGTTGTGCATTAGGGGGTGAGGGGAAGGTGCAGGCTAGCGCAGATAGAGTAAAGACCCTGCTGTGAGTTGAATCAGATTGGCTCCTGTTTGTGTTTTGGGGATCACTAACATTTCCCTAGCACAACAAAATTTATAACACTCGTCAGAAAATCAGTAATGAATGTAGTGTTATTCTTTCAGAATTCATTTTCATAAATGGCTATTACAGTTCAGATTCTCTCTGAGGCATCTCCTGTGGCTCAGGACAGCCCACCAGGCTCTGAACTAAAAGCATCTATGTACTCTAGGGATTTGAAATGTGATTCTCTCCTTGAGGGCATATAAGTGGTTGCCACAATGCACCCACAGAAGACATATGCTTTTAGCTGTTAAACTCAGAGCCCACAGCAGCTCCTCTGAGATATGGTGACCTCTCCCTGGAACAGATTACTAGAAGGAGGTTCAGAAGGCACAGGATCTTCTATAGCATCTGGCCTTGGAGCTGCAATCTCTTTCATCATCCCCCTCCACCAACTGCTCTAGATTCTTCAACCCCTCAACTAGTACATATCTTCCTCAGACCAGGCTTAGCACACTTCCATTTAGCGACCAAAGCAGTAGTGACAGAAGTACTTCATCCTGCTAGTGAACATGCCCATTTGAGCTGTCTTCTAGGTGACTTTATTTCTAACATGTAGAGCTTCAAGAACCTGGGAGTACTTACTTCTAGACCACACCTGTTAGGTCTATAGATTCTAGGATTTGTGGAAACCACTGATTCATTTGACACAACTTGGGAATGATGGAGACAATGTCTCATAGTCACCAGGCCAGGATATTCTTCATGTATGCAAAGCTCTGGGTGGATTGTCACACCTAATATACAGGTGTGTTCTGGATAGTGGCTCACCATCTTTTTACAGTACCATCCACAGTGGCATTTCAACTACACCTAAGAGCGGGAGGGGCTGGGGAAGAATGCTTAATTGACTCCAAGTTCTGGCCTTCAGATATCTCATTAGTATGTAAATCTCTCTAGGGCCTGAGGCTTGTTCCTCCTGTTTGATGGTCATAGATCTCTCTGTGGGAGGGGCTGTCGAAAGAGCTGAAGCTAGATGAAAAGAATCAGGGCCTGGGAACAGAGCAGAACTCCTGCTGTCCAATAATGGTCCGGGGTTCCAATCTCATGCTCGACCAAACACCCAGCTGCTTCTCACAACCCACTGATTCTCCACAGCTAGAGCATATAGTACCTGACTATGCTGTTAGCTGATTGGATATTTGATTGTATAAATTGCTAGATTAACACACAAAAGTAATGGATGTGTTTGTTATATCATATTGCATAACAAGTTCCTGACTTAGTGGTGTCAAAAGGCATTGATAACTCCATAGTGTCTGTGGATGAGGAATCCAGCTCTGGTTTAATGAACTGTTTACCTTTGGATTCCTTTCCTTGTAGTTTGATTCTGCCACCTTATAGGTCTAGGCCAGGAAAATGTCCTCCACATGATTTGGTACCATCTCTGTTCCAGCTGGTACCCTTTTCAGAGCTGATGATGCAGGATTCCCTACCACTAAGGGGCCTGCACATTGGTGTGCCACTCGTCCAACTAGATCATCCTCTCTTTTGCATATCTTCTCAGTGTGCCCCGTATGCATGTGTACATGTTGGTGCATGTGCACAGATATGTGCAAGTCCAGGGTTCACTGATTTCAGGGCTTTTCCCCATAGTGCTCCATATTTATTTATTGAGACAAAATATGTCACTGCAGCTGGAGCTCCCTGATTGCAGACAGTTTCCTTAGCAAGCTTGTCCTGAGTTTCTCATCTCTGCTTCCTGGGTGCAAGGATGCATGCCAAACTGCTTGGGGAGGCTCTAGGAATTCAAACTCTGGGCCTTATAGTTGTGTGCCAGATGTTGTATCCATTGACCTATAGCCCCATTTCCCAAATTATCTTGTTTTCTAGTAGGTAACCCATGAAGAGGGGAGGTAGACCAAATCAGAGTCTCGCTAGATCACACTGTGTGGTCTCAGAACACCAAGCGGTAATAAAGTCCGGACCATTTTCCACAAATTTAGGAATAAGTTTACATTTTATACATATAAAATTACATAAATCTGTATATCTATTTTTGTGTAACCCTATTGAGATGATACTTTTGTGCTATTCCACAATTTTCATTTTTCTGAAAACGCATTGGGGGAAGCAGTTCTGGCCAATGCATATCTTCTTATATGCTTTCAATACCACAGTGTTTAACACCTTGGCTGTGCTATAGATTGTTTAGCCATGTAGACATTCCATTGAGAGACCTGAAGCTCACAGCACTTTAAAGATCTCTGGAGGATATGGTCAGGGTGCCATTTTAAATTTGGACACAGAAAATAGGACAAGGAATTGTGGTAATTTCCCATTGCTTTGAAAATCAGACTGTTGTGGTTGTGTATGAAATGGGAATATCCCCAGAGGCTCATGTGCTTAAACACTTGGTCCTGGGTTCTTGGCATGGTTACAGAAGTTTCTGAAACCATAATGAGCAGAGCTCCACTGAAGGAAGTGGGTACCCTAGGAATAGGCCTTGAGGTTTTGCCACCTAGCTTTACTTCCTGTCTGTTCCTACTTCCTGCTCCTATGCCTTCCCAGACACTAGGGCCCTTGTCCCCTTCCTATATGATGAGGTAAAGTATATCATTCTCTTCCCTCCTGTTTCTTACTTAGTCACAGCAATGAGGAAAGTAATACCAATGAATAGGTAGGTAGGTATGTAGATAGATAGATAGATAGATAGATAGATAGATAGATAGATAGATAGATAGAGACAGATAGTCAGACAGACAGACAGACAGACAGACAGACAGACAGACATGCTGCATTTGATGTGATCTCTAAGCAGTCTCTGGCATGTTAGGAAATGCCTAAAATGGCCAGATTAGTAATTTGCAAGCTGCTGACAAGTTTGAGGACACCCTCCATTTCTTTACACCATTCAAAAGCATACAGAGATTTCCAGATAGAGGAATGCCTGTGCTGTACACAGCAGTAAACATGGAAAATGTTTACAGAAAATTCTGTTATTTGCATACATTATTTTTATTTTTACTAAGTGTGTGTCAGTGTGCCTGTGTATTTGTGTATATCTGAATGTATATCTGTGGATATTTGTGTCTCTGTGTGTCAGTATGTATGTGTGTGCCTGTGTGAATTTGTGTATGTTCATCTGTGTTTATTTGTATATCAGTATGCATGTCTGTGTTTATGTATGTGTGTGTCTGTATGTTATTTGTGTTTATGTCTATATATGTTGTGTTTCTTGTGTATCTGTGCCTGTACCTGTGTTTATCTATCAGTATGTATGTTTGTATCTGTGTCCATGTCTATTTATGTCTGTGTGTATATTTATGTGTGTTGGTGTTGGTGTTTGTGATAGTTTGAATATGATTGGCTCAGAGAGTGGTACTACTAGGAGGTGTGGTCTTGTTGGAGTAGGTGTGGTCTTGTTGGAAGAAGTGTGTCATTGTGAGTGTGGTCTTTAAGACCCTTATGTTAGCTCTCTGGAAGCCAGACTTCTGTTTGCCTTTGCAAGACGTAGAACACTCAGATTCTCTGTCACAAAGACTGCCTGAAAGCTGACAGGCTTCCACCTTGAAGATAATGGACAGAAACTCTGAAGCTATAAGCTAGCCCCAATTAAATGTTTTTCTTATAAGAGTTGCCTTGGTCATGAGGTCTCTTTAGAGTAGTAAAACCCCTTCTAAGACAGCGTTTTTATGCCTATCAGTGTCTCTGTGTGTATCTGTGTATCTGTGACAATATCTAAAGATCCCTTTTTCTATATTCCTCCTATGTGGTTCTGGTATTTAATTACTCCAAGCACTTGGGACTTAGAATAAAGGAATTTCTGCAATAAAAAGGCAGCTACAAGAGCTGGGGAGATGGCTCAGTGGTGCCAAGCACTGGTTGCTCTTTCAGAGGACTTAGGTTCAATTCCTAGCATCTACATGACAACTCACAGCTGTCTGTAATTCCAGTTCTAGGTGATCTGACACATTCCTACATACACACATGCAGACAAAACATCAATGCACATGAAGATACATACTTTAAAAGCAGCTAGTTAATGCCTAATGTCAGCAGATATATAGAGAAGCTCTCTGGAGCTGTTTTTGCTGACATTCTGGGGACATATAAAACATTCTAATTCATTTGATATGTATATTTAAATTCATGTTAAAAACCAAAATGTTTTTGGTTTTTAACCAATTCACAAAGACATTCATCCATTGGACGTTTAGAAAATTTAATGAGTTGTTCAATTACAAAAATCCAAATTCCATAAAATAACATGTCTCCTAGAGCTGCCTTCTTTCTACCCTCTGTTCTCAAGATGTAATTCCTCCTCTGGCCTCTGGTCCATGGCTTCTCCTTTACCTCTACCTCCTAACTTGGTGGTGTTCCAGAGTTGTTGATCAGGAGTGTAGAAGCTATCACTGTTTTCCAGCTTAGACCCATCAAATGAGACCGTAGTTTCACTGGAGTCTTTAATGTGGATTCCATACTCATGTGAAGTCTTGGTAGAACTTGGTAGAGTTTGTGGTGTTGTAAGAAGAAATTGACTTTCCAGTCAAAGAATACAGCATACACTTTCTTGGGAATCATCCCTCCACTGCAACTGCACCTCTGTCCACACATTTATCTCCTGGCAGCTTTGCACAGCCTGTGAGAATTATAGCAGTGAAGAGTTTTTGAATTCAAGGAATTTAAGGTAAATGTTCCACAAGTCACCAACCACTATTTTCATGTGAGATGATTGTAAATATAAAATTGAACAGTCTGATATTAAACTAGATGGTTATAGTTTCCATCAGAACTGTGGAAGTGCTTTTCAGATGTATTAATGTTAGATATAGTTTTTAAATAGAAATCTCAGTAGCTCAGTAGGTCCATGAAATCATGATGAGTGAAGGGCAGTTCTATGGACATAAGATCAACTTGAACAGGAAATTATAGAGCATTCAGCATAGTTACTCATGTCATTGGAAGCATAACCTAAAATGTATGGTCTCTGTCTTCTATACAATTTGTTACCTCCTCCTTTTTTGTCATTTTTTATTACTGTTATAAAATACCTAAAGTGGCATAATGTTAAAACGAAAAGAGGTTTATTTACCTCACAGGTTGTTACCTCCTTCTTAAAGACAATATGTATGTTTGAGTGTTTGTTGTTTGCTAATTTGGATTTTTATTTTTTATTTTTTTCATTAATTTGTTTATTCACTTTATATCCAGGCAGACCTCTTTCCCCAAGTCTCTCTTACATTCAGCTCCTCCCACATAATCCTTTTCTCTGAGAAGGGAGAGATCCCTCTTGGGTTCCAACACACCTGTAGGATCCTGAAAGGCAGCCTGGTTTCTGGTTGAGCACAGGCTGGAAAATCCGGTGAATGGGGATGATGTGAGGAAAGTGTTTCACATTTCTGTGGGATTTCACTTGGTGACTCACTGGGAACTTTAAGAAAGTTTTTCTCCATTGTACAGTGGAAGCAGCAAGAAATGCTTCACCAGAATTAATGTGAATAATGACCCATCATGCTGAAAAGGACAATCAATGTATACATCTCTCACATGCTAAGTGTGCATTTTCATAATGTTCTGCTTCTTTAGGTATCTACACATGTTTATAGCCATGTCTCCAGATTTTAAGCAATGTAGAAGGTATGTATATGGAAAAATTCCTGCCATTTCTTCTGTTCTCTAGACCAAGTATGTCTTCATGCTGAATTAGCTGCTGTCTTGAAGCCACCCTGTGTGCATTCCTTGCAGCCAAGGTGAAATTAGGGCAGTGCCTTGTGTAGCTGGAGATTAAGTGTAACTCCAGCTTCCAGAGTCTGGATGACAGCGAGAGAGCTCAGTTGTCCACAGAATGAGCTAGCCCACTCTCTGTCCTGGTGGAGCAGGCACTGATGTCCCCTAGGGACTATGTATATAGACAAGACACCCTCACTTCTCATTGCTAGTTTTACTTTTTGCAGTGTGAGAAGGCCTTCCTCCTCAATTCTCTGAGCTGTGGCTGCCACCATGCTCATTCCCTTGATTCACTTCCAGTCAGTAAAATGTGTACTTTCTGTGAGGTACTTCTGTCCCACTTGCTGGATGGAGGTTGCCAAGTCAGTGTCACCAAGCCTGCACAGTGCTGACCCTTTCCTGTGCAGCTCTGTTATGTCTTCATTGAGGCTCAAGAAAGTAGCCCTTCATTAAGGCAAGGCCTGGTTTTTATACTACTTGATAAAAACCATATTCCAGTTTGTCTCCCAGGCATCCTTGCCCTGACCTTGGGATTACTCACCTTTCACTGGGTTGCATTGGAAACCAGAACTGTAGCTGGCTCTGCTATGCTTTCTCCTAGGATTGATCTCACATTGCCCAAGCTGACCTTGAAGTCCCTATGCAAGGAGGATAGCATGGAACTCCTGTTCTTCCTGCCTTCACATTTCAAATGCTGGGACCACAATCTAATCAGACCCACTTGATACATGCTACTTCACAGAGAATTTGAATTACTGAGCCAGACATGGCTGTGTCTCCTGGAGTCCAGGCGAATAAGGGTAGAGGCAGGGAATTCATATCATATTGTAGGTCAACCTGCTCTATGTTGTGAGTTATAGATCAGCCAGGACTTATATATCCCGAGTCTTTCTTTCAAAGGGAATGCTACATACTATGTGGCTGTTTTCATTTTATTCTATAATTGGCTATATTCTTATTTTTGTTTCAGTATTTTGTTGTATAATATCAAAAGATATGTGAAATATATTGTAGTCAATTTTATGCTTCTTTGCTACCAACTCTCTCATTTCAGCATGTCCTCCTTATTCTTAACATTATAATCTGTGCGACCCACTTAATTTAATAAATTACTTGCAGGATCTTGGATAGTACATTATTTACTAGATGCTGGGAAACTTATCTGTAACTACCCAGCTGGGAAAAAAGACACACCCTCGACAATTTTGATCTACATTTTTCATTGAAATAAAAGTACATTACTTTCCCCTCTCTTCTCCCTCCGACCTCTTCCTGCCGCCTTTTTCTAACCCCTCCCAAGTTCCCAAATTCTATGTTTTAGGCTTTTTACTTTGTTGTTGGCTGTTTTCAGAAGTACAAATGATAAGATGTTCATTCTAACACCAGAGGGAGAATGCATCCCTGGACTCATCAAATGGACCACTGGTACCTTTTCTTTGCTCAGAAGCATGATTTTTGGGAGTGTTTTCAAATTATACTTGGAAAGATACTTGGAGGAACATCATCTGAGTCTAACCTTTGAACTGTTTACATTTCTGTGTGTGTGTGTGTGTGTGTGTGTGCACGCGCACGTGCACTGGAAATTAAACATGAAGCCACATGCATTCCCGGCAAGCATGCTGTCAATGAACTAGATTTCCAGCCCTTAAATTACATGGAAGAACTTTAAAGCATTTTTTTGTGTGTGTGTTTGACTTGTTTTTTGTTGCTTTATTATCTGACTACAAAGGTAAGAGCCTAATTAACAACTTTGAACATCTGTAGAAGCATTTGTAGAAGCTACACTCTGTTACTACTGGACATATTATCACAAGGAATCAGTGTTCTCTGCTTGCTTCCACTGACAGGACCTTGAAGTTCTAAGCACGTAGAGAGAAACAGTAACCATGACATCATACATTGCCATGTGATTTATCCAGAACTGCAGAATCTTTGGTTTAGACACAGAACAAGAGGAATGAATATACAGTGCCATGTGACATGTCTAGTGACAGGTCTTTCTCTAGTTCCTGCATCTGTCTCTTACAGTGATGATTGAGCGAGAAATGTCTCCAGCAGCTCAGGCATTTGAACACATGGTGCCCAGGTGCAATGCTGTTTGGGAGGTTTGGAATCTTTGGCATATAGAACCTTGCTGGAGGACATCAGTGAGGATGGTCTTTGATAGTTTATAGCCTTGTCCCACTTTCATATTGTTCTCTCTTCTTTCCACATATGGTTAAATATATGCTTTATTAACTTCGTGATGCAGCCATGCCTCCTTCACCATTATGGCTCACACTCTGGAAACATAAAGCACAGGTCACTTTAGTCAAGATGATATGTCACAGCAACACAAAGTAACTAGCACACCCATCTACACTATTTTTTACTTAAAATGCACAATACTGCGTATATTTGAAGGCTCATAAAACTCAAACCAGTGTTGACATTTCATAAATGCAGCTTCTGTTCCAGAACTAGAAGACACTGTCTCCCAGCAGACTTCCTAGTCATCTGGCTCTTACACTGATTTCATTCCTTCTTCCATGGCATTCCCTGAGCCTTAGGTGTAGGGGTTGTGTTAGAGATGTACCGTTTGGGATGGCATACCTCAGTTGCTTATTCTCTGCAGTTTGGTGAATTATAAACTCCAATAATAGTCTCCATGTGCTACAAAAGAAGCTTCTTTGATGAGGGCTGAGAGCTACACACACCTATGGATATATAAAGACAAGAAGATAGAATGTAGTTAGACATTATACTGATGTACCAAATGGGCAATAACAGGTTTTACTCTCCAGTCTATGACTCTCCAAGCAGTAGTAGTTGGCTAAGTTTGCAGTGCTCTATATGAACTTCCTTCTATTAGTGGGCCCTAAGTACAATTAAACAACTATTGGTCAACCTCAAGGTAAAAAATAACACCATTGCACCCCTGTGTTGTCTTGCCAGTCTGCTCATTGTTGATGTTCATGGAATTTACAGCTGGTTAGGACCATTGATTTCTTTTTTTCCTCTTACCAGCTTACTTATTAGCTCCTTCCAATACCATGAGAGCTTGTCTCCAAGGAGAAGGTGTCCAGATCAATTCTAGTCTGAGTCCTCATAGTCCTCTGTCTAAACTGTATGGTGCCTTTAGCAAGAGGATCTATCCTTCATGTTCTGATAGATAACCAAGGGCAATGGTGATAGCATAAATTGTTTAGGGAGTCTCTCAGCTCCCTCCTCTGACCAACAGGACAAAGTGAGGTTTCCCATGGCACTCTGATTTGCATTAGTCTGTGACTATTAGTGGAATCATTATCACCACATGTAGCATAAATCAATTTAAACTCCATATACAAACATATATAGTAGATTTACCTTTCTGTAATAATAAACAATATTTCCTTATGGTAGTTTCAAGCATCTTTAATTTTATGTATTTGACCTTCCTTCCTCTCCCTTTGTATTAGCTTTCCTCTGCCCTCCCCAGTTAGAGCCTCTTCCCTTTTCCCCATTTCCCTCTTCATAGGACCTGCATCCTACTAACTCCCTCTAGAGCTCCCTTCTCCACAAAATGCCTTCTAATTTCCTGGCTTCTTCCTTTGCTCCAGGTTATAGGGTCACATTTCTAGAAGCACAAATAAGGAAGAAATGTGGCACTTTCCCCTCTGGGTCTGGGTTACCACACTCAGTATAATTTGTTAGACAAGTTTAACCATACAAATTTCAAGTGAGAGTTTTACCTTTGATAGAACTGTAGTACATTTTCCAGACTCTCATTAAACAGGCAGGAGGAGCAAATGGATTTTATGTGGCATGCAGCCATCCATAAATTTAATTCCAACACAAAGGGAAGAAAATGTTAAAGGCCAGTTATCAGAATGAAATCTATATACATAAAAATTAACTGTCTATCTAAGTGTTCATTATCATATATTCTAATTTTTTCAAAATAAAACAAAGAACTACATGGTTCTGATATATAAAACCATGCACATCTAAAAATTTAACTATAATGTAAAAAACTGAGTTTAAAATTAGCAAGACATAGGTTAGAGAGAAATTCAACTGTTAAGATCAGTGGCTCTTCTTCCAATGGTCCTGGCTCAATTGCAGAACATATCATGGCTTCTAACAGCCATCTATAACTCCAGTCCGAGATGATCCAAAGCCCTCTTCTCACCTCCACAGTACCCGGCTGGTACAGGTTATATAGTCAAAGATGCAGACAAAATAACCACATATACAAATGAAACAAAATTTTAAAAAATCAAAATTAGTGAAGCATCTGTAATAACAATAATTTTAAGGCTGTTCTTTCATTTAAGGAAACAGACATTTTACATGCTGACTATTATGAAGAAAGATCCAAAGCAATAAGAAATACAATTTTATTGTCGCTGTCTTTACAGTTATAGGAATTGCCTGAAAGAAATTAAAAATGAAGTCAAAAGACTAATGCATCATAATTAAAACACATGGATGAATTCAGTGTTAAGACGAGGCCTGCAGTATTGTCAGACCTCATCCCAAATATGACTATCCTACTTTACTATGACTACAGAAAGGATGTTAATGTTAATGCATCATTCTTATGATTTGTATTTCTTGCATGTATGGTCATATTTCTAGCACTCTTTCTTATTTCTACTGGTTAACTATTCAGCTATTAAAATGAGAACATTATGAATTTTTCAGGCAAATGGATGGAACTAGAAAATATCATCCTGTGTGAGGTAACCCAGACCCAAAAGGACATGCATGGTATGTACTCACGAATAAGTGGGTTTTAGCCAAAAAGGTCAGAACACCCATGATACCATTTATAGAACCTAGGAAGTAAAACAAGAGGGAAGGCCCAAGTGTGGGTACCTGAAATCCATATAGAAGTGGAACAAATTAATCATGGGAGGCAGATGGAAGTAGGAGACTCTGTGAGATGAGGAGGGGAGAGGTGAAAAGAGAGGAAGGATCGGGTATGGAGAAAGACAGGAGGGACACACAGAAGGCCAAGAAAATGAATAGAAATATGCAGCAGTGGCGGTTAGGTGTCAGGGAGAACCTCTAGAAAGTCTCAGATACCTGAGATGTGAGAGGCTATCAGGACTCAATGGGGATGACATTTAGCCAAAATGGCTAACAGTGTGAAAATGGAAGCAGAAGTGATCACCTTCAGTAGATAGACATGGCCCCCAATTGAGGTTGAGGGCCACCTACCCATCTTCAAAAATTTTAAACCAGATTTGTTCCTGTCTAAAGGAAATATAGGTATAAAAATAGTGCAAAGACCGAGAAAGGCCACCCACTGACTGACCCAACTTGGGATCCATCCCATGCATGCACACCAAACCCTGACACTATTACTAATGCCATACTGTGCTTGCAGAGAGGAGGCTGACATGGCTGTCCTCAGAGTCTTTACAAGCAACTGACTGGGACAAATGAAGATTCTTACAGCCAAATATTGGATTAAGGTCAGGGACCAATATGAAAGAGTTAGAGGAAGGACTGAAGGAGGTGAAGGGGATTGTTTCCTGTAGACAGGAACAATTCTGGGTTAAACATTTTGAAATGGGTGGGTGGCCCCATTCCTTAACTGGGAGCCATGTCTAACTACTGGAGGTGGTCTCTTCAGATTCTAACTCCTCTCTGTTGGGTATTTTGACTAATGTCATCCCCAATGGTTCCTGGGAGCATCTCGATTCCCTGGTGTCTGGGACTTTCTAGTGCTACCCCTGTTTCCCACTCCCCATTGCTAAATATTTCTATTTCTTCTCCTAGCCCTCTGAATTTCCCTACTTTCTCTTCCCATACCAAATTCTGCTCAATTTATTCCCTTTCCCTCCACTCTACCTGCCAGGTTTCTCCCTCCATCTGCCTTTGTGATTATTTTGTTCCCTCTTCTAAGCAGGATTGAAGCATCCACACTTTGGCTTTCCTTCTTGTGAAGTTTCATCCATGAGTTGTATCATGGGTGTTTGGAGTTTGAGGGCGAATATCCACTTATTAGTGAGTACATACCATGTGTGTCCTTTTGGGACTGGGTTACCTCACTCAGGATGGTATTTTCTAATGCCATCCATTTGCTTGCAAAATTTATGATGTCATTGTTTTTATAGGTATATAGTATTCCATTATATAAATGTACCATATTTTCTGTAACCATTTTTCCATTGAGGGACATCTGGGTTGTTTCCAGTGTCTGGCTATTATAGATAAGGCTTGTATGAACATACTGGAGCATGTGTCCTTGTTATATGTTGGAGCTGTTTTTGTCTATGTCCACTAGTGTTATAGCCAGGCCTTCAGGTAGAACTATTTCCAATTTTCTGAGGAATGGCCAAATTGATTTCCAAAGTGGTTGTATGAGCTTGCAATCCCACCAGCAATGAAGGAGTGTTCTTCTTTCTCCACATCCTTGCCAGTATCTGCTGTCACCTGAGTTGATGATCCTAGCCATTCTGACTGGTGTGAGCTAAAATCTCAGGGTCATTTTGATTTGCATTTCCCTGATGTCTAAGGATGGTGATCATTTTTAGGTGCTTCTTGGCCATTCATGGTTCCTCAGTTGAGAATTCTCTGTTTAGCTCTGTACCCATTCTTTTTTGATAACATTTGGTTGAAAGTCCATTTTATTGGAGAATAGAATCACTACTCCAACTTGGTTCTTGGGACTACTTGCTTGGAAAAATTTTTCCAGTCTTTTATTTTGAGGTAGTAACTGACTGTGTCACTGAGGTGTTTTTCCTGCAAGCAGCAAAATTAACGGTCCTGTTTACATATCCAGTCTGTTAGCCTATATCTTTTTATTGAAGAAGTGAGTCAATTGGTATTGAGAGATATTAGGGATCAATGATTGTTGTTTCCTGTTACGTTTGCTATTATAGATGGAATTATGTTTATGTGTTTCTCTTCTTTTGGGTATTATGGGAAAAGCAAATTCTTGCTTTTTCTTGGGTATAGTTTCCCTCCTTGTGTTAAAGTTTAGGTCGGGATTAGTGAAAAAATAGTTTAAATTTGGTTGTGTCATGGATATCTTGGTTTCTCTATCTATGATGATTGAGAGTTTTGCTGTGTATAGTAGCCTAGGATGTCATTTGTGTTTTCTTAGGGTCAGCATGCCATCTCAGCAAGATCTTCTGGCTGTAAGAGAATCCATTGAGAACTTGGTATAATTCTGATAGGTCTTCCTTTATATGCTTGGCTTTTTCCCTTACAGCTTTTAATAGTATTTCTTTGTTCTATCTTTTTAGTGTTTTGAATATTATGTGATGAGAGGATTTTCTTTTGTGGTCCAATCTAGTTGGTGTTCTATAGGCTTATTGTACATTTATTGCCATCTCTTTCTTTAGGTTAGGGAAGTTTTCTTCTGTGACTTTGTTGTAGATGTTTACTGGTCCTTCGAATTTGGAATCTTCACTCTCTTGTATGCCTATTATTCTTAGGTTTATTCTTTTCATTATGTTCTGAATTTCCTGGATGTTTTGAGTTAAGGGCTTTTTGCACTTTCTATTGTCTTTGACTGTTCTGTCAATATCTTCTATGTCTGACATTCTTCTATCTCTTGTATTCTGTTGATAATGCTTTTACATCTGTAACTCCTGATCTCTTTTCTAGGTTTTCCTTTTCCAGGGTTGTCTCCCCTGTGATTTCTTTATTGTTTGTATTTCCATTTTTAGATCCTGGATGATTTTGTTCAATTCCTTCACCTCTTTGATTGTGTTTTCCTGTATTTCTCTTAAGGGATTTATGTGTTTCTACTTTAAGGGCTCTACCTGTTTACCTGTGTTTTCCTGTATTTCTTTAAGGGAATTATTTATGTTCTCTCCTTAAGGTCCTCTATCATCTTCATGAGATGGGATTTTAGGTCAGAATCTTACCTTCCATGTGTGTTAGGATATCCAGGGCTTGCTGTGGTGGAAGAACTGATGGTGCCAAGTCACACTGGTTTCTGTTCTTATGTACTTGCACTTGCCTCTTGCCAACTGGTTTTCTCTGGTGTTAACTGGCCTTGCTGTCTCTAACTGGAGTCTGTTTCTCCTGTGAGCCTAATGGACCTTCTTGGATCACGTTGTCTCTGGGTGGGGCAGTAGGAGGGCTGAAACATGCAGTGTGCTTCCACATGTAGTTGTGGACCAAAAGGAAAGTGTGTCTCCAGCAGTATGGAGGTCCTGCAACCTTTAAACCCCTGGGCAGGGGATGAGGAGGGATCCCAGTTAAGCCAGGTATTGGGGCAGGGGGTTCTCACCTGAGACCCTGATTGTGTCAGAACTTCTGGGGGTCACACTGTCTCTGGGTGTACCCAGGGTAGGGAGATTGCTCCTCAGTGTGGTTGCAGACAGGAAGTTAATTTTCCCTAACTTTAAAATAGGGTCTGTATTCTCATACATTTTATTAATAGTTCTATCATTTAAATTACATATAGTTTTACATAAAACTGTATGTAATTACATAAAGTTTTACAATTACATAAAGTTTTACAATTCTACTGTTTCACTGATCTATAAAAGAAAATGAAAAAGATCATTAAATTAAATCTGACGAATACCATAAGAACTTTATGGATTAGTTTTCAAAGTAAAAACAGGAAAAAAAGAAGAAGTAAGGTTTTCTTTCAAATCTATTTTATAAATTCACTAGAAATAAATTATTCTACCAAAATCATATAAATTTACATATATTTACTGTGTAAAATCTTTCCTTCAGTTTTTATCTGACATATACTGCACATTACTAAAACAAAAGGGTTTTAAAGAAATATAATCCCTACAGTCCGTTCTGTTTCTAATGCTTTCAGTTAACCTTTATAAACAGTATACGTCTATAAAATATTTTAATAACCTGTAGGAAGACAACAACTAATACCTAGGTACATTGAATAGTCCTTTGTGCTTTTGACATTAATAAATTTTGTATATATGTGAAAGATATTCAATAAGTTATTTAGTTATCACTTTCCATTTTACTTCTTATTTCATATATGTTAAGGAAAAAACATAGTTGGAGATGGTGTTCAGTAGAAAATTCTCTTTCTTACACACACACACACACACACACACACACACAAGAAATCTCATGACCCATGAGTTTGGAGACTGAGTCAGACACAATTCAATTTCAAAGATTGCAGCTATTAGTTTTAACGCACTAAATGCACTAATTTAAACCACTAATTTATGCTTCCTATTGATCTAGTTAAAGACTCCTCATGCCAAAGTGGAGGACCCCACACCAATACATGTATGTACCTACTGGACTGATATGGACAATGCTAAATAAACAAAAAATTGCCAAAGGAGGACATGAAATTGCAAGGCTGATATGATAGTAGGCATGGCAGGGGAAGTTGAAACAGAGAGTGTAAACTGATTACAACTAAGATACATTATATACATGTATCAAAATTTTATAGAGCAAAATGAAAATTTTAAAAAAAATCTAAAAATTTGACACTTATTTTAAAAACTAGAAATAACAAAAGCCTCATTCCTGGCTGAAGTGTGGTCCAGTGTTGAGGATTGGCTACTAGGGAGGATAATCAGGGTTTTGAGGGTGTAGCCATGAGTAAGATGACCTCATATACTCTAGTAGATGGCCACACACAAAAGTATATAGGCAGCACAAGTTAAATTGTATAGATTACTCTTTAAAGCTGGGTGAGAGTCATTAGTAAAAGTAGATCTGAGGAGAGTAGGGTGAATGCAACCAAAACACTTTGTTCTCATGTGTAAATCATCAATGAACTAGCAAAAGATCTTATAAAAGAAAAAATAATAATAAAAAGAAAATAGTACTGGGAATACAACTCAGTAGTACAGTGCTTGCCTAGCATGTGTGAGAACACAAGAATGAGGCCAGAGGTAAGTAAGGGTTGTGAAAGATTCTTTACTTTAAATCATTTCTGTACTGAAGAACTTAGTAAAATATTAGGCATTTAGAAGTATTTCATTGGGGATGTTGACTGAAGCATTAATGATGCCACAAAAAATTTAAATACAAAATGAGATTTCTATGACTTTGAAGAATATGCATTTATTTATGAAAATATTTATGGTTAATTTGTGTCATTTGTATAATCTTCTCAATTTGCATGAGTCAGAAATTCTCTTCCCTACAAAACTCTAAAAGTAACTCTTCAGTCTCCTTACACATCTGTAGCATGATGGAAACATATAAAACATTTCTTTAATGCCAAGATACCCTACCTCAAGTGATATAGTTCTTACCGTATTGCTCCTTAAATCTCTAGGTGAGGTTTCCTGTCTTCTCCTTCTGACAACTCCCTGTACCTTTTTTTTTTTTTTATATGTAAGTAATTCCAGGTAATATTCTGCTTACGTTGACAAGTCTTTCATGCACATAAGTTGAATGGAAAACCACCAGTAGGTTACAAGAACCTGATGTGAAGTAACCAGAAAAAAATACAAGAGTTATTTCAGTATAATAAAACAATGTCCATTTTGATGCACACTCATATGCTTAGTACATGTGTAATGAGTAATTTCAAACTAAAATACATTATAATAAACTTTTAGTATAAAAATGAAGATATATTAGCCGGGAAGTGGTGGAGCATGCCTTTAATCCCAGCACTTGGGAGGCAGAGGCAGGCAGATTTCTGAGTTCGAGGCCAGCCTGGTCTACAGAGTGAGTTCCAGGACAGCCAGGGATACACAGAGAAACCCTGTCTCGAAAAACAAAAAAACAAAAAAACAAAAAAAAACAAAAAAACAAAAAAAAAAAAGAAAGAAAAAAAGAAAAAGAAAAGAAAAGAAAATATATCTGTTTTGAGTCAGCTTAAAGTCTAAGAGACAGGGAAGTACAACAAGTATAGACAGTGTAACTTCACATAAATGTTGAGATGATACATAGTTACCTTATCAAATCTGTTGGTCCAGGAAGATGTCCCAGATGAAGACATAGTATACTGAGAAGGAAACATGATGAGGAAGAGCTTGAACAGAGGATGAAAGGCAGTCCCTCTACAGTGTGTGGTGAGGCTCTGTTGGCATCTGTCACCAGCCAAGGCAAAAGAACATACAAAGTGCAGCCAAGACCTATCTGGATGGATTAGACAAAAGAGGCACTAGTGCAAGAACAACCCCTAAACTTCTTCAGAAAATATCATCCTGAGTGAGGTAACCCAATCACAAAAGAACACACATGGTATTTACTCACTGATAAGCGGAGATTAGCCCAAAAATCTGAAACAACAAAGATTCAACTACCAGAGGACATGAAGCTCATGAAGAAGAAAGAACAAGTAAGGATGCCTAGGTCTTTCTTAGAAGGAGTAACTAAATACCCAAGGGAGCAAATATGGAGTCAAAGTGTGGGACAGAATCTGAAGGGGGGGTTGTAGGGAGACCATTCCATCTGGGTATTAATTCCATGGGCAGTCACCTAAAATAGACGCTGATAGGGATGTCAGGATGGGAAAGCTGACAGCAGCCAGATAAGGCTATCTCCTTAGAGGTCCCCCAGAGTCAGACATACCCAGAGACAGATACCCACAGCTATCCATTAATCTGATCAAAGGTTCCCAATGCAGGAGTTAGAGAGTAAATAGAAGGAACCTTAAGGGCTGGTGGCCCCGTGAGGAGAGCAACAATACCAACCAGCCAGAGCTCCCCAGGGTCTAAACCACCAGCCTAGGAGCACATATGGAGAGACACATGACTCCAGCTGTATATGTAGGGGAGGATGGCCTTGTCGGGCATAGGTGGGAGACAAGATCATTGGTACCCTGAAGGCTGAGCACAGAGGGGGGGAATCTGAGGGTGTGGAGGGGAGCTGGGAGTAGGTGGGTAAACACCTTCATAGAGGCAGGAGGAGGGGGGATGGGATAAGGGGTTACTGGGTGGTGGGGGAAATATGGTAAGGGGATAAAATTTGAAATGTAAATATTATATCCAATAAAAGAGGGGAAAAATTAGAAAAGCAGTTAGAACCAACATTCTTAATAAAATGTTAGCCCTCTTAAAAAAAAAAAAAAACTATCTTGATACTAAAAGTTGTTTTGAGAATTGTATATTGCAGAATGATCAGCCTTGGTGTATCTACTCAACAAGCAAGCTGGGCAGACCTGCTCAAACCTCTGAGGTCTGGGAAGTCCATCTGGAGGCAGCGAAGACACAGCATCAGAGGATTGTCAACTTGCTCTCCCCCACCCCACTTCTCTTCTAATATCTGAACGCCCATAATCAGCTTGAAGAAGCTAATGATGAGTCAGTGCCCCTATTCCCTGGGCTTGGGGACTAAGGTGGTAAATGTTGGGCTGTCTCTCTAGGAAAAAGTAGTGGTTTTGTCGGAATAGAGAGGATTAGCTAGGGTTTACTGCATAGCCATAACCTATTAGTAGAAATCTGTATAATTAATATCAAGATGAAGATATAAATTCTTAAATGACACCAATTTACTTTGTTTACAAATTTTAAGATTTTCACTGGCATGAGCTTCTTAGTGATATAAGAGTGAGGTGAATATTGTTACTCCCATAGGCATTGTACCAGTATAACACATTTAGGAATACAAAGCTTAGACCCAGTCCTTCTTTAACTTTTTTAACTGATTTGAGATGGTCAGCCTGTGAGTTAAGGGACTATAGCAAATTCATGGCTTGGAGTTTATTATAAGGGTGTTCTCTATGTTTTATTTAGAAATAGCTGAGTGGAGTTAACAGGCAACAGTCCAGATTACCTTACATGGATAGCTGGTTTTCAAAACATCAGAAATCCTTAGAATTGACATGACAAACATTTCAGTATTAATGTTCATTTTCATTAGAGACCTGTCTGCTCCGGACAGCTTCCTATATTGAACTCTAAGAAGAAATTGAGCATCCTTGGAGTTACTCCAGTTGTGGTGAGACAGCCACTAGGCAAGAATTGCCACTTTATTTCTACAGACAAATTACTGTCCAGAAAAGGACACACTTGCAGAATAGTCGACTGATTATATCTGCCTAGACAGAGTAATCAGCCCTTAATAATTCTGCAGCACTAAGGTCTGTCAGATGATCCTGGGCCAGAAGGCAGAAGAACAGATGCTCCAACGTTTTGAAGAAGAGCGAGTGTCCAGGTGTTCAGAGGTCTCTATAAATTGGCTAAGTTTTAGAAACTATGACTTGTGCTTCCCACAATTATAGTTAACTCAGTCATTCTGGATTTCTGATGGGGTTGAAAACATATAGCTATTGACCTTAAGAGAAAAGACTTGAGTGGATGGTCATCAGTTGACATTCATCCTAAAGCCAGGTTCAGAACTACATGTTTTAGTTAGAATAGATGACAGAGGAGCTGGTTAGTCAACAAAAGGATGGACTGGGTATTAGGACTATCCTGTACCTCACTGGTACGAATTGGCATAATTATGTTCTAATTGTATTTTGAGAGAAAAGTTTCATTTTAACAGGAAGGGTGATGTGTAGGAGGAGCTAAGGTAGGAGGAGAACTGAGAGGAAGAAAAGGAGTAAGAAGAGGAGAAGAAGAAAGAGAGGAGAAGCTAGGTGAAGAAAGAGAGAAAGAGGAGGGAGACAGGGAGGCAGAGGTTCAAGTATCTCCACCAGTCAAAGATAGTTGTTATGTCTAGGTTGGTCAGTGGGTTATACCTCTGATTGAACAATTCCAAACTTATAAAGCCTATGATTAACATTATTTTTAAAAAATGTATAAATGCAAAAAGGAAAAGGGGGCATGGGATAGGGGTTTCCTAAGGGGGGTGGGTGGGGGGAATGGGGAAAGGGGATGCCATCTGAAGTGTAAATAAAATATCTAATAAAAAAATAAAAAAATAAAAAAAATTAAAAAAAGATCTATGAAAATTATATATCTATAAATATTCTAACTCTAAATATGTTATAAAAGTAATAAAATCATATTTAAATTAAAAAAAAGAACCTGCTTCACATTTAAATGTATCAGATCTTACTTTATCATTCACCAGCACGGCTTTAGGTAAAGTAAAAAACTGTCAAAGTAAAAAACTGACTCCAGATTACATCAAGATAACTCTGAAGGTCACAGTCAGAGTTAATTCATGCAGTAGCAGAGGAGAGGTGCTAGAACTGCCTGGGATTATTTGTACTTGCCAGTTACATAATTGAACTTGTCAACGTGTCTATGTAAGTGAATATTGACAGGAAAAATATAAAAAGAGAACTGCATTAATTAGAAAGCTATATCTAGCTTTATTTTATTTTAAGGAAATATTGAGAGAAGAAAGCAAAAGAAAAAATGTTACCTGTTCTCCAGATTTTTGTTAAGGGAAGTTATTTTACGAAATTATGTCGACTTGACAGTTACTTCCTATTGATTTCATGAAGATCTTTGCACTAAATATTTGGGTTACCATCAAATTTATCAATATTCTATTTTCTGGGACTCAGTTTGACTTACTTCTTTATTTCTTTTAGTGATGCTGTAACCTTCCGTTGGTCATGGTAGCATTGCTGGTATACTCCCAGCTTGAACCTGACAAAATCTTCATGAGCTTTAGCTCTAATGAGCTTATATTTCATGTCTTTGATTCTGCATTTTAATTCTCGTCTTTTCGAGTGAAGATGATTCTCTTTCCTCTGCTCTGTTTGCTCACGATCTTCAGAACATGTCTAAAAAGAATCACATGCTACATGGTAAAACTTAGGCTGGTAAGATGGGTAAAGGCACCTGATGCCAATCCTAGTGGCCTGAGCTTGAACCTTGGGATCAATATGGTAGAAGGACATAACCAACTCTATCTGCTTGTTGCCTGACCTCCACATAACATGTGATTAAAGAAAAACACAACAGTGTATTCAGAGTAGAAGCAGTAGCTCAGCACCAAACAATACTTGCTGCTATTTTAAAAGATCCAAGTTTGATTCTCAGCATGATAGCTCAACTCCAGTTCAAAGGGATCTTATTTCTTCCTCTTCTGGCTTCACAAGATACAAGACACCCAGATGACAAACAGTAATATAATGACAAAAATTTCATACACATTAAAAAAGTTTAAAATTTAAAAGAATTACTATTTCCAATAATTATCATATAAATTTATCCTTAATTGAATGGATGGAACAGATAATTTTAAGTGTTTACAAATGGTGCTGGACTTGCAATATTTATCTCTCCCTTTCAGCATTTCATCTTCCTTTGCTTCTAAACCTCTACCTACAGTCATGGATCAGCACCACACTCCCCACCCCATAGCTTTGCCTCCCTTTGTGGAGGCTTGCTGAAATCTGAGAAAGCCAGTCTCAGGGGCTTTTTACTCCCACAGACTATCAGGCCAGCCAATACCAGAGATGGCCAAGATGACTAAAGGTACATATAAGAACACAATAAGCAGAAGCCAGTGCAATATGGCATCTTTACAACCCAGCTCTTCCAATGACTTATACCAAGCTCTAGATATCCTAACATACCTGAAGAAAAGACTATGGCCCTAAATCTCATCTTATGAAGATGTTTGAGGCCTTTAAACGAAGATTTAAATAAGTCCCTTATAGAAATATAAAAATATTCTATCCAATAGGTAGAAGCCATTAAGAGGAAATGAATATATCCCTTTAAAAAGTAGAGGGAAATAAAATCAAACAAGTGAAAGAAATGAATCAAACAGTTCAAGACCTATGATGGAAATCAAAGCAATAAAAAACACAAATGGAGTCAAGTCTGGAGATGCAAAACCTAGAAAAGAGAACAGGAGCTATATACTTAAGCATCACCAACAGAATACAAGAGATGCAAGAGAAAATCTCAGGCATAGAATATAAAACAGAAGAAATTAATGCACCAATCAAAGAAAGGTTTTCACTCAAAACATCCAAGAAATGTAGGACACTATGAAAAGACTAAAACTAAGAATAATAGGAATAGTTAATGTTGATGGTTCCCAGAATTAAATCCCAGAAAATATCTCCAATAAAAGTATAGAAAACAAATTCCCTAGCTCCGCTATCCCCCCCCCCAATGAGATGGTTATAAATGAAAAAGAAGCTTACAGGCAACCATATTCATGAAAGAAACATTACTAAAGCTCAAATCACACATGAAACCCTACACCATGAAAGTGGAGGGCTGCAACACACCACTCTCACAGATGACCAGGCCATCAAAAGTAAACTAACTGAGAAACAATGAAGTTAACAGATGTTATGGACGAAATCAACATAATAGACATCTACAGTACCTTTCACCAAAACACTGCTTCTCACCACCACATAGAACCTTCTCTAAAACTGACCAAATAATTGGACACACACACAAAAAATCTGAACAGATCCAAAAGATTGCATCTTATCAGATCCCCATGGAATAAGCCTGGACTTCAAAAAGAAGAGAAACAGCAGAAAGCCCACATACTCATGGAAACTGTACAACTCTCTACTCAATGATAATTGCTCAGGAAAGAAATAAATTAAAGACTTCCAAGAATTCAGTAAATTATGAAGGCATAACATACCCAAACTTATGGAACACAATGAAAGCAGTGCTAAGAGAAAAGCTCATAGCACTAAATGCTTTTATAAAGAAATGGACTATACTAGCAACTTAACAGCATACCTGAAAGCTCTAGAAATACAACAAGCAAATATAACCAAGAGGAGTAGATATCAAAAAATAGTTGAACTTGGGCTGAAATCAGTCGATTAGAAACAAAGTGAATAAAACAAAGAATCAATAAATCAAGGCATGTTTCATGGAGAAAAACCCACAATATAGACAAACCTTTAGCAAAACTAGTATAAAGGCAGAGAGACAGTACACAAATGAACAAAATCAGAAATGAAAAGGGAGATGTAGCAACAGAAACTGAGGAAATTTTCCTGTCTGTGCCTGAGCCTGGAGCAGTCCTAAGGCTTCAGGTCTGTATTCAACCCCCACAAACCCAGAGGAGGCTGGACTCCCAGGAGCTCTAACACATAGGAACAAAGGATAATAAGATCACAGGATCTCAGGAGCTTGGGCACACCAGGGTTTCAGGAGCCCAGAAGCAGCCTGATTTCCAGGATCTATCACAACCAGGGTCTCAGAATCACAGGATCACAGAGACAGCTGGACTCTGAGGAGTTCTGACACAGCCAATAGAACAGGACAGACAGCTTCTGGTCAGAGATAGTGGGTGAAGATAGCACTAAAAATAACCAGATGTTGAGAACGGCACTACCCCATGTTTGGGGGCCAAAAATGTCACAAACCGCTCTGTCAGTGTTGGAACCCACACTGCCAAAAGCCTTGAAGGCTAAACTTTTAGAGCCTGCACTGCCCCAAGCTGCTCTAGTCTGCAGGTTGGGGTTCAGCAAGAGAGAGAGTGAGGATGGACACAAAGAATGGAGACCAGACAGAGTGTGATTCTACAAAGCCTATACTCAACAAAACTGGAAAATCTGGATGAAATGGACAATTTTCTAGACAGATGCCAGGTTCCAAAGATAAATCAGGATCAGATAAACCATCTAAATAGTCCTATAACCCCTAAAGGAGTAGCAGCAGTCATTAAAAGTTTCCCAACCAAAATAGCCCAGGAGCAGATGGTTTTAGTGCAGAATTCTATCAGACCTTCCAAGAAGACTTAATACCAATTCTCTATTTCAGAAAATAGAAACAGAAGGAACACTACCCATTTCATTTTATGAAGCCACAATTATGCTCATTCCAAACCACACAAAGGCGCAACAATGAAAGAGAATGTCAGACCAATCTTCCTTATGAATATCTATGCAAAAGTACTCAATAAAATTCTAGCAAATCGAATCCAAAAACACATCAAAACAATCATCCACCATGATCAGGTAGGCTTTATTCCAGGAATACAGGGATAGTTCAATATTTAGAAATCCATCAATGCAATCCACTATATAAAAAAATTCAAAGGAAAATAAACACATGATCATCTCACTAGATGCTAAAAAGGCATTTGACAAAATTCAAACACTCCTTCATGGTAAAAATTTTGAAAGAACTGGAATCCAAGGCCCTTACCTAAATATAGTAAAAGCAATATACAGCAAACCAGTAGACAACATGAAAATAAATGGAGAGAAACTTGAAGCAGTTGCACTAAAAAGAGGGGCTAGACATGGCTGCCCACTCTCCCTCTGTCTATTCAATATAGTACTCAAAGTACTAGCCGCAGCAATTAGACATCAAAAAGACACCAAAGGGATAGAAATTCAAAAGGAAGAAGTCAAAATATCACTTTTGCAGATGATATGATAGTATATTTAAGTGACTCCAAAACTTCTACCAGAAAACTTCTAAACCTGATAAATAACTTCAGCCAAGTTGCTGGATTAAAATTAATTCAAATAAATCAGTAGCCTTCCTCTACTTAAAGGATAAGCAGGCTAAAAAAGAAGTTAGGGAAATGACACCCTTCACAATAGTCACAAATAATATAAAATACCATGGTGTGAATCTAACTAAGCAAGTGACAGTCTGTATGACAAGAACTTCAAGTCCCTGAAGAAAGAAATCAAAGAAGGCCTCAGAAGATGAAAAGATCTCCCATGATCATGGATTGGCAGGACTAATATAGTCAAAATGGCCATCTTGCCAAGAGCAATCTACTTATTTAATGCATCCTCATCAGAATTCAACTCAATTCTTCACAGAGATAGAAAGAGAAAATTTCCAATTCATTTGGAGTAACAAAAAAAAAAAACAGGATAGCAAAAACTCTTCTCAACAATAAAAGAACTTCTGGGGGGAATCACCATCCATGACCTCAAGCTGTACTACAGAGCAGTAGTGATAAAAACTGCATTTTATTGGTACAGAGATAGGCAAGAAGATCAATGGAATAGAATTGGAGACCCAGAAATGAGCCTGTTTACCTATGGTCACTTGATCTCTGACAAGGAGCTAAAACCATCCAGTGGAAAAAAGACATCATTTTCAACAGGCGGTGCTGAACTGAAGGTCAGCATGTAGAAAAATGCAAATCAATCTATTCTTATCTCCTTGTACAAAACTCAAGCCCAAGTGGATCAAGGACCTTCATGGAAAAGCAGACACACTGAAACAAATAGAAGAGAAAGAGGGGAAGAGCCTCAAACACATGGGACCAGGGGCAAAGTTCCTGAACAGGACACCAATGGCTTATGCTCTATGACAAATGGGACTTCATAACTTGCAAAGCTTCTGTAAGGAAAGGAACACTGTCAATAAAACAAAATGGCCACCAACAAATTGGGAAAAGATCTTTACCAATCCTACATCTGATAGAGGGCTAATATCCAAAATTTACAATGAACTCAAGAAATTAGAATCCAGACAATCAAATAATTCTATTATAAATGGGATACAAGGCTCATTAAAGAATTTTCAACTGAGAAATACTGAATGGCCAAGAGGCACCTAAAGAAATGTTCAACATCTTTAATCATCAGGGAAATGCAAATCAAAACAACCCTGATATTCCACCTAACACCAATCAGAATGGCTAAGATAAAAAAAAACTCAGTTGACAGCAGGTGCTGGCATGAATGTGGTGAGGTTGTAAATTTGTACAACAACTCTGAAAATCAGTCTGGAAGTTCCCCAGAAAATTACCTGTGGATCCAGTGATACCACTCCTGGGCATATACCCAAAAGATGCTCAACATATAACAAGGACACATGCTCCACTATGTTCATAGCAGCCTTGTTTATAATAGCCAGAAGCTAGAAAGAACCCAGATGTCCTTTAACAGAGAAATGGATATAGAACGTGTGGTACATTTACAAAATGAAGTACTACTCAGCTATTAAAAACAATGAATTCATGAAAATGGATGGAACTAGAAAATGTCATCCTGAGTGAGGTAACCCAATCACAAAAGAACACACATGGTATGCACTCATTGATAAGTGGATATTAACCCAAAATCTCACAATACCCAGGATATAACTCACAGACCACTTGAAGCCCAAGAAAAAAAAAGACCTAAGTGTGGGTGCTTTGGTCCTTCTTAGACAGGAGCAAATATGAGACAGTGTGTGTGGTGTGTGGCAGAAACTGAAGGAGAGACCATCCCCACCTAGAGATCCCTCCCACATGCATTTACCATATTCAAACACTGTTGTGGATGTCCAGAAGTGCATGCTGACAAGAGACTGATATACCTGTCTCCTGAGAGGCACTGCCAGAGCCGGACATATTCAGAAGCAGATGCTCACAGATAAGCATCAAACTGATCACAGGGTTCCCAGTGGAAGAGTTAGAGAGAAGACTGAAGGACTTGAAGGGATTTGCAGACCCATGAGGAGAGTGACAATAACAACCAACCAGAGCTCCCTGCGTCTAAACAGCTAGTGTGGGAACACACATGGAGGGACCCGTGTCTCTAGCTGTATTTGTAGAGGAGGATGGACTTGTTGGGCATCAGTGGGAGATGTTGGCCTTGGTCTCTTGAAAGCTGAATGCCCCAGTGAGGGGGAATTTGAAGGAAGGGAGGTAGGAGTGGGTAGATGGGTGAGGACACACCCTCATAGAAATAGGAGGAGGGAGGATGGGTTAAGGGGTTTCTGGGGGTGGGGAATGGGGAAAGGGGATAACATCTGAAATGTAGATAAATAAAATACTCAATAATTTAAAAAAGAAAAGAAAAACAAATAAATAAACAAAAACAGATAATGGAACTGACTATGGCAGCAAACATTTGAGATTTTTTAGCAGCAATTTAACATTACCCATATTACGGGGATTCCTTATAATTGTCAAGGACAAAGACTGTGGAACGGACCCATGGAACTTTAAAACAGTATCTTCATAAAATAAAAAAGAGGGAGATATATCCCTGTACACCACAAATTTATTTAAATCATGTTCTTTTTATTTTTTATTTTTTAGAAACAAATTCAAATTCCAAGGAACTTTTTGCTCAATGTTTATAGTGCTCTACAGCTAGGAATTCTTATGCCTAGATGAAAGGGAAGGATCCACTTTCTGGCATAAGGCAAGATCCCAATCAGGTGTTTAATATGGGGAAGAGGGCATGTTTGTGTTTTTATCTGCAGGGTGCTGAAGGAGCATGGCAGCTGTCAGAGTGATGGGTGAGACATGCTGATGGCAGGACAAAGAATGATGCTGACCTGTCAGCTTGCTGAGTGTGACAATGGTGACTTGGAATCTGTATTGGACATAAGTTCCCCACCCACCATTGCTTACCTATACCCCTGATGGGACAAGCTGCCTTGCCTCTTAGGCCTTATGGAACAGAGAATCAAAAAGAGAAGTTATAATGCCTCTTGTATTGTTATTAAATGTGACCAGTTATTCAAGCTCAATCATGGACTGGTCTAGAAGTCAATCCAATATTGGAAATAACAGTCTTCATTTGGAAGTCTGGTTCTGGACATTTTCAAAGACATATATGGAAATTAGCTGCAGTTCTCTAGGATGTTATGTTAGCAGGAGATAATCTTGAGGCAGGATCTACATTTCAAACAGGTGTTAGCACATGTGTTAAGGCTCTTTTAATTGTCAAGTTAAAAGTATTTTTGTTAGTTCTACAGTATTTAATGTAAGTTGCCTTGACTGTACACTTTCTAATTGTGTTTGTGTTTTGAAATCCAGCACGTCAGTTATGGAGGTCTATCATCTAGCTTTTGTTTTAGTGCCTAGAGTATCACAGAACCTTGGTATTCTAAAAATAGCTTTCAAGTACTGGAAGAAATAAGGTAGGCTTTAAGCAGAAGTAAGAGGGTATTGGGCTTGATTATTGCTGGTGAAACAGCTTTAATTATATTAATTGCTAGCACCACTGCTTCTGCAATTGCTGTGACACAAGAAGTTAAGACAGCTACTTTTGTTAATCATTTAGCAAAAAACGTTACTAATGTGTTGAATAGACAAGAGGATTTAGATAGGCATTTGGAAGAAAAAAATTGGCGCATTTATCCTGTTCAAATTACTGGAAGGAGGTACAGAATTTAAGGGTAAGTAGCCATCTTGAGTGTCAGGCCAAATACCTTTGGATTCATGTTGGTTCTAAAATTTATAGTGGTAGTCATTATAATTAGGAAGAAGTTTAATGACACTTGCAGTGTATTCAGCATAATTTTAACACCACCTGAAGATTTAATGATACATAGGGAGCTTATGAATTTCAAAAATGCTGCTTTGCTGAGAATTGATGCAGTAGCTACTACAGATAAAATTACCCATGGTCAGAGGTCAATATTTCTATTTTGGTCAAGCTTCAAAAATGGCACATATATCTTTATCATGCTAGTCCTTTTTGTCCTGGGAATACTTTTATTCCTGCCCATCGTGTTAAAGCTTTTCTTTAACAACAGCAACATGCTGGCAGCCAAGTATAAGGCTTGAACCTGAAAAATGGACCCCCAGATAGAGTTATTAAATTAATGAACTGGCAAGCCAAGAACAGGTAAGATTCTCCACAGAGCCTTGCCAACCTAAGACAGAGGTGCATTGTTTTTGATAATTCATATACCATGATGGGTAAGGAAGGCATTTTTGTCAGAATGACCTAAGACGGGTTCAGTCTTGCTAATGAAATATGAAAGGGGAGGGGCAGAGAGCCTTTGGGGCTGCTTGGCAAGAATCTGGCATGGGCCAAGGACAAGGAAATGGGCTGCTTGGCAGGAATATGACATTGGCCAAGGACAAGGAAGTAGGCTCCAGGCAGGAATCTGACATTAGCTAGGACAAAGAAGTAATTTCAGTTAGGAATCTAAATCTTAGGCTAGAACAAAGAAGTAATTTCAGACAGGATTCTAAATTTTAGGCTAGAACAAGGAAGTAGGCTTCAGACATGAAAATGACCTTGTGCTAGGATAGGGAAGTAGGCTCAGATACTTTGGTCATCCTAATAAGCCCTTAAAAACAGTGATCACAGGAGTGTTCATGTAATTGTGTTTAATGCCTTGCTTTTTTTTGACTATTTGTGTTTATTGTATTGCTTGCTCCTTGACTATTTGCATCTATTTTATTGCTAGTCCCTCAACCTAGAACTGACCTTAATACATGCATGTAATCAAAATGGTATAAAAGCATAAAGGAGGAGGGGTTCTAGGGAGGGAAAATGGTGAAAGGGGATGACATTTGTATTTTAAATAAATAAAATATCCAATAAAAAATTAAAAAAAAAACTGAGGAAATTAAAACAAAATTATTAGGGCCTGTTTCAACAGCCTGTACTCCTCAAAACTCAAAAAACTACATAAAATGGATGATTTTCTAGACAGATTTCACTTGCTAAAGTTAAATCAAGATTAGATAAACTATCTAAACAGCCCAATAACCCTTAAGGGAATAGAAGCAGTCATTAAAAATCTCCCAACAAAAACAGCCCAGGGTCAGATGGTTTTTGCAAAGAACCCTACACAACTTTCAAAAAAGAACTAATATTAATACTCTTCAAAGCCGAAACAAAGGAACACTTCCAAATTCATTCTCTGAGACCACAGTTACACTAATAACTAAACCACACAAAGCCTAAACAAAGAAAGAAACAGCACATGTGGGACAGAATGCTTGGAAAGAGGAACGCTCTTACACAAATGGAAGGATTGCAAAATTATAAGATGACTTTGGAAACCAATCTGAAGTTTCCTCAGAAAACTGGAAATATTTCTTCCTGAAGCCTCAGCTATACCACTCCTGAGCATATACCCAAAATATGCTCCATCATACTAAAAGGACACTTGCTCAACTATGTTCATTGCAGCTATATTAATAAAAGCTGGAAACAACCCAGATATCCCTCAACTGAAGAATGGATACAAAAAATATAGTACATTTACTTAATGGAATACTGTTCTGGTATCAAAAACAAGGACATAATAAAATTTGCAGGCAAATGGATGGAACTAGAAAATATCATCCTAAGTGAGTTAACACAGGTCTAAAAGAACATGCATGGTATGTACTCACTTTTATTAGCCATAAATGTCAGGATACCTATGATATACCCCAAATACTGAAAGATGCCAAACAAGAAAGAGGCCCAAGTGAGGATGCTTGAATCTCCCATATAAGGTAAAATAAAATGGGAATGGAGGGAGGTAACTGAGTGAGAAAGGGGAGGGGGAATAGTGGGAGATTCAGGATCAGGTTTCAGAAGGCACAGAAGAGGAGGCCTGAGTTCCAGGAGAATAAATAGAAATCTGCAGCTAGTAGAAGCTGGAGGTCAGGTTGGGGGGAATGTCTAGGAAGTGCCAGAGACCTGGGGTGGAGGAGGTTCCCAGGAGACAATGTGGATATCCTTAGCCTGTAGCTGCTTGTATTCTAATGCTAATTGGTTACCCCAAAACTGTTTGCACAACAGTATCTGCACATAGTTTCCAGGAATCTAGTCCCAGCTAATTCTGGTTGGTAAATAAAGATGCCAGTAGCCAATATCTGGGGAGAGGAGACATGGACAGGATTTAGGGTTTCAGACTTGGAACCACGAGGAAGGAGGAAGAGAAGCTGCCATGGAAGAGTAGTAACACAGGAGGAAGAAATAGCTGCCATGTAAATGGGCTAACAAAACACAGACCCGTGGGCTACTCAATTTGAACAAAAGCAGTCAAGTCAAATAGAAATTAGTAGGTAGTAACTTGGAGCTGTCTGTGGGAGGTAGATTCTAACAGCATGGAAGTTAGGCAGTGGCCCAACTATTATGCTGCTTAAGGCTAAATAATAAAGGCTAAATAATAAATAATAAATACTAAATAATAAAGGCTGTGCATGAGCCTTTCATTTGGGAACATATATGGTCTAAGGCGGGAAGGAACCCTGCAACAGGATTCATTAAAATATGTATACTGAAATAGCCTTCAGTGTGGATATGGAATCTGAAGAGGAGATATCCTATAGCCAGGCAGGACACTCAGTCGAAGAATAAAGATATCAACCCACCCACAGACCTTTCAACTCGAAATTTGTCCTGCCTTAAGAAAATGTAGGATCAAAAGATGAAGCAAAAATTAGGGGAATGGCCATACATGAGACCCATCCCATGTGCAAACACCTGTCCCTGACACTATTAGTGATATTCTCTTGTGCTTGCAAACAGAAGCCCAGCATAGCTGTCCTCTGAGGGGCTCCACTCAGCAGCTGACTGAAATAGAAGCAGACACTCACAACCAAACATCGGATGAAGTTCAGGACTCTTATGGAAAAGTTGGGGGAAGAATTGAGGTCCCTAAAGGGGATAGGTATTCCACAGGAACACTAACAGACATAACTAATCTGGACCCTTGGGAGCTCTTAGAGACTGAGTCAACAACAAAAGAGCATACATTGGCTGGACTGAGGCCCCTGGCACATATGAACCTGTGCAGTTCAGTCTCCAGTGGCTCACCCAACAACTAGAGCAGAGGCTGTTGCCTAAAGCTGTTGTTTGTCTGTGAAATTCATTCCACAAAAGGGCTGCCTTGCCTAGCCTCAGTGGGAAAGGATGCACCTAACCCTCCAGAGACTGGACATGCTGGGGTAAGGGAATATGCCTGGTGCCCCACCATCTCGAGGAGAAGGGGAAGGGAGATAATGGGATGGATTCTGTTAGGGAGCACCTGGAGGGGCAGCACTTGGGGTATAAATAAATTAAGACACCAGAAAAAAATCATGATTAAATACAAACATCATATAAATGTAAAGGAATAAAGTAATAGTTATATTCAATATCATATGCAATAAATAATTACTTTTGTATTGAAACAGGCTTTCTCATTATATACCCTGACTAACCTATGACTATTATTGTAGACCGGGTTGTCCTCAAACTCCTAGAGATCTGCATGCCTCTGTCTCCTGGGCGCTGGGATAAAAGTTGTGTACCAGCACTGGCAGCTAAGAATTATTTTTTTAATGAAAATTATATTCTACAGACGAAGACCATACTTCATCATGTGTCCATCGCCTTGTCCATACTAAGAAACTACTTGACCATGAAAGTAATCATATGAGTGCAAAAATTTCTACTAAATAATGAACTTTATGAACAATGTAGTAAGATAGTAATTTCTGCATACAATTTAATTTTCTGCAAGCAGATATATTTGCCAATTAATCTTAAAAACTCAGATGATTCTTCAGAACATTTTCTCAAGAGGCATGTTTACTTAATATTATGAACAATAACATTTAATAGAAAAAGTAGACTTATTTTGAAAGTGTATAAAACAAATTGCTATAAAGGAAGAAAACATTTCATGGAAAATGTACATTGAAAATACAGCTTGTAATGAAAAAAAGCACACTGAAAGATAACCATATTAACCTGTAAAAACAGAGTGATTTCAAGATTCTTTTCCTCTAGTTGGAGTCTGCATCTTTCTTCAGTCTCTTGCAATAAGATTTCTGCCTCTCTTCGGTCTATCATAGTCTTTTGCATGTCATTTTCAAGGATTGATAATTCCTGTTTCAGCTTCTCCTCTCTCTCTTCAAGCATTTTGCATTTCTCCTGGAAGGCTGTGTTAGCCAAGATCTCCTGATGCACAGACTGGTTTTCGTTTTTAAGTCTCTCACAGTTAAATGACACTTGGGATAGGCTCTTTTTGGCACGATCAATCTGCATCAAGAAATTAATAGTGTCTATAAATAAATAAGTTGACAAGAAATCAATTTAAGACTTAAACCATAATCAGGAGAGAAAATGACTGCACAGGTGAAGAAGGTACTTGTCTCCAAACCTGGAAACTTAAGGTTGATCCCCAGGACCCACATGGCAGGAAGGAGGGAACTAGCTTCTGTAAGTTAAGTTGACTTCTCATTTCACATACAAACTATTATACATGCATGCAATCACAGGTGTATGCAAACCTGTACACCCTGAGCAAATAATGAATTCACTATTTTTTTAAAAATAACCTTTGATATAAACACAGTCTAGTCAAGAACTATGACACTGAACTATGCCTGGTTTCATTTTCAGTTTTCTCCTTGATAAAATAAATGTGTCTTTTCAACATAAAGAACTTGAGAACATGTTCTCTATTTTTATATAGTTACTACAGCTTATTATTTTTTATTTCTAGCTCATTTATTTGCAAATGTCATTACATGTTATGTTGGAACACATAATTTTCCATATTATACATAATGACTCTTAATATTGGAAATTCAGTCTACTGCCTTGACTGTTTTTGACACGTTACCTCAACTTTGTGACTTTCAAATTTTCTGCCCTAGACTAACTTCTTCAAGTAAGTTGAACAATTTATTCTGTCATCCTTGTGTTGACCTATTAAGTGTATTATGCTTCCATATTTGTTGACTAAAAGATGGTAAATGCAAAAAACTTATTCAAGAGAATGGAGAATCTATGACTTGATAGTTGTGATTTAGGGTTGATTCAAGTGTAGACAACCACGTTTGATTTGTTGTTGTTGAAAAAGGGTCTCACTATGTAGCTGTGGCTGGCTGGAACTTGACAGGCAGACCAAACTGGCTTCAAGCTCACAAATATCCCTCTGCATCTGCCTCTTTAGTGCTGGAATCAAAGGTATATGCCACCACCTCACAGACCTGGCATTAAGTCGCAGCCCAGTGTAAAGACAGAAATAAATGTATAGCATATATATGTGAATAGAAAACTAACCATTTCAATGACTTCTGGTGATAAAATTTTTATAGTTCTTTGTTACATAGATAAAATAATTGAAAGAATTATAGTAACTAGTTTTTTACCCTGAAACCAATTAAAACATACCTTATGGTTTAGTATATTAATCTCATCTGTTTCAGATTGATTAGTATTTAAATCTTTAGGACAAGTAAACTTTCCATTTTTTTGTTCATTTGAGTTCTTTTGTCTCATTTCAAAATTGTTCTTTGCCCTGCAGGAAATGACCAGAGAGAGTAAGTGAAATTTTAAAAATTTCTTTTAAAAATAGGGCTTTATTATGTCCATGCTGTCTCCAAACTAGCTATGTGGCTGCAGATAACAGTAGACATTAGTTCTTCTTGCCTCCACATCCCAAGAGCTAGGATTACAGATATACATTAGCATGCCCAGCTCCTAAAATATAATTGTTTAATTATTTTACAACAGAGGATAGATTTATTACATAAAGGAAGCACACGTATAAAAATTTCAGACCTTCAAATCACAGGGACACATGCTTTTTTGGTCTATTTTTGTATTTAAGAAACAGAAAAAACATGAAGATTGTTGGTCAGGGAAAGGAGGATCTGGAAGGAGTTGGTTTAAAGAAAAGAATGTGAACAAAATATGCTGTATAAAATCCTTATATTAGTTGTTGTTTTTGATCTTTATTTTTATTTTATTGATAGAAATAGGAAAATCTATCTAACTGTTGTCTACAAGAAACAAATGATAGCTGAAATACAGATACCACAGTAGAGTAACATGTTGAAGACAGTATTCCATTCAAATAGTACTAAGATACAAGCAGGAGTCACTACCCTAATATCTGATAAAAATAGACTTCAAACCAAAATTATCAAGAAAAGATAAAGAGAGAAAGAACACTTTCTGTGCTTAAAGCTCTGGCTGGATCAATAAAGCAAGTACAATGAGTTCAGTGGTTAAATTAGGAAAAGAAGTCAAACTGTTGCTTTGGAAAAATGACATGATACTATACATAAAACTCACAACAATTTCACTAGATACCTTCTACCAATAATAAACAAATTCAGAAATGTGGCAGGATACAGAATACAGCTTGCACAAATCAATAGTTTCTCTATACACCAACAACAAATATAGAGAGAAAGAGTTCCTGGATACATTCCCATTCACAGTAACCTCAAGGAAAACGAAATGTCACAGAATAAGCCTAGCCAAGTAGAAAGATATTTACAATTAAGTCCTTCAAACTATGAAGAAATAGACAGAAAAGACATTTGGAAATAGAAAGACTTCTCATGGTCATAAGTTGGTAAAATTAATATTGTGAATTTTACCATTCTACCAAAAGCTATTTAAGTTTTCAATGCAGGCCCATCAAAATACTCATCTCGTTCATTACAAAAAGAGAAATGAAAGTCATATGGTACCAAAAACATTTGAGCAAAAAAGCACAATGCTGGAGGAATTGTTTTCCAGATCCCAAGATAAATCACAAAGCCATAGTAATACAAATAATTTGGTTCTCCCACAAAAATAGTCACGTGTAACAAATCTGAAAGGTGAACATATATACATGTAACTGCAGCCACTTAATATTTGACAAAGATACCAAAACCATAAACTGGAGAAAAGAAAGCATTTTCATCAGATGATGCTGGGAAAATGAGATGTCCACATGTAGATGAATAAAATTAGCCCTGTATCTACTGCAACACACAAGGATTAACTCCAAATGGGTCAAAGACTTAAATGTTAAATCTGAAACACATACAGTTTCTTACACGACTTAGGTTCAGGAGAAGGCTGTCTGCATAGAATTTCATTGTGTAAGGTAGTTTGAAAGAATCTTCAAATCCAGGGGAATAGGGAACTTGTTTTAAGATACTGTCTTATACCTAAAAAAGAGTTATGTTGCAATCTCTAAGTCCATAGACCATCACAGAAGAGAAAGAAAGAATGTAGAATGTGAAAGAAAAGAAGATCTATTTACTGTCATCTTCTGGTCACTTCAATCATTACAATCAAGGATGAATAGACACAAGACTGGCACAGTCAATGAATGAGCAAAGACAGGGAAGGAACTTATGAAGTCTGACCTTCCCTTCTGAACTACTAGCCAATGAATGGATGCTGGGAGAGGAGGAGTCATTGTCTTCAGCTGTATATCCATGTGTGAGCCAACCAGGCTACCAACCTATGGCTGTAATTAAACTCAGTGGGTCACGCAACAACAAAATAAGAATGTAAGGAAGAAATTTGTAGGAAGGAGTAGGGATTAACAAGAGGTAGGAAGGAAATAACATAGAATAGAATGGTTAACAGTGATAAGAATCAATTATATACATTTATGAAAATGTCAAGTTCCTTTCAGTCTGGGCCTGAGCACTGAGCATATTCCAGGTGGCAGCTCTGCCCTCAATCTCACAGTAACCAGAGGAAGTGGGCCTTCCAGGAACTCTAACCCAGGCAGTATCTTTGGTAAGGAGAGAGCAACACACACCCCAGACAGGGAGTAGCTGGGACCCACTAGGACCCAGGAAGTCACACTCTTGGTCCGGAGCCTTGGTTCCTTCCAGTTCTGGGCCAGAGCACTGAGCAGATCTTGGGCCCCAGCTCTAACCCCAGTAGCAACACCCAGCCCACACAGTTCTGATACAACCAAAATAATAGGAAAGACAGGCTCCAGTCAGAGACGGGGCAGGTAAAACAAAGGAGATCCAGATGGCAAAAGGCAAGCCCAAGAACATAAGCATCAGCAGCCCAGGGTACTTGGTATCATTAGAACCTAGCTCTCCCACACAAGAAAGTCCTGAATTCCCCATATCACTAGGAAAGCAAGATTCAGATTTAAAATCACTTCTAAGGACGATGATAGAGGACTTTAAGAAAAACATAAATAACACTCTCAAAGAATTTGAAAAAGGAAATACAAAAATCCCTTAAAGAATTACAAGAGAACACAACCAAACAGGTGAAGGAATTGAACAAAAGCATCCAGGACATAAAAATGGAAGTAGAAACAATAAAGAAATCACAAAGGGAGACTACCCTGGAGATAGAAAACCTAGGAAAGAAATCAGGAGTCATAGACGCAAGCATCACCAACAGACTACAAGAAATAGAAGAGAGAATCTCAGGTGCAGAAGATACCATAGAAAATATTGACACAACTGTCAAAGAAAACGCAAAATGCAAAAAGTTCTTAACACAAAACATCCAGGAAATCCAGGACACAATGAGAAGACCAAACCTAAGGATAATAGGTATTAGATGAGAGTGAAGATTCCCAAATTAAAGGGCCAATAAATATCTTCAACAAAATTATAGAACAAAACTTCCCTAATCTAAACAACGAGATGCACATAAACATACAAGAAGCCTATAGAATGCCAAATAGACTAGACCAGAAAAGAAATACCTCCCGTCACATAATAATCAAAACACCAAGTGCACAAAACAAAGAAAGAATAGTAAATGCAGTAAGGGAAAAAAAGCCAAGTAACATATAAAGGCAGACCTATCAGAATTATACAGACTTCTCTCCAGATACTATGAAAGCTAGAAGATGCTGGACAGATTTCATACAGACCCTAAAAGGACACAAATGCCAGCCCAGGCTACTATACGCAGCAAAACTCTCAATGACGATAGATGGAGAAACCAAGTTATTCCACGACAAAACCAAATTTACACAATATCTTTCCACAAACTCAGCATTAGAAAGGATAATAGCAGGAAAGCTCCAATAAAAGGAGGGAAATTATACCCTAGAAAGAGCAAGAAAGTAATCCTCTTCCAACAAATCCAAAAGAAGATAGCCATACAACGATAATTCCACCTCTAATAACAAAAATAACAGAAAGCAACAATCACTGTTCCTTAATATCTCTTAACATTAATGGACTCAATTCCTCAATTAAAAGACACAGGTTAATTGACTGGATATGTAAACAGGACCCAGCATTTTGCTGCATACAGGAAACCCACCTCAGTGACAAAGACAGACTTTACCTTAGAATAAAAAGCTGGAAAACAATTTTTCAAGCACATGGTCCTAAGAAACAAGCTGGAGTAGCCATTCTAAAATCTCCAGCCTGAGAACACAAAGGGAGGGACTCATGGCTTCACCTGTATAGGTAGTTGAGGGTGGCCTTGCCAGACATCAGTGGAAGTAGACAGCCTTGGTGCTTGAAAGTTTGGATTCTCTAGTGTTGGGGAATTTCGAGAGCAGGGAGGTAAGAATGAGCGGATGGTGGGAGCACACCCTCATAGTAATTAGAGGAGGGTGGATGGGTTAAGGGGTTAGGCATCAGTGGAAGTGGGTGGCCTTGGTGCCTGAAAGTTTAGATTCCCTAGTTTTGGGGAACTCAAGAGCAGGGAGGTAGGAATGGGTGGATGGTGGAAGCACACCCTCATAGAAACTCCCAGAATTGTATGGATTAGACATGACAGAGGCAGGCTGCCAGAAGACTACATTCCAGACTTCAAACAAAAAATTATCTTGATACTAAAATTTGTTTTGAGAATTGTATATTGCAGAATACATAGCCTTGGTGTATCTACTCATCAAGCAAGCTGAGCAAACCTGTTCAAACCTCTGATGTCCTGATATTTCAGCTGGATGCAGTGAAGACACAGCATCAGAGGCTTATCAATTTACTCTTCCCCCTGCCCCTCTTCTAATATCTCAACACATGTAATCAGCTTGATAAAGTTAATGAAGAGTCTGCACTCCTCTTCCCTGGGCTTGGGAACTGAGCTGGTTAATATTGAGCTGTCTTTGTAGGGAAAAGTTGTGGTTTTGTTGGAACAGGGAGGATTAGCTAGGATTTAGTACATAGCCATAACTTATTGGTAGAAAAAGTATAATTGTTATTAAGATGAAGTTATAATTTCTTAAGTGGCACAAAATTTACTTTGATTCCAAATTTAAGGTTTTCATTGGTACAAGCTTCTTATTGATATAAAAGTGATATGAATATTGTTACTCTCATAGGCATTGTGCCTATATAACACATTTAGGAATACAAGGCTTAGACACAGTTCTTTAATTTTTCTAACTGATTTGAGATGGTTAGCCTGTGAGTTAAGGACCTATAGCAAATTCATGGCTCTGAGTTTATTGTTAGGGTGTTTTTTACATTTTATTTAGAAATAGCTGAGAGGAGTTAACAGGCAACAGTCCAGATTGCCTTACATGGATAGTTGGTTTTCAAAATGTCAGAAGTCCACAGAATTGATGTTACAAACATTTCTGTATTAATGTTCATTTTGATTAGAGACCTGTCTGCTCCTGACAGCTTCCTGTCTTGGATTCTAAGAAGAAAATGAGCATCTTTGGAGTTACTTCAGTTGTGGTGAGACAGCCACTAGGCAAGAATTGCCTCTTGTCATCTACAGACACATCGCTTTCAAGAAAAGGACACACTTGTGGACTAGTCGACTGATTATATCTGCCAAGACAGAGTAATCAGTTCTTAATAATTCTGCATCACTAGGTCTGTCAGATGATCCTGGGCCAGAAGGCTGAAAATCAGATTCTCCAACATTTTGTAGTACAGGGACTGTTCAGATGTTCAGCAGTCTCTATAAATTGGCTAAGTTTTAGTAGCTATGCTTTGTGCTTCCCACAATTTCATTTAACTCTGTCATTCTGGATTTCTGACGAGGTTGAAGACTTATAGTCTCATAGCCAATCTTGGCTATTTACCTTGAGAGAAAAGATTTGAGAGGATGGTTTTCAGCTGACATTCATTCTAAAACCAAGGGAAAAGCCAGGTTCAGAACTAAGTCTTTTATTTAGGAGAGATGACAGAGGTTCTGCTTAGTCAACAAAGTGATGGACTGGGTATTAGGTTTATCTTGCACCTTACTGACATAAATTGATATAGTTATGCTCTAACTGTATTTTGAGAGAAAAGTTTTATTTTAACAGGAATGGTGATATGTAGGAGGAGTTAAGGTGGGAGGAGTAAAGAGAAGAAGAGGAGGAGTAAGGAGAGGATGAGATTGGTGACAAGAGGGTGGGGAACATGGAGGCGAATGTTCACATGTCTCTGTCAGTCAAAGATAGTTGATATATCTAGGTTGGGTATTGGGTTACACTTCTGATTGTATGGGCATCTTGTAATTGAGCATTACCAAACTTATAAAGCCTCTGATTAATATTTTAAAAATTGTATAAAAGCAAAAAGTAGAAGGGGGATAGGATAGGCATTTTCTAGGGAGGGGAAATGGGGAAAGGGGTTGGCATCTGGAATGTAAATAAAATATCCAATAAAAAAGAAAATAAAAATGTCAAAAAGAATTACAACCTGTTCAGCAGAACATGCCAAGGCAGCCTGATTAGATCTGAAGTGAGATCTGAGCTGTGCTCAACCTTACTCAGAGACAGCAACTGGTGAACATATGCAAAGCTATTCAAAGTCATGGGAACGAGAGATGGATGCTCAGCTCCAAATCAGAAAGTTACAAAAACAAACTGAATAAATACATCCTAGGCTTAGACAGCATCACAGAGAAGAGTCAGAAGAGAGCTCAAAGCAGAGTGTGAAGAAGAGTACTGTGAAATGTCTTCTGGACATGGCTATCACACTCATGAGCTGCCAGTAGCTACATAAGACCTACACACAAAAACACTAGCCAAAATTTTAGCCTCGATTTGGCAGATGATCTCTCAATTACCATAGATGGAGACACCAAAATATTCCATTACAAAACCAAACTTAAACACTATCTTTCTACTAACCCAGCCCTATAGAGAACAATCTGAATTATTATTAGAAGCTGATAATTGGGGGAAAAAGCTGATAATTGCTGTAGTAAGTAAGTAATTTGCTTTGTTTATTTATTTTATTTTCTCAGGAAAGGACCACTGAAAGAATTACTATGCATGCTGGTTTGCACCTGCACCTGAGAGCTGAGCCTGTGTGGCTAGATCCCTATCCACTCAATCCACACCCAGAGGCTGCTGAGGCCCTGGGATTTCTGATCATCCAAAGAATTGAAAAAACTGTCCTGGATTTAAAAATGGAAATAGAAACATTAATGAAAACACGAAAGGAGACAACTATGTAGTCACAGATGCAAGCATCATCAACAGAATAAAAGAGACAGGAGAGAGAATGTTGGGTGTAGAAGACATCATAGAAGACATTGACATAAGAGTCAAGCAAAATACAAAAAGCAAAAAGCTTTTACATCAAAATATTCAAGAAATCCGGGTCACAATGAAAAGACTAAACCTAAGAATAATAGGTATAGAAGAGAGTGAAGATTCCAAACTCAACGAGACAGTAAGTATCTTCAACAAAATTACAGAAGAAACCTTCCTTAACCAAAAGAAAAAGATGCTCATAAACATGCAAGAATCCTACAGAACAACAACAACAAATATTGGACCAGAAAAGAAATTCTTCCTATCATTTAAAAATAAAAATACCAAATGTACAAAACAAAGAAAAAAATTAAGAGTGACAAAGGAAAAGGGTAACATAGCATATAAAGGCAGACCTATCAGAATTACTACAGACTTCTCAACAGAGACTGTAACAGCCAGAAGATCCTGGGAAGATGTCATGTAGACCCTAAAAGAACAAAAGTAGCCAGTCCAGGCTGCTATACCCAGCAAAACTCTCAATTACCATAGATGGAGAAACCAAAATATTCCACTATAAAACCAAATTTAAACACCATCTTTCTACTAACCCAGCCCTATAGAGAATAATAGAAGAAAAACTCCAACAGTACTTCTCAAACTATTACATAAAATAAACACAGAGGAAACACTACTCAACTCTTTGTATGAATCCACAGTTATGCTGATACCTAAACAACACACATACAAAACAAACAACAAAGAAAGAATTCCAGACCAATTTCCCTAATGAATATTGATGGAAAAATACTCAATAAAATTCTTGCAAACCAGATCCAAGGACATCAAAGCAATCATTCACTATGATTAAGCAGGCTTCATCTCAGGGATGCAAAGATGGTACAATATAAGGAAAACCATTAACATAATTGACTATATAAAAAACCACATGGTCATCTCATTAGATGCTGAAAGCCATTGAAAAAATACAACACCTCTTCATTTTAAAAGTATTGGAGAGATCAGGAATTCAAGGTCCATACCTGAACATAATAAAAGTAATGTACAGTAAAACAGTAGCCAACATCAAATTAAATGGAGAGAAAATTGAAGCAATGCACCAAAAGCAGGAACAAGACAACACTCTTACCCCATCTATTCAATATAGCACTCAAAAATCTAGCCAGAGTATTAGAAAACAAAAGAACATCAGAAGGATACAAATTGGGAATGAAGAAGTCAAGATATCACTATTAGTAGATGATATGATAGTATACATAAGCAACCCTGAAAATTCTACCAGAGACTCCTACAGCTCATATACAACTTCAGCAATCTGACTGGATATAAAGTTAGCTCTAGCAAATCAGTAGCCTTCCTCTACTCAAGGCTAAATGGGCTGAGAAAATAATTAGGGAAACAACACCCTCCACAATAGTCACAAATAATATAAAATATTTTGATGTGATGGTAATCACGCAGGAGAAAATCTGTAAGATAAGAACTTCAAGTCTCTGAAGAAAGAAATCAAAGAAGGCCTCAAAAGGTAGAAAGATCTCCCCTGCTCATGGATCAGTAGGATTTAAGTAATAAAAATGGCCTTTATACCAAAAGTAATCTACAGATTTAATGCAATCCCCATCAAAATTACAACTCAACTCTTCACAGAAATAGAAATAGCAATTCTCAAATTCATCTGGAACAACAAAAATCACAGGATAGTGAAAACAGCTCTCAACACCAAAAAGAACTTCTGGCAGAATCACCATCCCTGATCTCAAAGTGTACTACAGATAAATAGTGATGTTAAAAAAATGGTATAGAATTGAAGACCCAGAAACGAACCCACACAGCTATGGTCAAAGGAAGGCAAAACCATACAGTGGGGGAAAAAGAACATTTCCACAAATTGTGCTGGTTCAACTGGCAGTCAGCATGTAGAAGAATGCAAATTGAACCATTTTTACCTCCTTGTACAAAGATCAAGTCCAAGTGGATTAATGACCTCCACATTATACCAGATAATCTGAATCTAATAAAAGAGAAAATAGGGAAAAGGTTTGAACACATCACTGCAGGGGAAAACTTCCAGAACAGAACACCCATGGCTCATGCTCTAAGATTGACAATCAACAAATGAGACCTTATAAAGTTGAAAAGTTTCTGTAAGGCAAAGGACACTACCAACAGGCCAAAACACCAACTCAAAAGATTGGCAAATGATCTTTACCAACTCTACATCCAACAGAGGGCTAATATCAAAATATTCAAAGAACTCAAGAAGTTAGGCACGAGAGAACCAATTAACCCTATTAAAATGGGTTACAGAGCTAAACAAAGAATTCTCAGCTGAAGAGGATTCTCAAATGACTGAGAAGCACTTAAAGAAATGGCCAACACCTTCAGTCACTAGGGAAACGCAAATCAAAATAACCCTGAGATTCTACCTCATGCCAATCAGAATGGCTAAGATCAAAAATGCAGGTGACAGCAGATGCTGGAAAGGATGTGGAGAAAGTGGAACTTCCACTCCTCCATTGCTTGTGGGACTGAAAGCTGGCAAAACCACTTGAGAAATCAATCTGGCAGTTTCTCAGAAAATTGGACAGAGTTCTATCTGAAGACCAAGTTATATCACTACTGGGCATTTACCCAAAATATGCTCTAGCATATAACAAGGACACATGCGCTGCTATGTTTATAGCAGCCTTTTTTATAATAACCAGAAGCTGGAAACAATCCAGATGTCACTCAACAAAAGAATGGATACAGAAATTTTGGTACATTTACACAATGGAGTACTACTCAGCTATTTAAAAAAATGACTACTTGAAATCCAAAGGCAAATGGATGGAACTAGAAAATATCATCCTGAGTAAGGTAGCCCAGACACAAAAGGACACACATGGTATGTACTCACTGATAATTGGATACTAGCCCAAAAGTTCAGAATGCCACGATACAACCCACAAATCATATGGAGCTCAAGAAGAAGGAAGACAAAGTGTGAATCCTTCAATCCTACATAGAAGCAGGAACAAGCTAATCACAGGAGGTAGAGGGATGGAGGGACCTGGGAGAGAGAGAAGAGGAGGAAGGAAAAGGGAAGCAAAATCAGGTATTGGGAGGGACAGGAGTGAAGTACAGAAATTCAGGAAATCAAATAGAAATATGTAGCAGTTGGGAATAGGGAACTGGGGGTAGCCACTAGAAAGTCCCAGAGGCCAGGGAAGTGAGAGGCTCCCAGGACACAATGAGGTTCATTTTAGCCAAAAATATGCGACAAGGGAGAGGTAGAACCTGTAGGTACCACCTCTAGTAAGCAGGCATGGCCCCCAGTTGAGAGATGGGGACACCCACCCATTTCAAAATTGTTAACCCAGAAATGATCCTGCCCAAAGGAAAGACAGAGACAAAAAATTCAACAGGGATTGAAGGAAAGGCCATCCAGGGACTTCCCACCTAGGGATCAATCCCATCTGCAGACACCAAACCCCAACACTGTTGCTGATGCCAGGAAGCACTTACTGACCGGAGCCCAGTATGGCTGTTACCTGAGATTTTCTAGCAGCACCTTACCAATACTGATGCAAATACTCACACCTAACCATCAGCTGAGCCCAGAGTCCCCAATGGAATAGTTAGGGTAAGGACTGAAGGAACTGAGGGGATAGCAACCTCATAGGAAGAACAATATCAATTAATCAAACCAGCCAGAGTTCCCAGAGACTAAACCACCAACCAAAGAATATACATGGAGGAATCCAAAGCTCCAGAGATCCATATCTAGCAGAGAATGCCCTTATCTGACATCAAATGGGAAGGGAGGCCCGTGGTCCTGTGGAAGCTTGATGCCCCAGAGTAAGGGATGCAAGAGCAGTGAGGCAGAAGTGGGTGAGTGGATGGAGTAGCACCCTCATACAAGCAAAGGGAAGAGGTGAGGGGGGGATAGGATTGGGGATTGTGGAGGGATAACTAGGAAGGGGGATATCATTTGAAATTTAAAAGAATAAAATGATTTAAAAATAAAATAGAATAAAATAATATAAATGCTATGCTTAACTGAATAGTCTCTAATCTATGCACACATTCCCAAACAGTAGTACTACCTAAACTTGAAGGGTTATTTCTATTTAAACCTTGAGGTGGTGGATAGGACATGTTGGAGGTGTACAGAAGGAGCTAGAGGTGGGGAAGAGGTGGATGGCTATGATATATTTCTTGGTATACCTGAATAAGATCCCAAGAAGAAAAATCTTTTAAACTAATCACACAAATAACCATTAAGACATTCATACACTGAATGCAGAGACAAATGAGACTACCAAAAGAAACTGAGCCAAATGTGCTCAGAAATATAAGTTCAAAAATAAATTAAGTATATGTTACATAGAATAACTTATTTATGGAAATGCAGATATAAAATTACATTTTTCATAGGTTTTGAGAAAATTACTACTAACTAAATAAATATTTGAATTATTTGGAATATTAAAATTGTACCTGCTTAGCAATTTTGTATATTTCTTTTTTTTCTTCTGTTCTTCCTCCAATCTACACTTCAGGAATTTATTTGAATCAATATACTTCTCATATTTTTCAGACTTTAAAAAAAGAGAAATATTTTTAGAACTATATACACCCTATTTTATATCTTAGAAATATTACTTCTAATGAGTTCATGACAGTATCTGCTTAGACAGACTGACAAATTACATTTTTGAGTATGATACAGCTAAGTACAGACTTCAGAATAACCACCTTCCTCAAGGTATCAAATTGATTTATGTTGTTCACCATTAAATTTTCTGAATGTTTATTTATAGATTTTGTTTGTAAAGATTTCTTCTCTATAGTATGTAAAACATCTCTCATCTCTTGTTGGGCATTCCCTTTTGGGACGCCTTAATTATCCTGAGATACATGACCTCTTCAACAAATAGTTTCTATCACTATCTATCTTCACTAATTAAATCTACTTTTTCAATCCTGCTTACTGTTAAACTCTCCAGGTTACCAAGCATGTTTTACTTTAAGCCTTCATTCTTCTTCCCTTCTTGAAAGCAATCATGCACAATGACCAGCCTCACACCTTGCTCTTCAAGGGCACTTGCCTTTCAAACCAGCAGCTTCCAATGCTTACTCCTGCCCTGTCCACTTTTGTTCACATGAAATGTCTCTCAGAATTCCTGTCTTAAATACGTTAACTCGGCACATCTAATCTTAACTTCTTAACTCCAGCCACATACAAATCTACATCTTCCTTCTCATTCAGTTCTTGCAGACAATGCTTGGGGGGATTGCTTCTGAGCATAACCAGGAATTTTACATTCTTTTTGTAATGGCAGTCCTGGTTTTCAACTTGACACGTTGAGAATGGGAACTTTCAGCTGATGAATTGCCTCCATCTGACAGACCTATGGTGTGTATAGGGGATATTTTCTTGATTGCTAGTTGATGTACTATGGCTCAGTCTACTGCGTATGGTATTATCCCTAGGCAGGTTTGCTGGGCCTGTAATAAAAGTACCAGAACATAAGCCTAGGCAGTAATCAGCACCCTTCTGTGGTCTCTGTTTCAGTCCCTGCTTCCAAGTTCCTGCCTTTAGTTTCTACCCCAGCTGGTTTAGAATGCAGGTCTCCTTGAAGAACAGTTAGAGATGGGCTATATATATTTGGAGTATATGTAACCTATAAGCTGAAATAAAAACTCTCCTTCTCCACTTGGTTTGGACCACGTTTATCCCAGGAACAGAAGAAAAATTAGAATGCTAGGCATGTGTGAAATTTTCATTTATAGGGAAGGAATTATCCCCCTAAGATATTTCACACCAGCCCATTCTCTCCCCACTCCTTGTATCTGGTCCCTTACCCTGCCCATTCCCTTCACATCCCCTCTCCTACCCAGGGAAGCAGAGGCAATTCTCAGACATGCCAGAGACCAGAGTCAGGGGCAGGACCCAGGGAGTCTATAGGCATTACTCTAGCTGAGACTCTTAGCAATGGGGAATATGGAGTCTGAAGTGGCCACCTCCTGGACCCAGGTAGGACTCCCAGTGCAGGGATAAGGACAGGAACCTCACACAAACCTTCTACTAAAAATGTGTCTTGCCTAGGTGTATACAGAGAAAGATGGAGCAGAGACAGAGTAAATGTCCAACCAATGACCGTCCCAAATATAGATCTACCCCTTGGGCAAGAACCAACCCCTGACAATATTAATGATACTCTCTTATACTTGTCAACTGGAACCTAGCAAAACTGTCCACTGAGAGGCTCCACCCAGCAGCTGTCTAAAACAGATACAGAGACCCTCAGCCATATATAAGATGGAGCTCTAGGAGACATATGGAAGGGTTTGAAAGAGGACTAAAGAACCCAAAGAAGAAAGAGACTCCAGAGAAAGAGCAACAGAGTCAACTAACTGGACCCTTGGACTTTCCCAGGGCCTGGATTACCAACCAAAGAGTGAGCACAGAATGGACTTAAACTCCTTGCATATATGATGCATATGAGCAGCTTGGTCTTCATGTGGGTCCCAAAACAAATGGAGCAGGGGCTGTCTTGAGTTAATTGCCTGCCTGGAATCCCATTCCCAAAATGATCTATTTTGTCTGGACTCGGAGAGGATATTCGTAGGCCTCAAGAAATTGTTGTGAGGGATGGTGGAGGGGCTAGCATACAGAAGGGAAAAGGGAAAGGGGTAATGTGGGAAGATCCCTGGGGGAGTACTGGGAGGATAGGGGGACTGATATTGAGATATCACATGAATAAAAACATAAATTGAAAAGTCCCTTCTCAGTTATATAAGGTTATTATGTTATTATCAATGTAATTTTCTTAGTTGTTGAAAGCTTTTTGTGATATTGATTTCTATGTTTGAAAACTTTCAAAATACATGCAATATACTTGTAGAAATGTAATTGTTGGGATTGTAATACATTTCTGTCTGACATTTTCAGAGAAATATGACTCCAGGTATTCTTTTAAAAGAATACTTATCAACACATTATTATTTCAGTCTCATGCAAATATTAATAAAATGAGGGTGATTTACTTTGAAATCTAAAAAAAAATTGCAGAAGGAATTAAATCCAGAGACAGGACCATTCTGACTGGAATACATATATGATTTTAGTCTTCACCTATATTCCCCCCAAAAATAAAGGTCAAGATAGTTTGTAGAAGGAAGTACCCATGTTTGAAAGTGATGTGTAAATGAGTGGTAGACAAAGTGGCAAATCAGAGAGAGTTTTGACAGAATAGGATCTGCCCAACTCTCATGAGAAGAGAGAAGAAATGGAAGCTACCTAAGGGAGCAGTAGAGAAAATGGGACTGAGAAGGCAGCTTTTTTTCAGGAGAGTTCTACAAAGATGGGTCGAAGAGAGAACAAGCTAGACACAGGTAAAGACAGAATTAGCCATAAAATGAGATGAAGCCTGAAGAAGCAGATTGCTAGAGTTAGGTCGAGGCCAAGAGAGAAGCAAGATTGAACCAGTCATCTTGAAGAGGACTTTGAGCCATAACAGCTGAGTGGAAACAACCAATAAGAGTTCAGAAAACAAGAAACGGTGAGCCTATTCACAATGTCTCAGAGCCTGAAAACATTCCAGACCTACATTAGAATGGACAGAGGCTAGAAGTTTCCAGTACTAGGCAACAAGCCTCCAAAATGGCAATTACAGTGACAAACAAAAGCTACTTTTACAAAAAGTTTTCAATATCTCTTCATCCATTACAAAGACCAGTAAGTTAAAAATGTCTACTTCCCCTGAAAGCTGGATCTTTCTACTGTAGCTTCAGGAGCTGAACTACTGTGATTTATGGACACCAGGTGGTAAGAATGGCTCTTGTACTGCTCCACTTCCATGTTTACAATGCAATCCTCTAATCTCAATTTCTATGAGAAAAACTGAATAGGTGGTGAATGCTGTAAAGTTTGGTGAACAGTTACTTAGTTTTTATTATCCAGGCTCATGTGGCAAGAAGAGTTTCGAGTCATTATCAAATAAAAAACCTTACCAAAAATCAAGCCTGTGGAATGAGAAGACACATGCACGGCCACTCTCAAGTAGAGGCAGCACACACGTAGCAAATATACTTTTAATTTGTCATCAGCCATATAATCCATATTACCTAAAATATTGTCATTACTACTATCAGACAAAAAAAGTGTTTTTGCAGTAACACAGAAATAACAAATATTAACAAATGTGCAAATGTATACTTACTGACTTTTTCTGAAGTTGTTCATTTTCCCCTGCATTTTGTCTTAGTCTAGCTTCTAAATTTGAATTTTCATGTTCAAGTCTAAAAGACACATTTAAAAGAAATTATTATTACCAAAAATTTAAGTATCACATGTTTTCAGAACAAATATTTAAAAGATTAGTTACATACATACATTCTGTGTATTTTTAAAAACATGGTATAGAAACTATGTTCTCTGGGGGCATTTTTGCGGAAATCATGCAAAATGAGTAGAGCATGTGAACAATTATGCATTTTACTACTTTTGTCTTTGTGATGCTGTTTATGAAGCCCAGGGATATATGATGCATATATATTTCAATTCCATTCCATTCGCAGCGCTAATTTTATACCTTTCATTGAACTTACAGAAGGAATTTCACTAGTTTCAGAATATTAATTTATAAATCCATAAACTTCCCTAATGTTTATTTTATAATCAAGCTGTTCCACTTGATCATATTAAATTTAAAATGATGATGCCTGAAAATATAGAAGCTCTAGGAATTTCCTTGTGGAAAAGGGCTACATAAAGAAGCACTGGTCAAATTGGCCTGTGCTGCAATCAGAAGACCACATTCTCCTTGAACTGCCAGGAAAACATGGCCTCATCTATGAGACACTTGGTATTCAAGCATGTAAAATGTGAGAAATACAGAGGCCTTGGGACAAGAGTCCAGTGAAAGCCCATGAGGCCAGTTTGTGCTTATCTGATTAGGTTCCTCTCATGGATCCTCTGAATGGGTTATGTATAAAGCTCCGAATGTGAGCCCAAACTTGCAACACACTCCCAGTGTGTTGATAAACCATGAGTGTGAAATACCTGCTGAGGAAACCTGCAGGCACTGAACAGACTAGACTAAGCCCCTTGGTCCTGTGAAGGCTCAATGCAGCAGGGTAGTGGAATGCCAGGGTGGGAAGGCAGGAGTGAGTGGGTGGGTGGGGGGGGGAGGATCCTCATAGAAACAGGGGGATGGGAGATGGTATACAGGGGTTCTGGAGGGGAAACTGTGAGAGTGGATAACATTTGAAATGTAAATAAATAAAATATCCAATAAAAATAAATTAATATTTTTTAAAAGAAGCAATACATGCCACAAATGGCATAGCATTAAGAAAGGACCTTAAGTCAGTTAATGCCCAGTTGCTACCACTATTTGTGTCATATACTGGCTATGATACTACAAGGTATAATGTTGATTCTGCTGTGTCTCAGACTTGTTTGGATGAAACCTTTTCTTGTTATCTTCAATTCTTGGCTTCAGAAATTGGAATATTTATACTGTCTCCTCTCTACTAGAATAACACATCTTTTTATTTGACAGAGGCTTACAGCTAAGAATTTGATGCACTAGAAAATAGATTTTGGACTTTAGAATAACATTAATACTATGTACTCTTTTTTTGAATGAGTTTGATAAACAACACTACAAATAGAATAATTTTTATAAAAACCTGCCCTTTCATATTCTGTTGATGGAATTTTGATCAGTACACATTTTGTTCAGAACAAGTTAAATATATTCATCAAATCCTTTTTTATTACAGTTTTCTTTCTCTAACCAGATGATTTTATATTGAATAATTCAGAATCTAATAGTCCAGCATAGAAAATGATGTTCCTTGCAGCAGAATAATACTATTATTTTAAAAATTTATACTTGCTATCTCACAAATAGTTCTAAATAGTCACGAACATTGTGGTTTGGAGCAGAAAACATTTTTTAAAAATGATTATAAATTTGAAAATGACCATAATCACTGCAATATATTACTGACATAAATTTCATACTCCATAGAACTAAGCACTTTTCTCAAGTAGACATAGTGACACATTAGTGGCTCCACCCACACCTCAGAGCTATTGGTAGTTGATAGCAACTAAGAGAGAGAGAGTTAGTTTACTTCAATGACTTGGAGCATGGTAGGTTGCCCATGTACCAGGGGACAGCATTCTGGAGAACTAATTGGACTCAGTGGGGAAGAGAAGTAGTAGGTGAAGTGAGAATATGACAGAGAAGAAATGATAAAATTCAAACGGGGATCTGAGGTGAGATGTGAAAGTAGATATGATCTAAATACAAAGAACTGCTGCCTAGGGACAAATAATAAGCATCATAATGATAATAATTTGAGCCAAAATTAGAGAAATTTTCTCCACTGCAAAACTCTTCAAAGATAAGTAACCAATGACAAAATTTCTAAACGGTATCATAAAATCTAAACTTGTCGAATGTGTCTCTAAAATTGGAATACCATACCTCACAGTAGACTGTTCTCCCTGCAGTCGAACCTTCGAAACTTCTAGCTCTATTATTGTTTCTTTTGACACTGCAAGGTTCTTTTTAAGTAAACTAACATGATCTTTAACATTTCTAGTTTTCTTAGAAACATGTTCAAATTTACGCTTTTGACGTTTCATTGATATTTTATATGAGGAAATTGCAAACCAGATCTTATGTAGGATGGCAGAATCTGCATAAAAGAGAAATACTTTAGGTGATAAATCAAGACTCATTAAACACAGTTATTTTAAAAAGTCATACTTTATTCCACTTTATTCCATAAAATCATATAATAATATAATTATGACTATATAATCAGTAAAAGTGTAACTATATTTTACAAGTAAAAGAGAAGTTCTATTTAGAAAGTCCCTGTGAAACATAGTAATTAAAACACTATACAGAAGAAAGGATATTAAAAGCTACAATAGAAAAAGAGCAAATAACATAAAAGATGTGACCTAAGTAATACCTGACTTCTCAATGAAAAGTCTGAATGACAAATGATTGTGGACGGTTGCTCTACAAACTCTAAAACATAACAGATGTCAGCCCAGACTACTATATCCAGGAAAACTACCACACAATCAAGGGAGAATGAAAATGTTTCATATTAAAGGCAATTTAAAATAATCTCTGCCCTCTAATCGAACTCTACAGAAGATACTGAGGCAAAATTGTAGTCTAAATACAAGGTTACCTACACCAAAGAAGGCACAGGAATTATTAATCTCATAACAGTTAATCAAAAGAGAAAAGCAAAAATGTAACAACCACAAAATAACGGGAATTACAAAACACTACTCAATATCGACTCTCATTATTAACAACATCAGAATTGTCAATGCCTCAATCAAAACACATAGAATAACAAACTAGTTTAAAAACAAAAACCAAACACCAGGAATCAAGACAAGGAGTGGTGATGCATGCCTTTATCCCAGCTCTTGGGGGTAGAAGTAGGCAGATATCTGTAATTTTGAGGCTGGTTTGTTTTATAGAATGAGTTTCAGGACACCAAGGCTACACAGAGAAACCCTGTCTCGAAAGAAAAAACACACACACACATACACACATACACACACACACACACACACACACACACACACGAAAAAAGGAGGATTCATCATCATTCTGCTGCTTATAAGAAACATAGCTTACCATCAAAGACTGAAAACACATTAGAGTAAAAGTATGGGAAAATGTATTATAAGCAAACAAATCAGGAGCAAGAAGTCAAAGCTGTTGTAATATTAAAAATAGACAAAATAGACATCAAATTAAAACTAATCATATAAGTGTAGCTTTTGCACATTATCAAAAAAGCATCTCTTTATAGCATGTGGGCCAGACTTCACAGAAAAGCATAACTGGACACAACATATTAGATTAATGAGTTATGGGGAGCCCAGCCCCAAATGAGATATCTATATCATAGTTCCTGCATCTATGGTTTGGGGAACATCATGAAAGAGTAGGAGAAAGATTGTAGGAGCCAAAATATCAGGAAACCTGCTGGGACACAGAGAAAAGTCTATTGTAGGAATGGTTTCATGAAAGAGATCTAGACAATCTCATTATCAGTGGACATCCTACCGTGGGAAGGGAAAAAGGTCATGGATACAAGGATCCCTAGACAAGAAATTTTAGGCAACTGATGACTACTGAGGGAGGGAGCGATAGCTTCTCCCAGCAGTAACCCCATCCCTAATTGTTAGTCCAATATAAAGTGGTCAGCCCTAAAAATATAAACACAAAACAAAAATGGACACTGGAGGATGTATTTATGTATTTGTACATACATGTTTGTGTGTGTGCTTGCATGTATGTGTGTGTATGTTTGTATGTAAAACAATAATAACTAGAGAGGCGTAGGCTGTGGATTTACATAAAAAGAGGATTTGGAGAAGGGAAGGCAGGATTAGTTGGAGAAAAAAATGGGAAAAAGGAAGGTGATGAAATTACATTTTAATTGAAAGCATGAAATTTTACAGAACTAATCAGAAGGGATAAGAAAACATAGCACAATTCATTAAAGGAAAAAAATCTATTGTAGAAATTATCTGAATCCCCGTCCTTGGTTTCTACTCCACCTTTGGTTATTAACAGATAAAAAAAAAATCTATATCCCTTATAATAAGCCTTAAGCAATATAAGAGCTGAGCAGTTACCTATCTCCTATGTTGTTAGAATCTATTGTCCTATTGATAACCCTAAGTTATTATTTATTGTTTATTATGTTTCATCTGGGCTGATCTAAACTCCAATTGCCTAGGCCACCAGGCCATTTCTTTTTAATGGCTCAGCTAACTCATGGCAGCTTCTCCTTCTCTATCCTGTATGTTCTTCTGCTCCAATTGCTCAAACCCCAAGACTGGGGAAACCTAACTCCACCTATGCCACTTCTGCCCAGCTATTGGCTGTTGGCATCTTGATTCATCAATCAGAAATAACTTGGAGCAGGGTCACAGGGGTTACAGCTAGACTCCAGGTCTTGAGGGCCCACACTTAACATTACAATAAACAGTAAAAGACAAACCTCAAAAATTCCCCCATTTAGTTTGATGAAGGCTCTTTCAGATATAAATTGAATACAATTATAACAATTACGTATAACAATATATACTATAAGATATGATACATATTTATAACATTCAGTCTATCATGTAGCAATTTAGATAAAGTATTTTATCATCCATTTTAATCAGTTACAATTTTGTATTTAAATTGTATTAGATTTTAATTTGTATTACCATCTGAAAACCATCTTTTTAAATTTACAACATCTTCTTTAATGTTAAACAACTTAAGTTCAGTTATGAAACTATAATTAGTCTTTAATTTTGTCAGAGATCTAAAAAAAAAAACCTGAATCAATGTATCTTTGAGTATGTAAGGAAGTAGCTTCCAAAATTTAAACAGTTGGCAGAGACAGCTGACTGTCTGGAGAATGCCTAATATTTCTTATAATGTTGGAGCATCTATGTTTAGCCTTTTGGCCCAGAACATCTGACAGACCTTAAGTTAAGTAGTAATTTTGAAGCACTATCTTACTCTATCTTGGCAGAGATTAGCAGTTGACTATCTTGCATTTGTTTGTTGTTTTGGGATGGCATTTTGTCTGTAGATGAAATTGGGGCATTTTTTAGCCCAGTGGCTACCCTTGACACAAATCAAGTAACTCTATATAAAGACATTTGATGTTCAATGCCTTCTTTCAAGTGGAATGGAGATACTATCAGGAGCATATTTCTCTTGTAATTAAAAGGTCTTTTCATAATGAAATGATTTATTTAGTGGATCTCTGACACTTTTGAAGAACATATATATATATATATATATGTCTGTGTGGGTATTTGCTAAACATTGATTATATTGAGTTAGTTTTACTTGAATAATCTGAAAACACTTTTTGTAATTAACTGAATTAGAATCTTACATGACTATTAGTATAACTACTTGACTATTAACTTGTATTATTTAATTATTTTAAACAATTTATAATTACAACTATTGAAAGGACTGGCTCTAAGCCTTCTATATTTAAATAAGTTGTAAAGGCACAATGCCTAGGAGTAACAAAATTAATTTTAACTTTTTTGTCAATTATAAAGTTTTATACCATTAAAAACATTAATCCTGCATCAATATATAAATTTTGTATCAATGAAAGAAAATATTACTTTCATTTGTATCAAAATGTAAAGATTTTTATCAATGTGAGATAATAGCTATAAAATATTTTGTGTAAGAGTAAATTTAATAATTAATCCCTATTTTTCTAATTTCTATAATATTCCTGTGTATCCTTTTCTCTTCTCAATTCTCTAATTCACCTAATTCTAATCCACTTAAAAAAGAAAGGAGTCCTTCTGATTTTCGTCTGTGCCTCAGAGCTGACTATGTGCCACAGCTCTCCATACAAAATTCTGCTGAAATAAAGCTGGTCTCCCAGGAGTGCACATACACATACCTGTGAACACAGTTAAAGCAACCACTTCTGCTCTGAGGGAACCGCCCAGAGCCCTCAGGACAAAGGAACTGAGGAGCAGCCTGGGACAGAATTCTTCAGTTTCCATCTATGCCCAGAGCTGACCCTGTGCCACATCTTTTCATACCCAAATTTCTTACAGACATAAGTGGTCTCCAAGGAGTGCTGACACACAGGCTTGCAGGAGAAACAAGCCACAGTAAAAAACAGCAAGACCAGGTAACACCAGAGATAACTAGATGGCAAGAGGCAAGGACAAGAGCATAAGCAACAGAAACCAAGGTGACTTGGCATCATCAGAACTCAGTTCTCCCACCACAGCAAGCCCTGTATACTGCAACACACTGGAAAAGCAAGACTCTGGTTTAAAAATCACATCTCCTGATGATGATGGTGGACTTTAAGAAGGACATAAATAACTCCCTTAAAGAAATACTGGAGAACACAGGTAACCAGGTAGAAGCCCTTAAAGAGGAAACACAAAAATCCCTTAAAGAAATACAGAAAAACACAACCAAACGGGTGAAGGAATTGAACAAAACTATCCAGGATCTAAAAAACGGAAATACAAACAACTAAGAAATCACAAAGGGAGACAACCCTAGCGATAGAAAACCCTAGAGATAGAGATTAAAAAGATCAGGAGTCATAGATGTAAGCATCAACAATAGAATACACGAGATAGAAGACAGAATCTCAGGTACAGAAGAAAGCATAGAAAACATTGACACAACAGTCAAAGTAAATGCAAAATGCAAAAATCTCCTAACACAAAACATGCAGAAAATCCAGGATAAAATGAGAAGACCAAACCTATAGATAATAGTCATAGAAGAAATATATATATATATACATATATATATATACACACATATATATATATGTATGTATATATATATATATATATATATATATATATATATATATATATATATATATATGAAATTGTGTCACATGGAATGATATGTCTTCACCCATAGACAAAAAAAAGACAACAGTGATAGACATGAAAAATATCCCTTCCAGTTGTTACTCAAGAGTGTACAAGTGACCCTGAAAACATTATAGCCTATTACACTTGACTTGCTTTTCTCCCAGGAAATGAAGGTAAGACCCTACTGAAGATTCAGACACTGTGAGGATAAAATGAGAAGAGTTGACTCCAATGTCTCCTTTCTAAGGACTAGCTCGCACAGTATCTAAAGTTGATATGTATGCTATGGAGTGACAAAAGCAATCAATAGTACTAGCTAGCTGTAAAGCCTGAGGAATTCAGCCTGCCAAGATATCCCCAGTGACACAATGATAGCACTTTTATCTAGGAAGTACAAAGAGCTGTGGGATTGGATTCAGCCTGCTCAAAAAGATGAAATTCATTACTGGAAATAGAAGTACAGCCAACTACCTATATGGGTAGAATGGTAATAGTCTTTTAGAGGAGACTCTACTCTTGCCATTTCCCTAAAGCTTTATACCTGAATTGTATTCCAAATAGTTGTCCTTTTACCTGCTGATTAGTGCAACTATCACCCCTCATTAAAGAAGCATATTTGCATAACATGGTAACTGTGTAGCAGTTCCATCCTCCACTGGTGAAAATACGAAGAATAAGTGAGTGTCAGGTGCACATTCCCAATTGATATATCTACAGTGCAACACCTACACCTTGGGTTTCATGGGAACTTGCAGAAATGAGAAGCATGATGGTTGTAAGAGCCATGTAGCCAAGATGTGTGTTGTTAAATAGTTTTTTTAAAAAAGATAACACAGGGAAGCTACACCATGAAAGCTCAATAGTCCAGTTGCCAAAACAAGACCTGCTAAATGCCAGCATCTCTTGAAACCTCACTAGACCTCTCCCCTAAATGAAGGACTAAAGTTTATCAGGAGCTGCTGAAAGAGGGGAAATCAGTCTTCTCTAAAATAAGCCCCCTTCTAAGTTATTCAGTATAAAGTTCTCAGTTTTATACAAATGAGCATAGAAGCAACTCAAAATGCAATCGGTATAAAGTATGGGTTGGAGATGGGGGTGAACGTAATAAAGAAGGAAATGTCAGAATCTGAGTGAATGTGGAGGACAGCAGGGGCATGGGTGGCTTGTGGGGCAGGGGATAGCATTAAATGATGCTACTACAGTACTCTTGTATAAAATTTTCATAAAAAATTTAATAATGGCTCCAAAGTAGTAATGGCTTTCCAGAAGTGAGTGGAGTGGCAGAGGAAAAAGGCCCCATGTAACCCTAGTGCTCAGAGACCATGACACCGTGATCTGGCAGGCGTATAGGAAAGAACCAAAGTGGACGGCAAGACCAGCAGGCCTGCACATGCACACTGAAGCGCAGAAGGCTTGGTGGCAGCGCCTGCTGAGACAAGTTCTCTCGATTTCAAGCACATCTGTGACATGAACAATACACTAATGTGTTCTTTCTATCAGGCAGCCCTATGTAGTCTGTGTGGACACCAGTATAGCACACACAGAGACTGCATGAAGTACTCCTACCTTTGCTCTGCCTCCTCAGTTGTTCAACCAGGTCTAAGATAGTGTCATAATCGACTGTCTCATGGTCCTCTGACTTGCTCTCACATAGTAGGCTTGCTTCATCAGAGTCAGACATGTGAATTACTTCTTCATTGATCTATAAAGTGAGAAAAAGCAATTTCAGATATCCTCCCAATATTTATACCAATTAGTAAATTTTAAAATATGTTAAATATTCTCTTTTTAATACTACAAACAGCACTCAAGAAAGAAAAGCAGGTGGCTATCTGTGAGCTCTGGGCCAGCCTGGACTAAATTAGGAGTTGTGGGCCGGCCAGGGTATCTTAATAACAAAAGGTATAAAAACATAGTTCATGGAAAACAACTTTATATTGGCTACTCTTTCTTAATAAATTTTTTTCAAAAATGTCTACATACATCTAAAAAACCTGAAAAATTTAATTTTACTTTCATAAATAAGCTTAAATTAATGATATATTGCTTTTATTTTACACTGTATTTTAATAATTATATTTTAAATTTATTTTCTCATACCTTGTCCTTTATGTTTGAAGTGTTCTTTATAGACCTACAAAAGCACAAAATCCTTTCAGAAAAAATGTATATATTAAACACAACAAAAACACTCTAATTTATTTCTCCAATCGAATTTATTGGCTATTTTAATTGCAATGACTTAATATGAGAGAATTAACTGTAACTAGGAAGAGCAACAGGATCCAGGAATAAATTATCACCACCACCATCAGAAAAACAAGGGTTTTACATCCATTATTTTAAGAGTTAAAGCAAAAAAAAGAAAAATATGCATTATTTTATAGAAACAAATACAGAAGGATTTCCTTGTCATTTTCATCAAAAACAACGTTTGTGGCCAGTAAAACTCATTTTGAAACAATGCTTTACTCCTTATATGTGGGGAACACTTTGTGATAGAATGTAAAAGTTTTCTCTCAGGAATGATGACCCAGTTGTTACTCAGGGCTCTAAGGACTGAACCTGTGTTAAACTTACTGCATTCCTCACAGCCTATCGGGTATTGTGTAGGGGTGGAACACACAGACTGACTGGGATGCCCCAGCCCAGGCAGCTGGCTGAGCAGAAGGCTGAAAATTCAAATCCGGAAGTTAGGGCAAGGTGCTTGTTCCAAATTATAGTTTGGAAAATAATATTCATCTCCAGATGACTTCAAGTTATATAATAGATGAGAAATCCACATTATGATCCTATTTTACTATAATTATTACTAATATAGGATAAATATTAACCAGAAGTAACCCTGCATATCTTCTGAGTTCAGATAAAATCCAGCTCATTGACAGTACTATGGCCATAAACATTTTTTTTTTCTGAAAAAGCATGTATGTAGTCAAAGTTTCTAATTCTCCCGCCTCAGCTTTCTTAGTGTTGAAATTAAAAACTATCATGTCGTCAGGTGTGTGGCACACAAATTTGTTCCAAGTATTCAAGAGGCAAAGACAGGCAGATCTCTGAGTTCCAGGCCAGCTGAGTCTACAGTATGAGATTCAGGACAACCAAACCTACACAGAGAAACCCTGTCTTGAAAAACAACAACAAACACCACAAAGAACCAGAACCACCATGTTCACCTTGAGCTATTTGCTTCAGAATCTAAGGGAGGAGGTTGATGGTTGCTTAGCTGGTAATATTTCTCCCTTGCAAGCACAAGGACCTGGATTCAACACTCCAAGAGAAATTAAATGGCTAGTTATGGAGCAGGCGAGACGGCTCAATTCTAAATGATCCCATAGCCAATCCTGAAAACAGACTTGAGTTTGATACTCAGGATGTCCACAGCGAAAGAAAAAAGTGACTCCCGCATGTTGACCTCTGATGAGTACATGCATTCTGTAGCATATGCATGCACACAATTGTGAACACAAACAAGTGTTATTTTTTTTGAAACTTGGGTGTGATCATGTGCACTTATTATCACAGTCTTGTGAAGACAGACACAGGACAATCCCTGGAGCTTGTGACCAAAACCAGGATAATGAGAGACCCCCATCTTGACACTGTTAATGATGCCTGTGGGTTGATAGTTGATTGTACAATGACAGACTCCATCTCAACACAGTTAAATGTGGCCAGAGAATAAAGAGTTGATTTTACTTTATGCTCAATATTCATGAATGTATACAGAGAAAAGTATAAGATTACTTTATACCTAGGTGACTTTGGATACCTGAACAATAAATTAAACAGACTTTCAAAATATTTGCCAATAGATGTCATTTGATGGATAGGTACCTTGACACACTCTACAAGTCCTGGGAAATAATACATGCCAAGGAAAAGGTTACTGCAGAGAGGCAAGCCTTTTATACTTACAGCAACCCACACTCAAAAACTGTGTTATATTGTTAATATTCTGTCAAAACATTGTTTACTATTCTAAATTCCAATCAAAACTCTCTTTTACCCTGGGTTCTAGACAACTAGTTATCACTGTGAATGATAATGAAGCATAGAATCATAGCTTTTCAGTGAGAGTTTGCCAAATGTGAATGTCTTTTACATGAAAAAGTCCAATTAATTGGAAACAATAAGATCTGACTATCAGTAACTTAGTGTCATAAGTTAAAAGAATGACTAGGTCAGGTTTAAGAAGTATCCAACATGGTCATCGTTCCTATGAGCATCACTAGAGAGTAACATCTACTGTTAAATATCACGGTGGACTTACCCATTATCTTCTCGATTCTCCTCAACAGGAACCGGTTGCTCTTCAGTTTTTCCATGCTGTTTTTGAAGACCTAGGGCTGCAGCACTGCGATTCGGTTTTTCTGCTTCATGAACCACACTGTTCATCACGGTTTTAGCTGCGGGGTCCTCAGTTTGAGTCGCCTTTTCTAATGTGTATGCGGGGTCCTCAGTTTGAGTCGCCTTTTCTAATGTGTATGCTGAACTGGGATTCAGGTTTTCTGATACATGAATTGCACTGTGATTTCCATTTTCTGAAGCACGAACCACCCTTTGAATCTGGTCTTCTGATGCATGCACCCAACGGTCATTCAGCTTTTCTGCTGATTGTAACCTGATGACTTTCTGCTTATCAGCTTCTTCACTGACCTTTAATGAAAATTAATATTAAGAATAAGTGACTTTAATTCTTTTATTTCTCTTAAGGGAAAGAGTGTCTTGTCAGTATGTATGTCTGTGTATGGGGGATTGTGCTGGGGATTGATACCAGGACCATCAGAAGAGCAGCAAGACCTCTAAACTGCTGAGCCATCTCTCTAGCCCAAGTAACTGTTGTGTTTTAATATACAAAGTATACTTCATTTTAAAAAATCAATTTGCTCATTCGTTTTCAGATTTTCTCTCTTTATTATTTTTAATTAGAAATGTTTTGATCAGTTTACCAGTTCAAGTTATAGTCCATTATCACAGGAAAGCCAAAGGAGCAGGAACCTGTGGTAGCTAGCCATAGTCCATCCACAGACAGGAACAATGAATGCATGCATGCTAACACTACAGTCAGTCAAGACTGCAATATCCCTGGGCCCAGCCCAAGAATGGTGCAGTCCAAATTCACAGTAAGTCTTTCAAACCCAGTGGCCCAAATTCAAAAAATCCCTCACAGGAATGACCTCAGGCCAACTTAATCTAGGAATTTTCTCATTGAAGACACATTTCCAAACTGATTCTACATTGTGTCAAAAAGACTATCAAAACTACCCACAATGATGTACTTATCCTTACCATTAATAATTTTGAGTACATCCAGAGTTATTCGATGATAAACACAATAAAGTTTGCTGACATTCTTTCTCACAATCCAAATTGCCTCCATATATTTTAGTGCTAAATGGAATTTGTAGAGTGCATTACATTTTTACATCCATTTGTCAACTTATGTGCATTAAGGCTGTCTCCATCTTTTGACTATTATCAATAACACTGCCCTGAACATCCATAATGTACAGGATCTTTTATGGATACATATTTTTATTTCTCCTTGGAATGCACTGAGAATTCAAATTGTTGGACTCTTGGATTTCATTTTTTTAATTGTTAAAAAATTTACAACATATTTGAAATAGAATCTTCAATTCTGCATTCACTGCAGCTGCGTAGGGTGGTTCTACTTCTCCACATCTTCAAGAATACATTTATTTGCCATTAAAAAAACAAATATAATGACTACAGAAGTATGAAATGGGATCTACTGGATTAAGTTTACTTTTCCCTAATTTTAATCAAGTTGGCCATGTTCTCCTGTTTTTATGGCAATTTCTATTTCTTCAGAAAAATGTTACTGAAAATATTGACAGTTTCAAATGGATTCTTTATCACTCTTTGGAATATTACTAAATATTATTACACATTTATGATATATAAATAACAACTATGAAACATGGCTTGTAAATTCATTCAAAATCTTGTGTCTGATTTCTTATCTGTGTTTTATCATTTCATTTTTATCATGAAGCTCACAAGTTCTTTGTTGAAGCTCAAGTTATCAATTTATCTTTTTCCTTAGACACAATTTTATTGAAAAATTCATTTATGCATATAATGTGTTTTTATCAAACTCACTCTCTATTTTCTTACTTTCAATTTCTCTCCCTATTCCAAACAACTTCAAGTTTTCCCTGCCCCGTGTGTGTGTGTCTGTGTGTGTGTGTGTGTGTGTGTGTGTGTGTGAGTGTGTGCACGCATACCTGTTTGTAGGCAGTCTTGTGTGCATGTCTATTTCAAACCCCAGGAGTCTAATTAGTGCTTCTTGTATATGCAAGAGCATAGAACAATCTACTGGACATGGGTAACTTTGCAGTGGCAGCATATTTGAAGAAAAGTTACTCAAACTTGTTCAGCAGCCATTAATTACCAAATAGAGTCTCAGACAGGGATGGGGCTTTTTGACTGAAATTTTGGCTGGCTTTATCTTATGCAATTGTTGTACATGAAGTTACAGTTATTGTTAGCTCATGTACATAATTGTCCTACCATGATCAATAAAGAAAACTCTATTGCAGATGTCCACTATCTACTGCTTACACTCCTTCAGTCCTCTATTCAATAATCCCCAAATCTTGGGAGGAAAACGAGTGGTATTGATGGTAATACACTCAACAGCTACTGTTCTCTGTATTAATCACCATCTGCAAAAGGAAATGTCTTCAATGAGGGTTGAGAGATACACTAATCTGTGGGTATAAAGATGGGAACTTAAGGGACAATTTAGTACAATGATCATTTTGAAAAATAGTACTAGGTCTCCCTTATATCGATGACCATGGCAGTCAGAAAGTTTTGGCCTAGTTAACAATATCAGAAATGGATTCCATCTTTTAGAGTGAGTATTAAATCCATGCCATTTATGTCACTATCACACCAGTGAGCATAACTTGTCAGTTCAATCACAACTAGGCTATTCATTTTAAAATCAAGGTTTAGTGTCATATCTATGGACTCTTTCTGACACAAAATCATAAAAATTTTCTTGTTTCACAACTTCAAGTTTCACTATTCTAGCTCTTAAATTTACATTTATGAGCTAATTTTTATGGATGGTGTGAGGTAAATATTTATAGTATATAAGTATAATAAATATAAGTACAATATTTAAGTACAATATATATGTGTGGTCTTTGCACCTTACCCAGATTACCCAGATTACCAGAAGTACCACCTTGGTACTTCTGTAAATTCCAACTGACCAAAAATCAGGTTTAATTTTCTGAGATCTCAAATTTATCCCATTTGTCTACAAGCCATTATCAGAGTCTCTTCCTTGTTAGATTTTGGACAGTAAATTTGAAAATAAGACACTATATGTAATCTAATTTTGTTTCTTTTTAGTAAATAATTTAACTTTTACATCATTTTCAATGTTAGAAGCAACTTACCAGTTTCTGAAAACATACTCTTTTTGATGTTACTTCAAATGGAATTTTTATAATTTTATCCTTTCTGGTATACAAAAAAAAACCAACCCTGATTTCTATAATGTGGTTATATATTGTTATTTTGCCAAACTCCTAATTAGTTCATAAGTGTGTTTATGTAATATATATATAAATCAAGTAATAGGCTTAATTTCCTATATGCCATATTATATTATCTACAAACAAAACTTATTTTGTTATTTTTATTTTTATTAGATTTTCCTTTATTTCTATTTTACATGTTATCTCCATTCCTGGTTTTCTCCCAAGAAACTTCCTATCTTTACCATCCCCCCCGCCCCAATCTTGCTTCAAAGAGTGTTTTCTACCAGACAAACATAAAATGAAAGCATCTCATACCAAAACTTATGGTATACAATGAAAGCAGGGCTAAGAAGAAAACTCATAGCTCTAAGTACCTCAAAGAAGACACTGAAGATAACATACACTAGCAACTTCACATCACATCTGAAACCTCTAGGACAAAATAAAAGCAAATACACATAGGAGTAGTAGAAGGCAGGAAATAAACTCAGGGCTGAAATTAACCAAGTAAAAACAAAAAGAACTATACAAAGAATCCACAAAAGAGGAGCTGGTTTTAAAACCATCAAGTGGAAAAGAAGACAGCATCTTCAACAAGTGGTGCTGGCTCAACTGGAGGTTAGAATGTAGAAGAATGAAAATTGATCCATTCATGTCTCTTCTTCAGGTCTCAAGTAATCAGACTGGGTAGGATAATTAAAAATGGTCAGGAACATGGAGAAAAAAGAGGAGGAATAGGAGGAAGAGGAGAAGAAAAAGGAGGCATGAATTTGGGAAGAGATCTCAAGAATATGTTGAATGTCAAGAATGGGGTTATATGCATTAAAATTATCCATATGTGTGAGATTCACAAATAATAGAAAGCATCAATTTTAAAGTTATTAGAATTTTAGAGTTTTTAGTGTTTTAGCAGTATACATATGTATGTTGTATGTATGTATGTATGTGTATGTATTTCAGACAGACAAGATTTTTTTTTGGGGGGGGGGGTACAGGTAGTTGACACCAAGCCTGGTAACTGGAGTACAACTCTGGAACTCACATAGTATGAGGGGAGAACCAAGTCCAGCAAGTTGTCAGTATTCCATACTCACTAGGGCAGTCACATGACAAGACACAACTGATTAGCTAAATCTAATTTTTAAAATGTATCATTTTTAAATTGTTAAATTTATTCATTGTTTCATTTATATGCATTGGAGTTTTGCCTGTATGTATTTCTGCAGAGTGAATATGCCTGCTAATGCTCATGGGATGTTTCTCATGGTGCCTCAAGCATTTCTATATAACCCTACTTGACAAAGGAAAACAGTGTTCTGAATACACCTGACTTACCAAACTCGTACTATCCAAGATCACCTGAAGCTGTTCTGAATCCTGTGTTGGATGTTCCGATTCAACTTTTCTCTTCGGGTTGTCTTGCTTCAGTCTAAAAACCATATTTTAAAATAATTATACTCAAAGATCAACTTTTACAAAACAGAGTTCCTGAAATGTGCAGATACTTTTCTAAGATTATTCAAATGAATGACTTGGTAACCATCATTCTTCTAGCTGGGCTTGAAAATTTTGCAAGTATATAATGTACAAAATATAAAGAATAATTGTCTATGTTAAGTTTGGGGAGAAGTCAGAGGGCTATAGTAACATGAAAATTACATCCTACATTCAGCTTTTCCATATAGATCCTAGATTTTCAGGTCCATATGAATTAACAAACACTAGAATCTTTCATTGTATACAATATAGTGAAAAGTGTAACAGAGAAGCAGAATCCTGCGGATGTTTTCCTATGTTTATCTAATGGTTTTCACATTTAAAATGAAGATAGACACAATGACCATGAAGATAACTCTCTCAATCTCCCTATCACACTTCTCTCTCTTTGTGTATGTGCATATTTGTGTGTGTGTGTGTGTGTGTGTGTGTGTGTGTTTGTCTGTTAAGTGTAAAGATAGACTTGGGTTTTCTATGTATCCCTGTCTGAGCCTGCCCTAGTATAAATTCCGACTGACCAAAACTTTAAGGCAATCCCCATTTCTCAAGTTTAGGAGTGTTGGGAATCTTAGATAATTACCATCAAACAAAGACTTTTTTAAAACTACAGAAAACAGTCAGAAAACTGCAGAGAAAAAAATCTTTCCAAAATGCATTTTCATTTAATGTTGCATTTTAAAAGGAAATGAATATAATATGTTGAGATAAATAATAAATATGCTGTTAATTTTAAATCAAATGATAAAGTATGGATTTCCAAATCTATGCTTTAAAGAAACTCTGATATTAAAAATCTTCTAATATTAAAAATAAACACAATCAGATTATGAATGAAAACCATTGGCTCATACTGAAAATTACTGATGAATCTGTATAAACAAACACTTTTTAATTGGGTTATGGCTTCCCTGTCAATTGAAAGTATGATTTTTTTATATCCTAATTGATATATTTATTTATTCTTGATACCAACTAAATGGATCTTTTTACTAAACCATGTAAAAAGAATAAATAAATGGAGGGAGTTCAGTGTTCTAAATTTAATAATTGTAAGAATTTTGATAAATTTAATTAAATATTTTCTTAATGATAAATGATAATTTATAAATAAAGAAATGGGTGAGATTAAGAAGAAATGAGAATAATAAATTAAGAATTTATTATGAAGATTAATAATTAAGAAATAATACAGGTCAAGGAAAAGGTTAGTGCAGGGAGGCAAGTCTTTTACTCTTAAAAAGACCCACACTCAATAAATTTGTGCTATATTGTCAAGACACTGTCAAAACACTGTTTACTATTCTAATTTCCAATCAAAACTCCCTTCTACTCCAGCTTCTAGAATGTTAGTTGTCACATGAGTTTGCCAACTGTGGTTGTCTTTTACAAAAAAAAAAAAAAAGAAAGAAAAAAAAAAAGTCCACAGAATTGGAAAACATAACATCTGATTGATTATCAGCATCTTATGATCACGGAAGTCTGACGGTGCCATGCTTAAGAAGTATCCAACATGGTCATCGTTCCTATGAGCATCACTAGGGAGTAACATCTACTGTTAAATATCACGGTGGCCTTACCCATCCTCTTGTTGATTCTCCTCAACAGGAACAGGTTGCTTTTTAGTTTTTCCATGCTGTTTTTGAAGAACTAGGGCTGCAGCACTGCGATTCGGCTTTTCTGCTTCATGCACCACACTGTTCATCACGGTTTTAGCTGCAGGGTCCTCAGTTTGAGTCGCCTTTTCTAGTGTGTATGCGGGGTCCTCAGTTTGAGTCGCCTTTTCTAATGTGTATGCTGAACTGGGATTCAGGTTTTCTGATACATGAATTGCACTGTGATTTCCATTTTCTGAAGCACGAACCACCCTTTGAATCTGATCTTCTGATGCATGCACCCAACGGTCATTCAGCTTTTCTGCTGATTGTAACCTGATGACTTTCTGCTTATCAGCTTCTTCACTGACCTTTAATGAAAATTAATATTAAGAATAAGTGACTTTAATTCTTTTATTTCTCTTAAGGGAAAGAGTGTCTTGTCAGTATGTATGTCTGTGTATGGGTGCTGGAGATTGATACCAGGACCATCAGAAGAGCAGCAAGACCTCTAAACTGCTGAGCCATCTCTCTAGCCCAAGTAACTGTTGTGTTTTAATATACAAAGTATACTTCATTTTAAAAAATCAATTTGCTCATTCGTTTTCAGATATTCTCTCTTTATTATTTTTAATTAGAAATGTTTTGATCAGTTTACCAGTTCAAGTTATAGTCCATTATCACAGGAAAGCCAAAGGAGCAGGAACCTGTGGTAGCTAGCCATAGTCCATCCACAGACAGGAACAATGAATGCATGCATGCTAACACTACAGTCAGTCAAGACTGCAATATCCCTGGGCCCAGCCCAAGAATGGTGCAGTCCAAATTCACAGTAAGTCTTTCAAACCCAGTGACCCAAATTCAAAAAATCCCTCACAGGAATGACCTCAGGCCAACTTAATCTAGGAATTTTCTCATTGAATGCACATTTCCAAACTGATTCTACATTGTGTCAAAAAGACTATCAAAACTACCCACAATGATGTACTTATCCTTACCATTAATAATTTTGAGTACATCCAGAGTTATTCGATGATAAACACAATAAAGTTTGCGACATTCTTTCTCACAATCCAAATTGCCTCCATATATTTTAGTGCTAAATGGAATTTGTAGAGTGCATTACATTTTTACATCCATTTGTCAACTTATGTGCATTAAGGCCGTCTCCATCTTTTGACTATTATCAATAACACTGCCCTGAACATCCATAATGTACAGGATCTTTTATGGATACATATTTTTATTTCTCCTTGGAATGCACTGAGAATTCAAATTGTTGGACTCTTGGATTTCATTGTTTTAATTGTTAAAAAATTTGCAACATATTTGAAATAGAATCTTCAATTCTGCATTCACTGCAGCTGCGTAGGGTGGTTCTACTTCTCCACATCTTCAAGAATACATTTATTTGCCATTAAAAAAACAAATATAATGACTACAGAAGTATGAAATGGGATCTACTGGATTAAGTTTACTTTTCCCTAATTTTAATCAAGTTGGCCATGTTCTCCTGTTTTTATGGCAATTTCTATTTCTTCAGAAAAATGTTACTGAAAATATTGACAGTTTCAAATGGATTCTTTATCACTCTTTGGAGTATTACTAAATATTATTACACATTTATGATATATAAATAACAACTATGAAACATGGCTTGTAAATTCATTCAAAATCTTGTGTCTGATTTCTTATCTGTGTTTTATCATTTCATTTTTATCATGAAGCTCACAAGTTCTTTGTTGAAGCTCAAGTTATCAATTTATCTTTTTCCTTAGACACAATTTTATTGAAAAATTCATTTATGCATATAATGTGTTTTTATCAAACTCACTCTCTATTTTCTTACTTTCAATTTCTCTCCCTATTCCAAACAACTTCAAGTTTTCCCTGCCCCCTTGTGTGTGTGTCTGTGTGTGTGTGTGTGTGTGTGTGTGTGAGTGTGTGCACGCATACCTGTTTGTAGGCAGTCTTGTGTGCATGTCTATTTCAAACCCCAGGAGTCTAATTAGTGCTTCTTGTATATGCAAGAGCATAGAACAATCTACTGGACATGGATAACTTTGCAGTGGCAGCATATTTGAAGAAAAGTTACTCAAACTTGTTCAGCAGCCATTAATTACGAAATAGAGTCTCAGACAGGGATGGGGCTTTTTGACTGAAATTTTGGTTGGCTTTATCTTATGCAGTTGTTGTACATGAAGTTACAGTTATTGTTAGCTCATGTACATAATTGTCCTACCATGATCAATAAAGAAAACTCTATTGCAGATGTCCACTATCTACTGCTTACACTCCTTCAGTCCTCTATTCAATAATCCCCAAATCTTGGGAGGAAAACGAGTGGTATTGATGGTAATACACTCAACAGCTACTGTTCTCTGTATTAATCACCATCTGCAAAAGGAAATGTCTTCAATGAGGGTTGAGAGATACACTAATCTGTGGGTATAAAGATGGGAACTTAAGGGACAATTTAGTACAATGATCATTTTGAAAAATAGTACTAGGTCTCCCTTATATCGATGACCATGGCAGTCAGAAAGTTTTGGCCTAGTTTACAATATTATTAACGGATTCCATCTTTTAGAGTGAGTATTAAATCCATGCCATTTATGTCACTATCACACCAGTGAGCATAACTTGTCAGTTCAATCACAACTAGGCTATTCATTTTAAAATCAAGGTTTAGTGTCATATCTATGGACTCTTTCTGACACAAAATCATAAAAATTTTCTTGTATCACAACTTCAAGTTTCACTATTCTAGCTCTTAAATTTACATTTATGAGCTAATTTTTATGGATGGTGTGAGGTAAATATTTACAGTATATAAGTATAATAAATATAAGTACAATATTTAAGTACAATATATATGTGTGGTCTTTGCACCTTACCCAGATTACCCAGATTACCAGAAGTACCACCTTGGTACTTCTGTAAATTCCAACTGACCAAAAATCAGGTTTAATTTTCTGAGATCTCAAATTTATCCCATTTGTCTACAAGCCATTATCAGAGTCTCTTCCTTGTTAGATTTTGGACAGTAAATTTGAAAATAAGACACTATATGTAATCTAATTTTGTTTCTTTTTAGTAAATAATTTAACTTTTACATCATTTTAAATGTTAGAAGCAACTTACCAGTTTCTGAAAACATACTCTTTTTGATGTTACTTCAAATGGAATTTTTATAATTTTATCCTTTCTGGTATACAAAAAAAAAAAAACAAACCCTGATTTCTATAATGTGGTTATATATTGTTATTTTGCCAAACTCCTAATTAGTTCATAAGTGTGTTTATGTAATATATATATAAATCAAGTAATAGGCTTAATTTCCTATATGCCATATTATATTATCTACAAACAAAAATTATTTTGTTATTTTTATTTTTATTAGATTTTCCTTTATTTCTATTTTACATGTTATTTCCATTCCTGGTTTTCTCCCAAGAAACTTCCTATCTTTACCATCCCCCCCCCCCAATCCTGCTTCAAAGAGTGTTTTCTGCCAGTCACCCATAAAATGAAAGCATCTCATACCAAAACTTATGGTATACAATGAAAGCAGGGCTAAGAAGAAAACTCATAGCTCTAAGTACCTCAAAGAAGACACTGAAGATAACATACACTAGCAACTTCACATCACATCTGAAACCTCTAGGACAAAATAAAAGCAAATACACATAGGAGTAGTAGAAGGCAGGAAATAAACTCAGGGCTGAAATTAACCAAGTAAAAACAAAAAGAACTATACAAAGAATCCACAAAAGAGGAGCTGGTTTTAAAACCATCAAGTGGAAAAGAAGACAGCATCTTCAACAAGTGGTGCTGGCTCAACTGGAGGTTAGAATGTAGAAGAATGAAAATTGATCCATTCATGTCTCTTCTTCAGGTCTCAAGTAATCAGACTGGGTAGGATAATTAAAAATGGTCAGGAACATGGAGAAAAAAAGAGGAGGAATAGGAGGAAGAGGAGAAGAAAAAGGAGGCATGAATTTGGGAAGAGATCTCAAGAATATGTTGAATGTCAAGAATGGGGTTATATGCATTAAAATTATCCATATGTGTGAGATTCACAAATAATAGAAAGCATCAATTTTAAAGTTATTAGAATTTTAGAGTTTTTAGTGTTTTAGCAGTATACATATGTATGTTGTATGTATGTATGTATGTGTATGTATTTCAGACAGACAAGATTTTTTTTTGGGGGGGGGGTACAGGTAGTTGACACCAAGCCTGGTAACTGGAGTACAACTCTGGAACTCACATAGTATGAGGGGAGAACCAAGTCCAGCAAGTTGTCAGTATTCCATACTCACTAGGGCAGTCACATGACAAGACACAACTGATTAGCTAAATCTAATTTTTAAAATGTATCATTTTTAAATTGTTAAATTTGTTCATTGTTTCATTTATATGCATTGGAGTTTTGCCTGTATGTATTTCTGCAGAGTGAATATGCCTGCTAATGCTCATGGGATGTTTCTCATGGTGCCTCAAGCATTTCTATATAACCCTACTTGACAAAGGAAAACAGTGTTCTGAATACACCTGACTTACCAAACTCGTACTATCCAAGATCACCTGAAGCTGTTCTGAATCCTGTGTTGGATGTTCCGATTCAACTTTTCTCTTCGGGTTGTCTTGCTTCAGTCTAAAAACCATATTTTAAAATAATTATACTCAAAGATCAACTTTTACAAAACAGAGTTCCTGAAATGTGCAGATACTTTTCTAAGATTATTCAAATGAATGACTTGGTAACCATCATTCTTCTAGCTGGGCTTGAAAATTTTGCAACTATATAATGTACAAAATATAAAGAATAATTGTCTATGTTAAGTTTGGGGAGAAGTCAGAGGGCTATAGTAACATGAAAATTACATCCTACATTCAGCTTTTCCATATAGATCCTAGATTTTCAGGTCCATATGAATTAACAAACACTAGAATCTTTCATTGTATACAATATAGTGAAAAGTGTAACAGAGAAGCAGAATCCTGCGGATGTTTTCCTATGTTTATCTAATGGTTTTCACATTTAAAATGAAGATAGACACAATGACCATGAAGATAACTCTCTCAATCTCCCTATCACACTTCTCTCTCTTTGTGTATGTGCATATTTGTGTGTGTGTGTGTGTGTGTGTGTGTGTGTGTGTGTGTTTGTCTGTTAAGTGTAAAGATAGACTTGGGTTTTCTATGTATCCCTGTCTGAGCCTGCCCTAGTATAAATTCCGACTGACCAAAACTTTAAGGCAATCCCCATTTCTCAAGTTTAGGAGTGTTGGGAATATTAGATAATTACCATCAAACAAAGACTTTTTTAAAACTACAGAAAACAGTCAGAAAACTGCAGAGAAAAAAATCTTTCCAAAATGCATTTTCATTTAATGTTGCATTTTAAAAGGAAATGAATATAATATGTTGAGATAAATAATAAATATGCTGTTAATTTTAAATCAAATGATAAAGTATGGATTTCCAAATCTATGCTTTAAAGAAACTCTGATATTAAAAATCTTCTAATATTAAAAATAAACACAATCAGATTATGAATGAAAACCATTGGCTCATACTGAAAATTACTGATGAATCTGTATAAACAAACACTTTTTAATTGGGTTATGGCTTCCCTGTCAATTGAAAGTATGATTTTTTATATCCTAATTGATATATTTATTTATTCTTGATACCAACTAAATGGATCTTTTTACTAAACCATGTAAAAAGAATAAATAAATGGAGGGAGTTCAGTGTTCTAAATTTAATAATTGTAAGAATTTTGATAAATTTAATTAAATATTTTCTTAATGATAAATGATAATTTATAAATAAAGAAATGGGTGAGATTAAGAAGAAATGAGAATAATAAATTAAGAATTTATTATGAAGATTAATAATTAAGAAATAATACAGGTCAAGGAAAAGGTTAGTGCAGGGAGGCAAGTCTTTTACTCTTAAAAAGACCCACACTCAATAAATTTGTGCTATATTGTCAAGACACTGTCAAAACACTGTTTACTATTCTAATTTCCAATCAAAACTCCCTTCTACTCCAGCTTCTAGAATGTTAGTTGTCACATGAGTTTGCCAACTGTGGTTGTCTTTTACAAAAAAAAAAAAAAAGAAAGAAAAAAAAAAAGTCCACAGAATTGGAAAACATAACATCTGATTGATTATCAGCATCTTATGATCACGGAAGTCTGACGGTGCCATGCTTAAGAAGTATCCAACATGGTCATCGTTCCTATGAGCATCACTAGGGAGTAACATCTACTGTTAAATATCACGGTGGCCTTACCCATCCTCTTGTTGATTCTCCTCAACAGGAACAGGTTGCTTTTTAGTTTTTCCATGCTGTTTTTGAAGAACTAGGGCTGCAGCACTGCGATTCGGCTTTTCTGCTTCATGCACCACACTGTTCATCACGGTTTTAGCTGCAGGGTCCTCAGTTTGAGTCGCCTTTTCTAGTGTGTATGCGGGGTCCTCAGTTTGAGTCGCCTTTTCTAATGTGTATGCTGAACTGGGATTCAGGTTTTCTGATACATGAATTGCACTGTGATTTCCATTTTCTGAAGCACGAACCACCCTTTGAATCTGATCTTCTGATGCATGCACCCAACGGTCATTCAGCTTTTCTGCTGATTGTAACCTGATGACTTTCTGCTTATCAGCTTCTTCACTGACCTTTAATGAAAATTAATATTAAGAATAAGTGACTTTAATTCTTTTATTTCTCTTAAGGGAAAGAGTGTCTTGTCAGTATGTATGTCTGTGTATGGGTGCTGGAGATTGATACCAGGACCATCAGAAGAGCAGCAAGACCTCTAAACTGCTGAGCCATCTCTCTAGCCCAAGTAACTGTTGTGTTTTAATATACAAAGTATACTTCATTTTAAAAAATCAATTTGCTCATTCGTTTTCAGATTTTCTCTCTTTATTATTTTTAATTAGAAATGTTTTGATCAGTTTACCAGTTCAAGTTATAGTCCATTATCACAGGAAAGCCAAAGGAGCAGGAACCTGTGGTAGCTAGCCATAGTCCATCCACAAACAGGAACAATGAATGCATGCATGCTAACACTACAGTCAGTCAAGACTGCAATATCCCTGGGCCCAGCCCAAGAATGGTGCAGTCCAAATTCACAGTAAGTCTTTCAAACCCAGTGGCCCAAATTCAAAAAATCCCTCACAGGAATGACCTCAGGCCAACTTAATCTAGGAATTTTCTCATTGAAGACACATTTCCAAACTGATTCTACATTGTGTCAAAAAGACTATCAAAACTACCCACAATGATGTACTTATCCTTACCATTAATAATTTTGAGTACATCCAGAGTTATTCGATGATAAACACAATAAAGTTTGCGACATTCTTTCTCACAATCCAAATTGCCTCCATATATTTTAGTGCTAAATGGAATTTGTAGAGTGCATTACATTTTTACATCCATTTGTCAACTTATGTGCATTAAGGCTGTCTCCATCTTTTGACTATTATCAATAACACTGCCCTGAACATCCATAATGTACAGGATCTTTTATGGATACATATTTTTATTTCTCCTTGGAATGCACTGAGAATTCAAATTGTTGGACTCTTGGATTTCATTTTTTTAATTGTTAAAAAATTTACAACATATTTGAAATAGAATCTTCAATTCTGCATTCACTGCAGCTGCGTAGGGTGGTTCTACTTCTCCACATCTTCAAGAATACATTTATTTGCCATTAAAAAAACAAATATAATGACTACAGAAGTATGAAATGGGATCTACTGGATTAAGTTTACTTTTCCCTAATTTTAATCAAGTTGGCCATGTTCTCCTGTTTTTATGGCAATTTCTATTTCTTCAGAAAAATGTTACTGAAAATATTGACAGTTTCAAATGGATTCTTTATCACTCTTTGGAATATTACTAAATATTATTACACATTTATGATATATAAATAACAACTATGAAACATGGCTTGTAAATTCATTCAAAATCTTGTGTCTGATTTCTTATCTGTGTTTTATCATTTCATTTTTATCATGAAGCTCACAAGTTCTTTGTTGAAGCTCAAGTTATCAATTTATCTTTTTCCTTAGACACAATTTTATTGAAAAATTCATTTATGCATATAATGTGTTTTTATCAAACTCACTCTCTATTTTCTTACTTTCAATTTCTCCCCTATTCCAAACAACTTCAAGTTTTCCCTGCCCCCTTGTGTGTGTGTCTGTGTGTGTGTGTGTGTGTGTGTGTGTGAGTGTGTGCACGCATACCTGTTTGTAGGCAGTCTTGTGTGCATGTCTATTTCAAACCCCAGGAGTCTAATTAGTGCTTCTTGTATATGCAAGAGCATAGAACAATCTACTGGACATGGGTAACTTTGCAGTGGCAGCATATTTGAAGAAAAGTTACTCAAACTTGTTCAGCAGCCATTAATTACCAAATAGAGTCTCAGACAGGGATGGGGCTTTTTGACTGAAATTTTGGCTGGCTTTATCTTATGCAGTTGTTGTACATGAAGTTACAGTTATTGTTAGCTCATGTACATAATTGTCCTACCATGATCAATAAAGAAAACTCTATTGCAGATGTCCACTATCTACTGCTTACACTCCTTCAGTCCTCTATTCAATAATCCCCAAATCTTGGGAGGAAAACGAGTGGTATTGATGGTAATACACTCAACAGCTACTGTTCTCTGTATTAATCACCATCTGCAAAAGGAAATGTCTTCAATGAGGGTTGAGAGATACACTAATCTGTGGGTATAAAGATGGGAACTTAAGGGACAATTTAGTACAATGATCATTTTGAAAAATAGTACTAGGTCTCCCTTATATCGATGACCATGGCAGTCAGAAAGTTTTGGCCTAGTTAACAATATCAGAAATGGATTCCATCTTTTAGAGTGAGTATTAAATCCATGCCATTTATGTCACTATCACACCAGTGAGCATAACTTGTCAGTTCAATCACAACTAGGCTATTCATTTTAAAATCAAGGTTTAGTGTCATATCTATGGACTCTTTCTGACACAAAATCATAAAAATTTTCTTGTATCACAACTTCAAGTTTCACTATTCTAGCTCTTAAATTTACATTTATGAGCTAATTTTTATAGATGGTGTGAGGTAAATATTTATAGTATATAAGTATAATAAATATAAGTACAATATTTAAGTACAATATATATGTGTGGTCTTTGCACCTTACCCAGATTACCCAGATTACCAGAAGTACCACCTTGGTACTTCTGTAAATTCCAACTGACCAAAAATCAGGTTTAATTTTCTGAGATCTCAAATTTATCCCATTTGTCTACAAGCCATTATCAGAGTCTCTTCCTTGTTAGATTTTGGACAGTAAATTTGAAAATAAGACACTATATGTAATCTAATTTTGTTTCTTTTTAGTAAATAATTTAACTTTTACATCATTTTCAATGTTAGAAGCAACTTACCAGTTTCTGAAAACATACTCTTTTTGATGTTACTTCAAATGGAATTTTTATAATTTTATCCTTTCTGGTATACAAAAAAAAAAAACAACCCTGATTTCTATAATGTGGTTATATATTGTTATTTTGCCAAACTCCTAATTAGTTCATAAGTGTGTTTATGTAATATATATATAAATCAAGTAATAGGCTTAATTTCCTATATGCCATATTATATTATCTACAAACAAAACTTATTTTGTTATTTTTATTTTTATTAGATTTTCCTTTATTTCTATTTTACATGTTATCTCCATTCCTGGTTTTCTCCCAAGAAACTTCCTATCTTTACCATCCCCCCCCCAATCCTGCTTCAAAGAGTGTTTTCTACCAGACAACCATAAAATGAAAGCATCTCATACCAAAACTTATGGTATACAATGAAAGCAGGGCTAAGAAGAAAACTCATAGCTCTAAGTACCTCAAAGAAGACACTGAAGATAACATACACTAGCAACTTCACATCACATCTGAAACCTCTAGGACAAAATAAAAGCAAATACACATAGGAGTAGTAGAAGGCAGGAAATAAACTCAGGGCTGAAATTAACCAAGTAAAAACAAAAAGAACTATACAAAGAATCCACAAAAGAGGAGCTGGTTTTAAAACCATCAAGTGGAAAAGAAGACAGCATCTTCAACAAGTGGTGCTGGCTCAACTGGAGGTTAGAATGTAGAAGAATGAAAATTGATCCATTCATGTCTCTTCTTCAGGTCTCAAGTAATCAGACTGGGTAGGATAATTAAAAATGGTCAGGAACATGGAGAAAAAAAGAGGAGGAATAGGAGGAAGAGGAGAAGAAAAAGGAGGCATGAATTTGGGAAGAGATCTCAAGAATATGTTGAATGTCAAGAATGGGGTTATATGCATTAAAATTATCCATATGTGTGAGATTCACAAATAATAGAAAGCATCAATTTTAAAGTTATTAGAATTTTAGAGTTTTTAGTGTTTTAGCAGTATACATATGTATGTTGTATGTATGTATGTATGTGTATGTATTTCAGACAGACAAGATTTTTTTTGGGGGGGGGGGTACAGGTAGTTGACACCAAGCCTGGTAACTGGAGTACAACTCTGGAACTCACATAGTATGAGGGGAGAACCAAGTCCAGCAAGTTGTCAGTATTCCATACTCACTAGGGCAGTCACATGACAAGACACAACTGATTAGCTAAATCTAATTTTTAAAATGTATCATTTTTAAATTGTTAAATTTGTTCATTGTTTCATTTATATGCATTGGAGTTTTGCCTGTATGTATTTCTGCAGAGTGAATATGCCTGCTAATGCTCATGGGATGTTTCTCATGGTGCCTCAAGCATTTCTATATAACCCTACTTGACAAAGGAAAACAGTGTTCTGAATACACCTGACTTACCAAACTCGTACTATCCAAGATCACCTGAAGCTGTTCTGAATCCTGTGTTGGATGTTCCGATTCAACTTTTCTCTTCGGGTTGTCTTGCTTCAGTCTAAAAACCATATTTTAAAATAATTATACTCAAAGATCAACTTTTACAAAACAGAGTTCCTGAAATGTGCAGATACTTTTCTAAGATTATTCAAATGAATGACTTGGTAACCATCATTCTTCTAGCTGGGCTTGAAAATTTTGCAAGCTATATAATGTACAAAATATAAAGAATAATTGTCTATGTTAAGTTTGGGGAGAAGTCAGAGGGCTATAGTAACATGAAAATTACATCCTACATTCAGCTTTTCCATATAGATCCTAGATTTTCAGGTCCATATGAATTAACAAACACTAGAATCTTTCATTGTATACAATATAGTGAAAAGTGTAACAGAGAAGCAGAATCCTGCGGATGTTTTCCTATGTTTATCTAATGGTTTTCACATTTAAAATGAAGATAGACACAATGACCATGAAGATAACTCTCTCAATCTCCCTATCACACTTCTCTCTCTTTGTGTATGTGCATATTTGTGTGTGTGTGTGTGTGTGTGTGTGTGTGTGTGTGTTTGTCTGTTAAGTGTAAAGATAGACTTGGGTTTTCTATGTATCCCTGTCTGAGCCTGCCCTAGTATAAATTCCGACTGACCAAAACTTTAAGGCAATCCCCATTTCTCAAGTTTAGGAGTGTTGGGAATATTAGATAATTACCATCAAACAAAGACTTTTTTAAAACTACAGAAAACAGTCAGAAAACTGCAGAGAAAAAAATCTTTCCAAAATGCATTTTCATTTAATGTTGCATTTTAAAAGGAAATGAATATAATATGTTGAGATAAATAATAAATATGCTGTTAATTTTAAATCAAATGATAAAGTATGGATTTCCAAATCTATGCTTTAAAGAAACTCTGATATTAAAAATCTTCTAATATTAAAAATAAACACAATCAGATTATGAATGAAAACCATTGGCTCATACTGAAAATTACTGATGAATCTGTATAAACAAACACTTTTTAATTGGGTTATGGCTTCCCTGTCAATTGAAAGTATGATTTTTTTATATCCTAATTGATATATTTATTTATTCTTGATACCAACTAAATGGATCTTTTTACTAAACCATGTAAAAAGAATAAATAAATGGAGGGAGTTCAGTGTTCTAAATTTAATAATTGTAAGAATTTTGATAAATTTAATTAAATATTTTCTTAATGATAAATGATAATTTATAAATAAAGAAATGGGTGAGATTAAGAAGAAATGAGAATAATAAATTAAGAATTTATTATGAAGATTAATAATTAAGAAATAATACAGGTCAAGGAAAAGGTTAGTGCAGGGAGGCAAGTCTTTTACTCTTAAAAAGACCCACACTCAATAAATTTGTGCTATATTGTCAAGACACTGTCAAAACACTGTTTACTATTCTAATTTCCAATCAAAACTCCCTTCTACTCCAGCTTCTAGAATGTTAGTTGTCACATGAGTTTGCCAACTGTGGTTGTCTTTTACAAAAAAAAAAAAAAGAAAGAAAAAAAAAAAAGTCCACAGAATTGGAAAACATAACATCTGATTGATTATCAGCATCTTATGATCACGGAAGTCTGACGGTGCCATGCTTAAGAAGTATCCAACATGGTCATCGTTCCTATGAGCATCACTAGGGAGTAACATCTACTGTTAAATATCACGGTGGCCTTACCCATCCTCTTGTTGATTCTCCTCAACAGGAACAGGTTGCTTTTTAGTTTTTCCATGCTGTTTTTGAAGAACTAGGGCTGCAGCACTGCGATTCGGCTTTTCTGCTTCATGCACCACACTGTTCATCACGGTTTTAGCTGCAGGGTCCTCAGTTTGAGTCGCCTTTTCTAATGTGTATGCGGGGTCCTCAGTTTGAGTCGCCTTTTCTAATGTGTATGCTGAACTGGGATTCAGGTTTTCTGATACATGAATTGCACTGTGATTTCCATTTTCTGAAGCACGAACCACCCTTTGAATCTGGTCTTCTGATGCATGCACCCAACGGTCATTCAGCTTTTCTGCTGATTGCAACCTGATGACTTTCTGCTTATCAGCTTCTTCACTGACCTTTAATGAAAATTAATATTAAGAATAAGTGACTTTAATTCTTTTATTTCTCTTAAGGGAAAGAGTGTCTTGTCAGTATGTATGTCTGTGTATGGGTGCTGGAGATACCAGGACCATCAGAAGAGCAGCAAGACCTCTAAACTGCTGAGCCATCTCTCTAGCCCAAGTAACTGTTGTGTTTTAATATACAAAGTATACTTCATTTTAAAAAATCAATTTGCTCATTCGTTTTCAGATATTCTCTCTTTATTATTTTTAATTAGAAATGGTTTGATCAGTTTACCAGTTCAAGTTATAGTCCATTATCACAGGAAAGCCAAAGGAGCAGGAACCTGTGGTAGCTAGCCATAGTCCATCCACAGACAGGAACAATGAATGCATGCATGCTAACACTACAGTCAGTCAAGACTGCAATATCCCTGGGCCCAGCCCAAGAATGGTGCAGTCCAAATTCACAGTAAGTCTTTCAAACCCAGTGGCCCAAATTCAAAAAATCCCTCACAGGAATGACCTCAGGCCAACTTAATCTAGGAATTTTCTCATTGAAGACACATTTCCAAACTGATTCTACATTGTGTCAAAAAGACTATCAAAACTACCCACAATGATGTACTTATCCTTACCATTAATAATTTTGAGTACATCCAGAGTTATTCGATGATAAACACAATAAAGTTTGCGACATTCTTTCTCACAATCCAAATTGCCTCCATATATTTTAGTGCTAAATGGAATTTGTAGAGTGCATTACATTTTTACATCCATTTGTCAACTTATGTGCATTAAGGCTGTCTCCATCTTTTGACTATTATCAATAACACTGCCCTGAACATCCATAATGTACAGGATCTTTTATGGATACATATTTTTATTTCTCCTTGGAATGCACTGAGAATTCAAATTGTTGGACTCTTGGATTTCATTTTTTTAATTGTTAAAAAATTTACAACATATTTGAAATAGAATCTTCAATTCTGCATTCACTGCAGCTGCGTAGGGTGGTTCTACTTCTCCACATCTTCAAGAATACATTTATTTGCCATTAAAAAAACAAATATAATGACTACAGAAGTATGAAATGGGATCTACTGGATTAAGTTTACTTTTCCCTAATTTTAATCAAGTTGGCCATGTTCTCCTGTTTTTATGGCAATTTCTATTTCTTCAGAAAAATGTTACTGAAAATATTGACAGTTTCAAATGGATTCTTTATCACTCTTTGGAATATTACTAAATATTATTACACATTTATGATATATAAATAACAACTATGAAACATGGCTTGTAAATTCATTCAAAATCTTGTGTCTGATTTCTTATCTGTGTTTTATCATTTCATTTTTATCATGAAGCTCACAAGTTCTTTGTTGAAGCTCAAGTTATCAATTTATCTTTTTCCTTAGACACAATTTTATTGAAAAATTCATTAATGCATATAATGTGTTTTTATCAAACTCACTCTCCATTTTCTTACTTTCAGTTTCTCCCCTATTCCAAACAACTTCAAGTTTTCCCTGCCCCCTTGTGTGTGTGTGTGTGTGTGTGTGTGTGTGTGTGTGTGTGTGAGTGTGTGCACGCATACCTGTTTGTAGGCAGTCTTGTGTGCATGTCTATTTCAAACCCCAGGAGTCTAATTAGTGCTTCTTGTATATGCAAGAGCATAGAACAATCTACTGGACATGGGTAACTTTGCAGTGGCAGCATATTTGAAGAAAAGTTACTCAAACTTGTTCAGCAGCCATTAATTACGAAATAGAGTCTCAGACAGGGATGGGGCTTTTTGACTGAAATTTTGGCTGGCTTTATCTTATGCAGTTGTTGTACATGAAGTTACAGTTATTGTTAGCTCATGTACATAATTGTCCTACCATGATCAATAAAGAAAACTCTATTGCAGATGTCCACTATCTACTGCTTACACTCCTTCAGTCCTCTATTCAATAATCCCCAAATCTTGGGAGGAAAACGAGTGGTATTGATGGTAATACACTCAACAGCTACTGTTCTCTGTATTAATCACCATCTGCAAAAGGAAATGTCTTCAATGAGGGTTGAGAGATACACTAATCTGTGGGTATAAAGATGGGAACTTAAGGGACAATTTAGTACAATGATCATTTTGAAAAATAGTACTAGGTCTCCCTTATATCGATGACCATGGCAGTCAGAAAGTTTTGGCCTAGTTAACAATATCAGAAATGGATTCCATCTTTTAGAGTGAGTATTAAATCCATGCCATTTATGTCACTATCACACCAGTGAGCATAACTTGTCAGTTCAATCACAACTAGGCTATTCATTTTAAAATCAAGGTTTAGTGTCATATCTATGGACTCTTTCTGACACAAAATCATAAAAATTTTCTTGTTTCACAACTTCAAGTTTCACTATTCTAGCTCTTAAATTTACATTTATGAGCTAATTTTTATAGATGGTGTGAGGTAAATATTTATAGTATATAAGTATAATAAATATAAGTACAATATTTAAGTACAATATATATGTGTGGTCTTTGCACCTTACCCAGATTACCCAGATTACCAGAAGTACCACCTTGGTACTTCTGTAAATTCCAACTGACCAAAAATCAGGTTTAATTTTCTGAGATCTCAAATTTATCCCATTTGTCTACAAGCCATTATCAGAGTCTCTTCCTTGTTAGATTTTGGACAGTAAATTTGAAAATAAGACACTATATGTAATCTAATTTTGTTTCTTTTTAGTAAATAATTTAACTTTTACATCATTTTAAATGTTAGAAGCAACTTACCAGTTTCTGAAAACATACTCTTTTTGATGTTACTTCAAATGGAATTTTTATAATTTTATCCTTTCTGGTATACAAAAAAAAAAAACAAACCCTGATTTCTATAATGTGGTTATATATTGTTATTTTGCCAAACTCCTAATTAGTTCATAAGTGTGTTTATGTAATATATATATAAATCAAGTAATAGGCTTAATTTCCTATATGCCATATTATATTATCTACAAACAAAAATTATTTTGTTATTTTTATTTTTATTAGATTTTCCTTTATTTCTATTTTACATGTTATTTCCATTCCTGGTTTTCTCCCAAGAAACTTCCTATCTTTACCATCCCCCCCCCCAATCCTGCTTCAAAGAGTGTTTTCTGCCAGTCACCCATAAAATGAAAGCATCTCATACCAAAACTTATGGTATACAATGAAAGCAGGGCTAAGAAGAAAACTCATAGCTCTAAGTACCTCAAAGAAGACACTGAAGATAACATACACTAGCAACTTCACATCACATCTGAAACCTCTAGGACAAAATAAAAGCAAATACACATAGGAGTAGTAGAAGGCAGGAAATAAACTCAGGGCTGAAATTAACCAAGTAAAAACAAAAAGAACTATACAAAGAATCCACAAAAGAGGAGCTGGTTTTAAAACCATCAAGTGGAAAAGAAGACAGCATCTTCAACAAGTGGTGCTGGCTCAACTGGAGGTTAGAATGTAGAAGAATGAAAATTGATCCATTCATGTCTCTTCTTCAGGTCTCAAGTAATCAGACTGGGTAGGATAATTAAAAATGGTCAGGAACATGGAGAAAAAAAGAGGAGGAATAGGAGGAAGAGGAGAAGAAAAAGGAGGCATGAATTTGGGAAGAGATCTCAAGAATATGTTGAATGTCAAGAATGGGGTTATATGCATTAAAATTATCCATATGTGTGAGATTCACAAATAATAGAAAGCATCAATTTTAAAGTTATTAGAATTTTAGAGTTTTTAGTGTTTTAGCAGTATACATATGTATGTTGTATGTATGTATGTATGTGTATGTATTTCAGACAGACAAGATTTTTTTTGGGGGGGGGGGGGTACAGGTAGTTGACACCAAGCCTGGTAACTGGAGTACAACTCTGGAACTCACATAGTATGAGGGGAGAACCAAGTCCAGCAAGTTGTCAGTATTTCATACTCACTAGGGCAGTCACATGACAACACACAACTGATTAGCTAAATCTAATTTTTAAAATGTATCATTTTTAAATTGTTAAATTTATTCATTGTTTCATTTATATGCATTGGAGTTTTGCCTGTATGTATTTCTGCAGAGTGAATATGCCTGCTAATGCTCATGGGATGTTTCTCATGGTGCCTCAAGCATTTCTATATAACCCTACTTGACAAAGGAAAACAGTGTTCTGAATACACCTGACTTACCAAACTTGTACTATCCAAGATCACCTGAAGCTGTTCTGAATCCTGTGTTGGATGTTCCGATTCAACTTTTATCTTCGGGTTGTCTTGCTTCAGTCTAAAAACCATATTTTAAAATAATTATACTCAAAGATCAACTTTTACAAAACAGAGTTCCTGAAATGTGCAGATACTTTTCTAAGATTATTCAAATGAATGACTTGGTAACCATCATTCTTCTAGCTGGGCTTGAAAATTTTGCAACTATATAATGTACAAAATATAAAGAATAATTGTCTATGTTAAGTTTGGGGAGAAGTCAGAGGGCTATAGTAACATGAAAATTACATCCTACATTCAGCTTTTCCATATAGATCCTAGATTTTCAGGTCCATATGAATTAACAAACACTAGAATCTTTCATTGTATACAATATAGTGAAAAGTGTAACAGAGAAGCAGAATCCTGCGGATGTTTTCCTATGTTTATCTAATGGTTGTCACATTTAAAATGAAGATAGACACAATGACTATGAAGATAACTCTCTCAATCTCCCTATCACACTTCTCTCTCTTTGTGTATGTGCATATTTGTGTGTGTGTGTGTGTGTGTGTGTGTGTGTGTGTGTTTGTCTGTTAAGTGTAAAGATAGACTTGGGTTTTCTATGTATCCCTGTCTGAGCCTGCCCTAGTATAAATTCCGACTGACCAAAACTTTAAGGCAATCCCCATTTCTCAAGTTTAGGAGTGTTGGGAATATTAGATAATTACCATTAAACAAAGACTTTTTTAAAACTACAGAAAACAGTCAGAAAATTGCAGAGAAAAAAATCTTTCCAAAATGCATTTTCATTTAATGTTGCATTTTAAAAGGAAATGAATATAATATGTTGAGATAAATAATAAATATGCTGTTAATTTTAAATCAAATAATAAAGTATGGATTTCCAAATCTATGCTTTAAAGAAACTCTGATATTAAAAATCTTCTAATATTAAAAATAAACACAATCAGATTATGAATGAAAACCATTGGCTCATACTGAAAATTACTGATGAATCTGTATAAACAAACACTTTTTAATTGGGTTATGGCTTCCCTGTCAATTGAAAGTATGATTTTTTATATCCTAATTGATATATTTATTTATTCTTGATACCAACTAAATGGATCTTTTTACTAAACCATGTAAAAAGAATAAATAAATGGAGGGAGTTCAGTGTTCTAAATTTAATAATTGTAAGAATTTTGATAAATTTAATTAAATATTTTCTTAATGATAAATGATAATTTGTAAATAAAGAAATGGGTGAGATTAAGAAGAAATGAGAATAATAAATTAAGAATTTATTATGAAGATTAATAATAAAGAAATAATACAGGTCAAGGAAAAGGTTAGTGCAGGGAGGCAAGTCTTTTACTCTTAAAAAGACCCACACTCAATAAATTTGTGCTATATTGTCAAGATACTGTTAAAACACTGTTTACTATTCTAATTTCCAATCAAAACTCCCTTCTACTCCAGCTTCTAGAATGTTAGTTGTCACATGAGTTTGCCAACTGTGGTTGTCTTTTACAAAAAAAAACAAAAAAACAAAAAAAAAACAAAACATGTCCACAGAATTGGAAAACATAACATCTGATTGATTATCAGCATCTTATGATCATGGAAGTCTGACGGTGCCATGCTTAAGAAGTATCCAGCATGGTCATCGTTCCTATGAGCATCACTAGGGAGTAACATCTACTGTTAAATATCACGGTGGCCTTACCGATCCTCTTGTTGATTCTCCTCAACAGGTACAGGTTGCTTTTTAGTTTTTCCATGCTGTTTTTGAAGACCTAGGGCTGCAGCACTGCGATTCGGCTTTTCTGCTTCATGAACCACACTGTTCATCACGGTTTCAGCTGTGGGGTCCTCAGTTTGAGTCGCCTTTTCTAATGTGTATGCTGAACTGGGATTCAGGTTTTTGGATACATGAATTGCATTGTAATTTTCATTTTCTGAAGGATGAACCACACTTTGAATCTGGCCTTCTGATGCATGCACCCAACTGTCATTCAGCTTTTCTGCTGATTGCAACCTGACGACTTTCTGCTTATCAGCTTCTTCAGTAACCTTTAATGAAAATTAATATTAAGAATAACTGACTTGGTTCCTTCCAGTCTGGGACAGAGCACTGAGCAGATCCTGAGTGGCAGCTCTGCCTCCAATCACAGAGAACCCAGAGGAAGCAGGGCTCCCAGGAACTTTACCCCAGGCAGTATCTTAGGTAAGCAGACAGCAATGTCAACCACAAACAGGGAGTAACTGGGACCCACAAGGACCCATAAGTCACTCCCAGCCTGGAGCACTGAGCAGATCTTGGGTGGCAGCTCTGCCCCCAATCTCTAAGAACCCAGAGGAAGCAGGGCTCCCAGAGCTCTAACCTGGGCAATATCCTGTCTGCACCTGAGCCCTGAGCAGATTTTGGTCCCCAGATGTTACCCCAGTAGTTACACCCACCCCATACAGTTCTGCTACAACCAAAATAATAGGAAAGACAGGCTCCATTCAGAGACAGGGCAGGTAGCACTAAGGAGATACAGATGGCAAAAGGCAAGCACAAGAACATAAGCATAAGGAACCCAGGGTACTTGGCATCATTAGAACCTACTTCTCCCACACAAGAAAGTCCTGAATTCCCTGTATTACTAGGAAAGCAAGATTCAGATTTAAAATCACTTCTAATGATGATGATGATGAGGGCTTTAAGAAGGACATAAATAACACTCTCAAAGAATTTGAGGAGAACACAGGTAAACAGGTAAACTGGAAACACAAAAATTCCTTAAAGAATTACAAGAGAACACAACCAAACAGGTGAAGGAATTAAACAAAACCATCCAGAACATAAAAATGGAAGTAGAAACAATCACGAAATCACAAAGGGAGACTACCCTGGAGACAGAAAACCTAGGAAAGAAATCAGGAGTCATAGACACAAGCATCACCAACAGAATACAAGAGATAGAAGAGAGAATCTCATGTGCAGAATATACCATGGAAAACATTGGCACAACTATAAAAGAAAATGCAAAATGCAAAAAGCTTCTAAGCCAAAACATATAGGAAATCCAAGACACAACGAGAAAGCCAAACCTAAGGATTATAGGTATAGATGAGGGTGAAAACTCCCAACTTAAAGGGCCAGTAAATATCTTTAACAAAATTGTAGAGGAAAACTTCCCTAATCTAAAGAAAGAAATCTCCAGAAATATATAAGAAGCCTTCAGAACCCCAAATAGACTGGACCAAAAAAGAAATACCTCCCGTCACATAATAATCAAAACATCAAATATACAAAACAAAGAAAAAAAATACTAAAAGCAGTAAGGGAAAAAGGTGAAGTAACATATAAAGGCAGACCTATCAGAATTACACCAGACTTCTCACTAGAGACTATAAAAGCCAGAAGATCCTGAACTGATATCATACAGACCCTAAGAGATCACAAATGCCAGCCCAGACTACTATACCCAGCAAAACTCTCAATCACTATTGATGGAGAAACCAAGATATTCCATAACAAAACCACATTTACACAATATCTTCCCACAAATCCAGCACTTCAAAGGATAATGGATGGAAAACTCAAACCAAGAAAAAGCAAGAAAGTAGTCTTCCAACAACCCCAAAAGAAGATAGTTACACAAACATAATTCCACCTCTAATAACAAAAATAACAGGAAGCAACAATCATTTTCCCTTAATATCTCTTGATATCAATGGACTCAATTTTCCAATAAAAAGACATAGACTATCAGACTGGATACATATACAGGACCCAGCATTTTGCTGCATACAGGAAATGCACCTCTGTGAAAAAGACAGACACCACCTCAGAGTAAAACAATGGAAAACAAGCAAATGGTCCCAAGAAACAAGCTGGAGTAGCGACTCTAATATTAAATAAAATAGATTTTCAACCAAAAATAATCAAAAAAAAGATAAGGAAGGACACTTCATATTCATGAAAGGAAAAATGTACCAAGAGGAACTCGCAATTCTCAACATCTATGTCCCAAATGAAAGGGCACCCACATACATAAAAGAAACTTTGCTAAAGCTGAAAGCATACATTGCACCTCACACAATAATAGTGGGAGATTTCAACACCCCACTCTCAGCAATGGACAGATCATGGAAACGAAAACTAAACCAAGACACAATGAAACTAACATAGGTTATGAACCAATTGGATTTAACTGACATCTGTAGAACATTTCATCCTAAAACAAAAGAATATACCCTTTTCTCAGCACCTCATGGTACCTTCTCCAAAATAGACCATATGATTGGTCACAAAACAGGCCTCAACAGATACAAAAAGATTGAAATAATCCCTTGTACCCTATCAGACCACCATGGACTAAGGCTGGTCTTTAATAGTTACAAAAACAACGGAAAGCCTACATATACGTGGAAACTGAACAATGCTTTACTCAATGATGAATTGGTCAAGGATGGAATAAAGAAAGAAATTAAAGACTTTTTAGAATTTAATGAAAAGTGGACACATCATACCAAAAGTTGTGGGACTCGATGAAAGCAGTACTAAGAAGAAAACTCATAGCTCTAAGTGCCTACAAAAAGAAACTGGAAAGAGCAAACACTAACAACTTGACAGCACTCCTGAAAGCTTTAGAACAAAAAAGAAGCTAATATACCCAAGAGGAGTAGACAGAAGGAAATAATCAAACTCAGGGGTGAAATCAACCAAGTAGAAACAGAAAGAACTATACAAAATACAAAATGAGGAGCTGGTTCTTTGAGAAAATCAACAGGATAGATAAACCCTTAGCCAGACTAACCAAAGGGCACAGAGACAGTATCCAAATTAATAAAATCAGAACTGAAAAGGGAGACATAACAACAGAAACCGAGGAAATAAAAATTGTCAAATCCTACTTCAAAGGCCTATACTCAATAAAATTGGATAATCTGGATGAAATGGACAATTTTCTAGACAGATACCAAGTATCAAAATTAAATCAGGAGCAGATAAACCATCTAAATAGTTCCATAACCCCTAAAGAAATAGAAACAGTCATTAAAAGTCTCCCCACAAAAAAAAGTCTAGAACCAGATGGTTTTAGTGCAGAATTCTATCAGACCTTCAAAGAAGACCTAACACCAATTTGCTTCAAACTATTCCACAGAATAGAAACAGAAGGAACACTATGCAATTCATTCTATGAAGCTACAATTATGCTCATACCTAAACCTCACAAAAACCCAACAAAGAAAGAGAACTACAGACCAATTTCTCTTATGAATATTGATGCAAAAATACTCAATAATATTCTTGCAAACCAAATCCAAGAACACATCAAAGCAATCATAGCAATCATGCATCATGATCAAATAGGCTTTATCCCAGGAATGCAGGGATGGTTCAGTATTTGGAAATCCATCAATGTAATTTCACCACATAAATAAACACAAAGAAAAAACCACATAATCATCTCACTAGATGCCAAGAAAGCATTTGACAAAATTCAACATCCCTTCATGTTAAAAGTCTTGGAAAGATCAGGAATTCAAGGCCCATACCTAAACATAGTAAAAGCAATATACAGCAAGCCAGTAGCCAACATCAAACTAAATGGAGAGAAACTTGAAGCAATCCCACTAAGATCAGGGACTAGACAAGGCTGCCCACTCTCACCTCACCTATTCAATATAGTACTGGAAGTCCTAGCCAGAGCAATTAGACACCAAAAGGAAGTCAAAGAGATACAAATAGGAAAGGAAGAAGTCAAAATTTCACTATTTGTAGATGATATGATAGTATACTTCAGTGACCTTTAAACTTCCAACAGAAAACTTCTAAACCTGATAAACAACTTCAGCAAAGTGGCTGGATATAAAATCAACTCAAACCAATCAGTAGACTTCCTCTAATCAAAGGATAAACAGACTGAGAAAGAAGTTAGGGAAATGACACCCTTCACAATAGTCACAAATAATATAAAATACCTTAGAGTGAACCTAACTAAGCAAGTAAAAGATCTGTATGACAAGAACTTCAAGTCTCTGAAGAAAGAAAAAGAAGATCTCAGAAGATGGAAAGATCTCCCATTGATTGGCAGGATTAACTTAGTAAAAATGGCCATCTTGCCAAAAGCAATCTACAGGTTCAATGTAATCCCCATCAAAATTTCAAATCAATTCTTCATAGAGATAGAAAGAGCAATTTGCAAATTCATTTGGAATAACAAAAAGCCAGGATAGTGAGAACTATTCTCAACAATAAAAGAACTTCTGGGGGAATCACTGCCCCTGATCTCAAACTGTACTACAGAGCAATAGTGATTTAAAAAAAAAAAAACTGCATGGTATTGGTACAGAGACAGGTGGGAAAATCAGTGGAATAGAATTGAAGATCCAGAAATGAACCCACACACTTATGGTCACTTGATCTTTGACAAAGGAACTAAAACCATCCAGTGGGAAAAAAGACGCCATTTTCAGTAAATGGTGCTGGTTCAACTGGAATTCAGCATGTAGAAGGATGAAAATCCATCCATTCTTATCTCCTTGTACAAAACTCAAGTCCAAGTGGATAATGGACCTTCACATAAAACCAGATATGCTGAAACTAATAGAAGAAAAGGTGGGGAAGACCGTTGAATATCTAGGCACAGGGGAAAAGTTCCTGAACAGAACACCAATGGCTTATGCTGTAAGATCAAGAATTGACAAATGGGATCTCATAAAACTGCAAAGCTTCTATAAGGCAAAGGATATTGTCAATAAGACAAAACAGCTACCAACATATTGGGAAAATATCTTTGCCAATCCTACATCTGATAGAGGGCTAATATCTAGTATATACACAGAAGTCATGAAATTATACTCCAGAAAACCAAATAACCTTATTAAAAATGGGGTACAGAGCTAAACAAAGAATTCTCAACTGAGGAAACTCGAATAGCCGAGAGAAGCACCTTAAGAAATGCTCAATATCCTTAGTCATCATGGAAATGCAAATCAAAACAACCCTGAGATACTACCTCACACCAGTCAGAAGGGCTAAGATCAAAAACTCAAGTGATGGTAGATGCTGGCGAGGATGTGGAGAAAGAGGAACACTCCTCCATTGTTGGTGGGATTGCAAGCTGGTACAAGTACTCTGGAAATCAGTCTGGCAGTTCCTCAGAAAACTGAACCTGAGGATCCAGCTATACCACTCCTGGGCATATACCCATAAGATGCTCCAAGATATAATAAGGACATATGCTCCACTATGTTCATAGCAGCCTTATTTATAATAGCTAGAAGCTGGAAAGAACCCAGATGTCCTTCAACAGAGGAATGGATACAAAAAATGTGGTACATTTACACAATGGAGTACTACTCAGCTATTAAAAATAATAAATTTGAGAAATTCTTAGGTAAATGGATGGAACTAGAAAATATCATCCTGAGTGAATTAACCCAATCACAAAAGAACACACATGGTATTTACTCACTGATAAGCGGATGTTAGCCCAAAAGCTTGGAATAGCCAAGACTCAAGTCACAGACCACATGAAGCTCATGAAGAAGGAAGACCAAGTGTGGGTGCCTCAGTCCTACTTAGAATGAGTAACAAAATACTCAAGGGAGCAAATATGGAGACAAAGTGTGGGACAGACACTGAAGAAGTGGCCATCTGGAGACCATTCCACCTGGGTATGGATACTGATGTGGATGGCAGGAAGTACATGCTGACAAGAGCCTGATATAGCTGTCTACTTAGAGGTCTGCCAGAGGCTGACACATTCAGAGGCAGATGCTCACAGCTAACCACTGATCTGATCAAGGGTTTCCCAATGGAGAAGTTAGAGAGAAGACTAAAGGAGCTGAAAGGGTTTGTGGCCCCATGAGGAGAGCAACAATACCAACCAACCAGAGCCCCCCAAGGTCTAAACCACCAGCCTGGGAGCACATAGGGAGGGACCTATGACTCCATCTGTACATGAAGGCAGGATGGTCTTGTAGGGCATAGGTGGGAGAGGAGATTCTTGGCACCATTAAGGATGAACACTGAGTGGCAGGGGGAATTCGAGGGTGGGGAGGTGGGAGTGGGATTATATGCCCCATAGAAGCTTAGGAGGGGGGATGGGATAGGAGGTTCCTGGGTGATGGGGGCAATGGGGATAAGGGGAGAAAATCTGAAATGTAAATATAATATCCAGTAAAAACAAAACAACAACAAAAAAGAGAATGGTAGGTGTTTAAATCTAATCCCCACAAGGTTCCTGTCCTGGAACATGTGACTGAGACACCCCATGGAGAGGACTGTGGTAATCAGTGACTTAGGGGCAACACCTGAAGTCCTTGCATATGCAGATGAGGCATAACTAACATCTCAGAGGAAGACAATAGAATTAGATATTTTCTTTATTTACATTTCATATGTTATCCCTTTTCCTGGTTTTCTCCCCAGAAACACCTATCCCTTCCCAGCTACCCCTGCTTCAGTGAAGGTGTTCCCCTACCAACCCATGAAATGAAAGTACATCATACCCAAACTTATGGAACACAATGAAAGCAGGGCTAAGGGGAAAATTCATAGCTCTAAAATGCCTTTAAAAGGAAACTGGAGATAAAATACACTGGCAGCTTCACATCACATCTGAAAGCTCAAGAACAAAAAGAAGCAAATACACACAGGAGTAGTCAAAGGCAGGAAATAATCAAACTCAGGGCTGAAATCAACCAAGTACAAGTAAAAAGAACTATACAAACAATCAACAAAACCAGGAGCTGGTTCTAAAACCATCCAGTGCAAAAAAGATAGCATTTTCAACAAATGGTGCTGGCTCAACTGGAGGTCCTCATGTAGAAGAATGCGCATTGATCCATTCTTATCTCTTCTACAAACCTCAAGTCCAAGTGGATCAGGAACCTCCACATAAAACCAGATACACTGAAACTAACAGAGGAGAAATTGAGAAAGAGACTTGAACACCTGCACACGGGAGAAATTTTGTTGAACAAAACAACAATGGCTTATGCTATAAGATCAACGCTAGACAAAAAGGACCTCATAAAATTGCAAAACTTCTTCTGTAAGGCAAAGGGCACTTTCAATAGAACAAAATGGAAACCAACTTTCAAGAACTCATTGCAGCTATGGTTACCTACACACAACATACAGAGAGCAGTCCGAATGACAGAATGTACAGAGGAATGGCTCATGAGGCTCCATCCTTTTCTGAGGAGATATTGGTAGTTGATGGCTGGTGACGATGGGTGAAGGTTTTGGGTGGAGGAAGTGTAGATACTGAGATATTGATCACCATTCAGGAGATGGCCGCACATCCATAAATATATGACCAACAGTAATCAAACTTTGTAGAATAATTAATAGTAGACAAGAACATGCAGAAAAAAGAGGAGGAATAAAAGGAAGGGGGAGAAGAACAAGGAGACATGATGTTGGAAAGGGATCTTAAAGATGTGTTGGATATCCAGATTGGGAGTATATGCATTCAATTATTCATATGTGTGACATCCACAAATAATAGATGACATCAACTTTAAAGTTATTAGAGTCTTAGAGTTATTAGCATTTAGCAGAATACACACACACATACATACATGCTTACATATATATACATATATATGTTTACTGAACATCTTGTATGTATGAAATACATACACACATACATACCTACATACTTACATATATATATATATTTAAGTATACATATACATATGTATATAAGTATGTATGTATGTATATATGTATGTATGTATCTGTGTATGTATTTCACACAGACAAGATAGTTTTATAGGTACAGGTAGTTGACACCAAGCTTCGTAACTGGAGTACATTCCCTGGAACATACACAATATGAGGAGAGACCCAAGTCCTACAAGTTGTCTTTATTCCATACTCACTAGCACAGTCACTGGACAACACAGAGAACTGATTAGCAAAATCTAATTTTTAAATTGTATCATTTTTAAATTGTTAAATTTATTCATTGTTTCATTTATATGCATTGGAGTTTTGCCTGTATATATCTCTGCAGTGTGAATATGCCTCATACTGCTCATGAGATTTTTTTCATGGTGCCTAAGTATTCCTGTAAAACACTGCTTGAGAAAGAAAAATAGTGTTTGGAATACACCTGACTTACCAAACTTGTACCATCCAAGATCACCTGAAGCTGTTCTGAATCTTCTGTTGGATGTTCTGATTTAACTATTATATTCGGGTTGCCACGTTTCAGTCTAAAAACCATATATTAAAATAATTATACTCACAGATCAACTTTTACAAAACAGAGTTCCTGAAATGTGCAGATACTTTTCTAAAATTATTCAAATGAATAGCTTGGTTACTGTCATTGTTCTAGCTAGACTTGAAAAATTTTCCAAGATAAAATGTAGAAGATTTAAAGAATAATTGGCTATGATAAGTTCTGGGAGAAGTCCTAGGGCAATAAAAGCATGAAAATTACAACCTGCATTCAGCTTTTCTATGTAGCTCCAAGCTTTTCAGGTTCATATAAATTAACAAACACTACAATCTTTCATTCTGTTCAATATAGTGAAAAGTCTGACAGAGAAGCAAAGTCCTGCTGATTTTTCCCTATGTTTATCTCATGGTTTTCACATTTGAAATGGGGATAGGCACAATGACCAGAGAGATATCTCTCTCAATCTCCCTCCCACACACCTCTGTGTGTGTGTGTGTGTGTGTGTGTGTGTGTGTGTGTGTGTGTGTGTTAAGTCTCAAGATGGATTTGAATTTTCTATGTATCTCTCTCTGCCTGAGCCTGTTCTAGTATGAATTTAGGCTGACCAAAACCTTAAGGCAATCCTCATTTCTCAAGTTTGTAAGTGTTAAAAATGCTAGGTACTTACAATCAAACAAAGATTAAATAAAAAAATCTTGAATAAAACAGATACTGAAGAGAAAAAAATGTTTTACAAAATGCACTTTCATTTAATGTTGCATTTTAAAGAACATGAATACAACATGTTGACATGAAAAGCTGGTTATACAATTCATTTTAATCAAACAACAAAGTATGAATTTTCAAATCTATGCTTTAAAGAAACTCTGATATTAATAATTTTCTTCTAATATTAAAAAAACAGAATCAGATATTGAATGAAAGTTTGTGACACATATTGAAAATTACTGATGAATCTGTAGAAACACTTTTATTTTTTGTTTTTTGAGACAGGGTTTCTCTGTATAGACCTGGCTGTCCTGAAACTCACTCTGCAGACCAGGCTGGCCTCAAACTCCCAACTGCTGGGATTAAATGTGTGCACCAAAGCTGTCTGACATATAAATATTTTTAATTGGATATGGCCACTCTATCTATTGAAATTATGTTTTGATATCCTAATAGATGTATTTATTTGTTCTTCATACCAACTAAATGAATCTTTTTACTATACTGTGTAAAAAAGAATAAATAAAGGTGGAGGGTTCAGTGTTCTATATTTCATAATTGTAAGGATTTTGATAAATTTCATTAAATATTTTCTTGATGATAAATCACATATCATTAAGAAATGGGTGAGATTGAACTTATATTTATCAGCAGACAATAGTAGCTATAAAATAACATACTGTCAACAATCATTCACTTCCCCTAATGTGAGAAAACTCCATCAATTATTGGATCCATGAACTAAGTGCAAAACCACTCTACTTAATTTTCTACATCCAATAGTTTTATTCTTGAGACTGCTGTCATTTTCATATGTGGGTGTCTGTGTTTTATGTGAGTGTGTGGATATTGTATGTGTGTGCATGTGTGTAGTGTGTATAGTGTGTGTGTGTTTGTGTGTGTGTGTGTGTGTGCACGTGTACTTTGTAAATACTCTTCAGTAGATGATGTTTAATGGATATCTACCTTGACACACTCTACAAGTACTGAGAAATAATACAGGTCAAGAAAAAGGTTAGTGCAGAGAAGCAAAATTTTTATGCTTAAACAACCCACAGTCAATAATTTTGTGCTATATTGTCAAGACACTGTCAAAACACTGTTTACTATTCTAATTTTCAATCAAAACTCCCTTTTACTCCAGCTTCTAGAATATTAGTTGTCACATGAGTTTGCCAACTGTGGTTGTCTTTTAAAAAAACCATGTCCACAGAATTGGAAAACATAACATCTGATTGATTATCAGCATCGTATGATCATGGAAGTCTGACGGTGCCATGCTTAAGAAGTATCCAACATGGTCATCGTTCCTATGAGCATCACTAGGGAGTAACATCTACTGTTAAATATCACGGTGGCCTTACCCATCCTCTTGTTGATTCTCCTCAACAGGAACAGGTTGCTCTTTAGTTTTTCCATGCTGTTTTTGAAGAACTAGGGCTGCAGCACTGCGATTTGGCTTTTGTGCTTCATGCACCACACTGTTCATCAGGTTTTCAGGCACCTCAGTTTGACTCTCATTTGCTGATGTGCACGCCAAACTGCGATTCAGGTTTTGTGATACATGAATTGCACTGTGATTTCCATTTTCGGAAGCACGAACCACCCTTTGATTCTGGTCTTCTGATGCATGCACCCAACGGTCATTCAGCTTTTCTGCTGATTGCAACCTGATGACTTTCTGCTTATCAGCTTCTTCAATGTCCTTTAATGAAAATTAATATTGAGAATAAGTGACTTTAATTTTTTTTATTTCTCTTAAGGGAAAGAGTATCTTGTCAGTATGTATGTCTGTGTATGGGTGCTGGGGATTCATACCAGGGCCATCAGAAGAGCAGCAATACCTCTAAACTGCTGAGCCATCTCTCCAGCCCAAGTAACTGTTGTGTTTTAATAGACAAAGTTTCCTACATTAATCTTTTCAATGCACTCATTAGTTTTCCTGTTTTTCCTTTTTTTTTTTAAAGTAGAAATGGTTTGTTTAGCTAAATACTCCAAGTTACAGTCCATTATCACAGGAAAGCCAAAGGAGCAGGAACCTGTGGTAGCTAGCCATAGTCCATCCACAGACAGGAACAATGAATGCATGCATGCTAACACTACAGTCAGTCAAGACTGCAATATCCCTGGGCCCAGCCCAAGAATGGTGCAGTCCAAATTCACAGTAAGTCTTTCAAACACAGAGACCCAAATTCAAAAAATCCCTCACAGGAATGACCTCAGGCCAACTTAATCTAAGAATTTTCTCATTGAAGACACATTTCCAAACTGATTCTACATTGTGTCAAGAAGACAATCAAAACTACCCATAAAAATGCACTTATCCTTACTTCCAATAACTTTGAGTACATCCAGAGTTATTCGACAATAGACAGAATACATTATGAAGCATTCTTTCTCATAATCCAAATTGCTTCCATATATTTTAGCTGCTAAGTGGAATTTGTATACTGCATTAGATTTTTACATCCATTTGTCAACAAATGTGCATTAAGGCAGTCTCCATCTTTTGGCTATTATGAATAATATTGTCATGAACATCCATAATGTGTGATATATGTTTTTATTTCACCTTGAAATGCACTGAGAAGTGGAACTTTGGGCCCTTGGATGTCATTCATTTTAATTGTTTAGAAATTTACAACATATTTGAAATGTAATATTCAATATTACATCCACTCCAGTTGTATGGGGTGGTTCTATTTCTCCACATCTTCGAGAATTTTTACATTTGCCTTTAAAAAACAGAGTTATAACTACTACAGAAGAATGAAATGGAATCTACTGGATTAAGTTTACTTTGCTCTAAGTTTAATCATGGTAAAAATCTTTTCCTGTTTTTTGGCAATTTCTATTTCTTCAGGAAAATATATATTCAAAATATTGAGAGTTTCAAATGGGATTCTTTATCATACTATTTCCATAGATACATTCATGATATGTAAATAAAAATTCTGAAAACATGACTTGTAAATCTATTCAAAATCATGTGTCTGGTTTCTTATCTGTGTTTTCTCATTTCATTTATATCATGAAGCTCACAAGTTCTTAGTTTGTGGAAGCTCAAGTTATCAATTTATTCTTTCCATAGGCACCATTTTATTGAAAATTCATTTATGCATATAATGTGTTTTTATCAAACTCACTCTCCATTTTCTTACTTCCAGTTGCTCCTATTCCATCCAACTTCAAGATTCTCCCTGCCCGCATTTCTGTGTCTGTGTGTTTGTGTATGTGAGTTTGTGTTTATGTGTGTGTGTGCAGGCATATCTGTTTGTAGATAGTCTTGTGTGTGTGTCTGTTTCAAAACCCAGGAGTCTAATTAGTGCTGTTTGTGTATGTAAGAGTGTAGAACCATGTACTGGACATGGGTAGCATCGCAGTGGCAGCATATTTGAAGAAAACTTACAAACCTTGTTAAGCAGCCATTGGTTACCAAATAGGGTCTCAGACATGGATTGGGCCTTTTGACTGGGTTTTTACTGGCTTCATCTTACACGGGTGTTGTGCATGAAGTCATGGCCACTGTGAGCTCATGAACACAATTCTTCTACCATGTTTAATAAATAAAGCTCTATTGCAGATGTCCACTATCTACTGCTTACACTCCTTTTATCCTCTAATCAATAATCAAAAAATCTTGGGAGGAAAACGAGTGGTATTGATGGTAATACACTCAACAGCTAGCTACTGTTCTCTGTATTAATCACCATCTGCAAAAGGAAATTCCTTCAATGAGGGTTGAGAGATACACTAATCTATGGGTATAAAGATGGGACCGTATGGGACAATTTAGTACAATGATCATTTTGAAAAGTAGTACTAGGTCTCCCTTATATCGATGACCATGGCAGTCAGAAAGTTTTGGCCTAGTTAACAATATTATTAACGGATTCTATCTTTTAGAGTGAGTATTAAATCCATGCCATTTATGTCACTATTACATCAGTGAGCAAAACTTGCCAGTTCAATCACAACTAGGCTGTTCATTTTCAAAATCAAAGTTTCAGTGGCATATCTAGGGACTCTTTCTGACATAAAATCATAAAGATGTTCTTGTCTCACAACTTCAAGTTTCACCATTCTAGCTCTTAAATTTACATCCATGAGCTAATTTTTATGGATGGCATGAGGTAAAGAGTTATAATATATAAGTAATATATATATATATATATATATATATATATATGTGTGTGTGTGTGTGTGTGTGTGTGTGTGTGTGTGTGTGTGTATGAACAATATATAAGTTCAATATATAATTATGGTCTTTGCACATTATCCAGCTTTGCCAAATTTCTTTGATACTTCCCTAAATGCCAACTGACCAAAAATCAGGGTTAATTTTCTGGACTCTCAATTTTATCCCATGGTCTACAAGCCATTATCAGAGTCTCTTCCTGATTAGATTTTAAACAGTAAATATGAAGATGAGACATTATATGTAACCTAATTTTGTTTCTTTTTCAATAAGTAATTTAACTTTTGCATTTTTCAATGTTAGAATTAACTTAACATTTTTCTGAAAAAATACTGTATTTGATGCCATTGCAAATAGAAGTTTTGTAATTTAATTTTTTGCTGGTGTACAAAAAGAAAACTGATTTCTACAATAAGGTTATATATTGTTAATTTGCCAAACTCACTATTAGTTCATAAGTGTGTTTATGTAAAATATATGTATATATTAATATATGTAAATTTCTGTAGGCCATATTATACTTTCCACAAATAGAAAACAATTCTTTATTTTTCATTTTTATTAGGTATTCTCTTTATTTACATTTTACATGTTATCCCCCTTCCTGGTTTTCTTCCCAGAAACACCCTATCCCTTCTCAGCTACCCCTGCTTCAATAAAGTTGTTCCCCTACCAACCCATGAAATGAAAGCACATCATACCAAAACTTATGGGACACAATGAAAGCAGGGCTAAGGGGAAAATTCATAGCTCTAAAATGCCTTTAAAAGGAAACTGGAGATAAAATACATTGGCAGCTTCACATCACACCTGAAAACACTAGAACAAAAAGAAGCAAATACACAAAGGAATACTCAAAGGCAGGAAATATTCAAACTCAGGACTGAAATCAACCAAGTAAAAAGAACTATACAAACAATCAACAAAACCGGAAACTGGTTCGGAAACCATCCAGTGGATAAAGACAGCATTTTCAACAAATGGTGCTGGCTCAACTGGAGGTCCTCATGGAGAAGAATTCGCATTGATCCATTCTTATCTCTTCTACAAACCTCAAGTCCAAGTGGATCAAGAGCCTCCACATAAAACCAGATACACTGAAACTAATAGAGGAGGAAGTAGGAAAGAGCCTGGACCATGTGCACACAGGGGAGAATTTTCTGAACAGATCAATGGCTTATGCTCTAAGATCAACACTAGACAAATGGCACCTCATAAAATTGCAAAGCTTCTTCTGTAAGGCAAAGGGCACTTTCAATAGAATAAAACAGAAACCAACTTTCAAGAACTCATTGCAGCTATGATTACCTACACACAACATACAGAGAGCAGTCCGAATGACAGAATGTACAGAGGAATTGGTCATGAGGCTCCATCCATTTCTGAGGAGATATTGGTAGTTGATGGCTGGTGATGATGGGTGAAGTTTTTGGGTGGAGGAGGTTGAGATTCTGGAGGTTGATCACCATTCAGGAGATGGCTCCACATCCAAAAATATACGACCAGCAGTAATCACACTTGGTATAAAAATTAAAAATGAACAAGATCATAGAGAAAAAAGGAGGAATAAGAGAAAGGGGAGGTGAAAGAGAAGACATGAATTTGGAAAGGAATCTAAAACATGTGTTGGATGTCAAGGATGGGGAGTATATGCTTTAAAAATTTATCCATGTGTTAGATTCACAAGTAAGAGATGACATCAACCTTAAAGTCATTAGAGTTTTAGTGTTATCAGCATTTTAGCAGAATACATATGTATGTATATATGTATGTGTGTATGTAAGTACATATGTATGTGTGTGCGTTCCTGCGAGCATGTGTGTGTGCTTGTGTGTGTTTCTCTCTCTCTCTCTCTCTCTCTCTCTCTCTCTCTCTCTCTCTCTCTCTCTCTCTCTCTCTCTCTGTGTGTGTGTGTGTGTGTGTGTGTGTGTGTGTGTGTGTGTGTGTGTATTTCAGACAGACCAGATAGTTTCATGGGTCAGGGTAGTTGACACCAAGCCTGGTAACTGGAGTACATTTCCTGGAACACACAAAATATGAGGAGAGAACCAAGTTCCACAAGTTGTTCTCTCTATTCCATATTCACTAGAGCAGTCACATGACAACACAAAGATGATTAGCTAAATCTAATTTTTAAATTGGTAAATTCATTCATCGTTTCATTTCTATGCATTGGAGTTTTGCTTGTACGTATTTCTGCAGAGTGAATATGCCTGCTATTGCTCATGGGAGGTTTCTCATGGTGCCTCAGGTATTCCTATACAACACTGCTTGACAAAGGAAAGCAGTGTTCTGAATACACCTGACTTACCAAAGGTATATCATCCATGATCTCCCAAGGATCTTCTGAATCTTCTAATGAATATTCTGATTCAACTTTTGTCTTCTGGTTGAGACGTTTCAGTCTAAAAACCACATTTTAAAATAATTATACTCAAAGGTCACCTTTTACAAAACAGAGTTCCTGAAATGTGCAGATACTTTTCTAAAATTATCCAAATGAATGGATTGGTAACCATCACTTTTCCAGCTGGAGTTGAAAATTTTGCCAAGATAAAATGTACAAAATGTAAAGAATAATTGGCTATGTTAACTTCTGGGTGAAGTCCCAGGGCTATAAAACATGAAAATTACAACCTGCATTCAGCATTTCCATATAGGTCCTAGATTTTCAGGTCCATATGAATTAACAAACACTACAATCTTTTATTGTGTTCAATATAGTGAAAAGTCTGACAGAGAAGCAAAGTCCTGCTGATTTTTCCCTATGGTTATCTCATGGTTTTCACATTTGAAATGGGGATAGGCACGATGACCAGAGAGATATTTATCTCAATCTCCCTCCCACACACCTGTCTCTTTGTGTGTGAGAGTGCATGTTTGAGTGCATTGTGCTTGTGTTTGTGTGTGCCTGTGTCTGTCTGTGTGTGTTAAGTGTCAAGATGGATTTGGGTTTTCTATGTATTGCTGCCTGAGCCTGTCCTAGTATGTATTCAGGCTGACCAAAACCTTAAGGCAATCCTCATATCTCAAGTTTACCATAAAACAAAGATTAAATTAACAAAAGAAACTGCATAAGGCAGTCAGAAAACTGAAGAAAAAAAATGTTTTATAGTTCACTTTCATTTAATGTTGCGTTTTAAAGAAAATGAATACAACATGTTGACATGAAAAACTGGTTATGGGGTTCATTTTAATCAAACAACAAAGTATGGATTTCCAAATCTATGCTTTAAAGAAACTCTGATATTAACAATCTTCTTCTAACATTAACAACAAACAGAATCAGATATTGAATGAAAATCTTTGGCCCATATCAAAAATTACTGATGAATCAGTATAAACAATTTTAATTGGATAATGGCCTCTTTATCTACTGAAACTATGTTTTGATATCCCAATTAATATATTTATTTGTTCTTCATACCGAATAAATGGATCTTTTTACTATACTGTGTGAAAAGAATAAATAGAAGCGGAGAGTTCAGTGTTCGATATTTCATAATTATAAGGATTTTGATATATTTTATTAAATGTTTTCTTGATGATAAATCACATATGGTAAAGAAATGAGTGACATTGAACTTATACTTATTTATCAGCAGACAATAGTAGCTATAAAATAACATACTGTCAACCATCATTCACTTCTCCTAATGTGAGAAAACTGCATCAATTATTGGATCCATGAACTAAGTGCAAAACCACTCTATGTAATTTTCTACAACAAATAGTTTTATTCTTGAGACTACTATCACATTTATACATGATTGTGTGGGTTTTATGTGAGTGTGTGGATATTGTATGTGTGTGCATGTGTGTAGTGTGTGCAGTGTTTTTGTGTGTGTGCACGTGTACTTTCTAAATATAATTCAGTAGATGTCATTTGATGGATAGCTGTCTTGACACACTCTACAAGTACTGAGAAATAATACAGGTCAAGGAAAAGATTAGTGCAGAGAAGCAAAACTTTTATGCTTAAACAACCCACACTCAATAACTTTGTGCTATATCATCAAGACACTGTCAAAATGCTGTTTACGATTCTAATTTCCAATCAAAACTCCCTTTTACACCAGCTTCTAGAATATTAGTTGTCACATGAGTTTGTCAACTGTGGTTGTCTTTTTAAAAAAAACATGTACACAGAATTGGAAAACATAACATCTGATTGATTATCAGCATCTTATGATCACGGAAGTCTGACGGTGCCATGCTTAAGAAGTATCCAGCATGGTCATCGTTCCTATGAGCACCACTAGGGAGTAACATCTACTGTTAAATATCACGGTGGCCTTACCCATCCTCTTGTCGATTCTCCTCAACAGGAACAGGTTGCTCTTTAGTTTTTCCATGCTGTTTTTGAAGAACTAGGGCTGCAGCACTGTGATTCGTCTTTTGTGCTTCATGCACCACACTGTTCATCAGGTTTTTAGGCACCTCAGTTTGACTCTCATTTGCTGATATGCACGACAAACTGCGATTCAGGTTTTGTGATACATGAATTGCACTGTGATTTCCATTTTCGGAAGCACGAACCACCCTTTGATTCTGGTCTTCTGATGCATGCACCCAACGGTCATTCAGCTTTTCTGCTGATTGCAACCTGATGACTTTCTGCTTATCAGCTTCTTCAATGTCCTTTAATGAAAATTAATATTGAGAATAAGTGACTTTAATTTTTTTTATTTCTCTTCAGGGAAAGAGTGTCTTGTCAGTATGTATGTCTGTGTATGGGTGCTGGGGATTCATACCAGGGCCATCAAACGTGCAGCAAGACCTCTAAACTGCTGAGCCATCTCTCCAGCCCAAGTAACTGTTGTGTTTTAATAGACAAAGTTTCCTACATTAATCTTTTCAATGCACTCATTAGTTTTCCTGTTTTTCCTTTTTTTTAAAAGTAGAAATGGTTTGTTTAGCTAAATACTCCAAGTTACAGTCCATTATCACAGGAAAGCCAAAGGAGCAGGAACCTATGGTAGCTAGCCATAGTCCATCCACAGACAGTAACAATGAATGCATGCATGCTAACACTACAGTCAGTCAAGACTGCAATATCCCTGGGCCCAGCCCAAGAATGGTGCAGTCCAAATTCACAGTAAGTCTTTCAAACCCAGTGGCCCAAATTCAAAAAAAATCCCTCACAGGAATGACTTCAGGCCAACTTAATCTAGGAATTCTCTCATTGAAGAAACATTTCCAAACTGATTCTACATTGTGTCAAGAAGACAATCAAAACTACCCATAAAAATGCACTTATCCTTACTTCCAATAACTTTGAGTACATCCAGAGTTACTCGACAATAGACAGAATACATTATGAAACATTCTTTCTCATAATGCAAATTGCTTCCATATATTTTAGCTGCTAAGTGGAATTTGTAGAGTGCATTAGATTTTTACATCCATTTGTCAACTAATGTGCATTAAGGCAGTCTCCATCTTTTGGCTATTATGAATAATATTGTCATGAACATCCATAATGTGTGATACATGTTTTTATTTCACCTTGAAATGCACTGAGAAGTGGAACTTTGGGCCCTTGGTTATCATTCATTTTAATTGTTTAGAAATTTACAACATATTTGAAATGTAATATTCAATATTACATCCACTCCAGTTGTATGGGGTGGTTCTATTTCTCCACATCTTCAAGAATCCTTACATTTGCCTTTAAAAAACAGAGTTATAACTACTACAGGAGAATGAAATGGAATCTACTGGATTAAGTTTACTTTGCTCTAAGTTTAATCATGGTAAATATCTTTTCCTGGTTTTTTGGCAATTTCTATTTCTTCAGGAAAACATATATTCAAAATATTGAAAGTTTCAAATGGGATTCTTTATCATACTATGGAATATTTCTATATATTTTATGAGCCATTCATGATATGTTAATAAAAATTATGAAAACATGACTTGCAAACCTATTCAAAATCATGTGTCTGGATTGTTATCTGTGTTTTATCATTTCATTTCTATCATGAAGCTCACAAGTTCTTAGTTTGTGGAAGCTTAAATTATTAATTTATTCTTTCCATAGGCACCATTTTATTGAAAATTTCATTTATGCATATAATGTGTTTTTATCAAACTCACACTCCATTTTCTTACTTCCAGTTGCTCCTATTCCATCCAACTTCAAGATTCTCCCTGTCACCATTTCTGTGTGTGTGAGTTTGTGTGTGTGTATGCATTCCTGTTTGTAGGTAGTCTTGCGTGTGTGTCTGTTTCAAAACCCAGGAGTTTAATTAGTGCTGTTCGTGTACGCAAGAGTATAGCACCATGTACTGGACATGGGTAGCATTGCAGTGGCAGTGTATTTGAAGAAAACTTACAAAACTTGTTCAGCAGCCATTAATTACCAAATGGATTCTCAGACATGGATTGGGCTTTTTGACTGGGTTTTTACTGGCTTCATCGTACACAGGTATTGTGCATGAAGTCATAGCCTCTGTGAGCTCACGTACACACTTCTCCTTCCATGTTTAATAAATAAAGTTCTATTGCAGATGTCCACTATCTACTGCGTACACTCCTTTTATCCTCTAATCAATAATCAAAAAATCTTGGGAGGAAAACGAGTGGTATTGATGGTAATACACTCAACAGCTAGCTACTGTTCTCTGTATTAATCACCATCTGCAAAAGGAAATTCCTTCAATGAGGGTTGAGAGATACACTAATCTATGGGTATAAAGATGGGAACATACGGGACAATTTAGTACAATGATCATTTTGAAAAATAGTACTAGGTCTCCCTTATATCGATGACCATGGCAGTCAGAAAGTTTTGGCCTAGTTTACAATATTATTAACGGATTCCATCTTTTAGAGTGAGTATTAAATCCATGCCATTTATGTCACTATCACACCAGTGAGCATAACTTGCCAGTTCAATCACAACTAGGGTCTTCATTTTCAAAATCAAGGTTTCAGTGGCATATCTAGGGACTCTTTCTGACACAAAATCATAAAGATGTTCTTGTCTCACAACTTCAAGTTTCACCATTGTAGCTCTTAAATTTACATCCATGAGCTAATTTTTATGGATGGCATGAGGTAAAGAGTTACAATATATAAGTATATATATATATTCATATATATATATATATATATATATATATATATATGTATATATATATGAACAATATATAAGTTCAATATATAATTATGTTCTTTGCACCTTATTCAGCTTTGCCAAATTTCTTTGATCCTTCTCTAAATGCCAACTGTCCAAAAATCAGGGTTAATTTTCTGGGCTCTCAATTTTATCCCATCGTCTACAAGCCATTATCAGAGTCTCTTCCTGATTAGATTTTAAGCAGTAAATGTGAAGATAAGATATTATATGTAACCTAATTTTGTTTCTTTTTCAATAAGTAATTTAACTTGACGCCCCTTCCGCCGCTCGCCCCTCCTGCAGTCTGAGGCCTGCGGGTAAGTGCACCCAGGAGCCCCCCAGACACATTCTGGGGGATCCATAGACCCATAGCCAGCGCTAGCACGCCCCTTCTGCCACTCGCCCCTCCTGCAGTCTGAGGCCTGCGGGTAAGTGCACCCAGGAGCCCCCCAGACACATTCTGGGGGATCCATAGACCCATAGCCAGCGCTAGCACGCCCCTTCCGCCGCTCGCCCCTCCTGCAGTCTGAGGCCTGCTGGTAAGTGCACCCAGGAGCCCCCCAGACACATTCTGGGGGATCCATAGAACCCATAGCCAGCGCTAGCACGCCCCTTCCGCTGCTCGCCCCTCCTGCAGTCTGAGGCCTGAGAGTGAGTGCACCTAGGAGCCCCCCAGACACATTCTGGGGGATCCATAGAACCCATAGCCAGTGCTAGCAGGCCCCTTCTGCCGCTCGCCCCTCCTGCAGTCTGAGGCCTGTGGGTGAGTGCACCCAGGAGTCCCCCAGACACATTCTGGGGGATCCATAGAACCCATAGCCGGTGCTAGCACGCTCCTTCTGCTGCTCGCCCCCCCTCCGGCCTGAGGCCTGCAGGGTCTGAGCCCCAGACCAGACCTCTACCAGGTCTGCAGTTGTGTGGACCCCGGATTCCACCTGAAACATACTGGAAGGTCCGCTCAACCCAGAGCCACAGAGGAACAACTGAACTCAGAGTGTCAGACAACATACCCTGAGATATCCAAGAGGAGACACTGCACCCAGAACAGCAGACATCTAGCTGGACTGCTACCTTGGAGGCACCATATCCTGAGGCATCCTAGAGATACCACTGTAATTAGGGCAGCTGGAAAATAATCACAAAGACATCTGGACTCCTAGAAGACCAAACAAAAGCGAGACAACTGGAAAGACAGGCTTCAATCAGAGACAGAAGTACAGGTAACACTAGAATTAACCAGATGGCAAAAGGCAGGCGCAAGAACGTAAGCAACAGAAACCAAAGTTACATGGCATCATCAGAACCCAGTTCCCCCATCATAGCAAGCCCTGAACACCCCATCACACCAGAAAGGCAGGATTCAGAATTAAAATCACTTCTCATGATGATGATAGAGGACTTTAAGAAAGACATAAATAACACTCTCAAAGAACAGATAGAAACCCTTAGAGAGGAAACACAAAAATCCCTTAAGGAATTACAAGAAAATGCAACCAAACGGGAGAAGGAATTAAACAAAACCATGCAGGATCTAAAAAGGGAAGTAGAAACAATAAAGAAATTACAAAGGGAGAACACCCTGGAGATAGAAAACTTAAAAAAACGATCAGGAGTCATAGATACAAGTATTACCAACAGAATACAAGAGATGGAAGAGAGAATCTCATGTGCAGAAGATACCATGGAAAACATTGACACAACTGTCAAAGAAAATGCAAAATATAAAAAGCTACTAACCCAAAATATACAAGAAATCCAAGACACAATGAGAAGGCCAAACCTAAGGATAATAGGAATAGATGAGGGGGAAGACTCCCAACTTAAAGGACCAGTAAATATTCTCAACAAAATTATAGAGGAAAACTTCCCTCACCTAAAGAAAGAGATGTCCATAAATATACAAGAAGCCTACAGAACTCCAAATAGTTTAGACCAGAAAAGAAATACTTCCCGCCACATAATAGTCAAAACATCAAATGTACAAAACAAAGAAAAAATACTAAAAGCAGTAAGGGAAAAAGGCAAAGTAACATATAAAGGCAGACCTATAAGAATTACACCAGACTTTTCACCAGAGACCATAAAAGCCAGAAGATCCTGGACTGATATCATACAGACCCTAAAAGAACATAAATGTCAGCCCAGACTACTATACCCAGCAAAACTCTCAATCATTATTGATGGAGAAACCAAAATATTCCATGACAAATCCAAATTTACACAGTATCTCAACACAAACCCAGCACTTCAACGGATAATTGGTGGAAAACTCCATCACAAGGAGGGAAACTACAACCTGGAAAAAGCAGGAAAGTAATCCTCCAAAAACCGTAAAAGAAGGTAGCTACACAAACATATCTCCATTGCCAATAACAAAAATAACAGGAAACAACACTCATTTTTCCTTAATATCTCTTAATATCAATGGACTCAATTCTCCAGTAAAAAGACATAGACTATCAGACTGGATACGTAAACAGGACCCAACATTTTGCTGCATTCAGGAAACGCACCTCTGTGGAAAGGACAGACACTACCTCAGAGTAAAAGGTTGGAAAACAATCTACCAAGCAAATGGTCCCAAGAAACAAGCTGGAGTAGCGATTCTAATATCAAATAAAATCAGTTTTCAACCAGAAGTAATCAAAAAAGATAAAGAAGGACACTTCATATTCATGAAAGGAAAAATGTACCAAGAGGAACTTGCAATTCTCAACATCTATGCCCCAAATGTAAGGGCACCCACATACATAAAAGACACATTACTAAAACTTAAAGCATACATTGCACCCTACACAATAATAGTGGGAGATTTCAACACCCCACTCTCAGCTATGGACAGATCATGGAAACAGAAACTAAATCGAGACACAATGAAACTAACAGAAGTTATGAACCAATTGGACTTAACTGACATCTATAGAACATTTCATCCTAAAACAAAAGAATACACCTTCTTCTCAGCACCTCATGGTACCTTCTCGAAAATAGACCATATAATTGGTCACAAAACAGGCCTCAACAGATACAAAAAGATTGAAATAATCCCCAGCACCTTATCAGACCACCATGGATTAAGTCTTGTCTTTGACATGGACAAAAACATCAGAAAACCGACATACACTTGGCAACTGAACAATGCTCTACTCAATGATAACTTGGTCAAGGAAGAAATTAAGAAAGAAATTAAAGACTTTTTAGATTTAAATGAAAATGAGGTCACATCATATCAAAACATGTGGGACTCATTGAAAGCAGTACTAAGCGGAAAAATCATAGCTCTAAGTGCTCACAAAAAGAAAGTGGAAAGAGCATACATCAACAACTTGACAGCAAACCTGAAAGCATTAGAACAAAAAGAAGCTAGTATACCCAAGAGGAGTAGACGGCAGGAAGTAATCAAACTCAGGCCTGAAGTCAACCAAGTAGAAACAAAAAGAACTATACAAAATATCAACAAAACCAGGAGCTGGTTCTTTGAGAAAATCAACAAGATAGACAAACCCTTAGCCAGATTAACCAAAGGGCGCAGAGACAGCATTCAAATTAATAAAATCAGAACTGAAAAGGGAGACATAACAACAGAAAGAGAGGAAATTTAAAAAATTATAAGATCCTACTACAAAGGCCTATACTCAACAAAATTGGAAAATCTGGAGGAAATGGACAATTTTCTAGATAGATACCAGGTACCAAAGTTAAACGAGGAGCAGATAAACCACCTAAACAGTCCCATAACGCCTAAAGAAATAGACACAGTCATTAAAAATCTTCCCACCAAAAAATGTCCGGGGCCAGATGGTTTCAGTGCAGAATTCTTTCAGACCTTCAAGGAAGACCTAATACCAATCCTCTTCAAGTTATTCCATCGAATAGAAACAGAAGGAACACTACCCAATTCATTCTATGAAGCTACCATTACACTCATACCTAAACCACAGAAAGACCCAACAAAGAAAGAGAACTACAGACCAATCTCTCTTATGAATATTGATGCAAAAATACTCAATAAAATTCTCGCAAACGGAATCCAACAACACATCAAAACAATTATCCATCAAGATCAAGTAGGCTTTATCCCAGGAATGCAGGGATGGTTCAATATTCGGAAATCCATCAATGTAATCCACTACATAAATAAACTCAAAGAGAAAAACCACATGGTCATATCACTAGATGCTGAGAAAGCATTTGACAAAATTCAACATCCCTTCATGTTAAAAGTCTTGGAAAGATCAGGAATTCAAGGCCCATATCTAAAGATAGTAAAAGCAATATACAGCAAGCCAGTAGCCAACATCAAACTAAATGGAGAGAAACTTGAAGCAATCCCACTAAGATCAGGGACTAGGCAAGGCTGCCCACTCTCACCTTACCTATTCAATATAGTACTGGAAGTCTTAGCCAGAGCAATTAGACAACAAAAGGAAGTCAAAGGTATACAGATAGGAAAGGAAGAAGTCAAAATTTCACTATTTGCAGATGATATGATAGTATACTTAAGTGAACCTAAAACTTCCACCAGAGAACTCCTAAACCTGATAAACAACTTTAGCAATGTGGCTGGATATAAAATCAACTCAAACAAATCAGTAGCCTTCCTCTACTCAAAGGATAAACAGGCAGAGAAAGAAATCAGGGAAATGACACCCTTCACAATAGCCACAAATAAAATAAATTATCTTGGAGTGAATCTAACAAAGCAAGTGAAAGATCTGTATGACAAGAACTTCAAGTCTCTCAAGAAAGAAATTGAAGAACATCTCAGAAGATGGAAAGATCTCCCATGCTCCTGGATTGGCAGGATTAACTTAGTAAAAATGGCTATCCTGCCAAAAGCAATCTATAGATTCAATGCAATACCCATCAAAATTCCAAATCAATTCTTCATAGAGATAGAAAGAGCAATTTACAAATTCATTTGGAATAACAAAAAACCTAGGATAGCGAGAACTATTCTCAACAATAAAAGAACCTCTGGGGGAATCACCATTCCGGACCTCAAACTGTACTACAGAGCAGTAGTGATAAAAACTGCTTGGTATTGGTACAGAGACAGAAAGGACGATCAATGGAACAGAATTGAAGACCCAGAAATGAACCCGCATACCTATGGTCACTTGATATTTGACAAGGGAGCTAAATTCATCCAGTGGAAAAAGGACAGCATTTTCAACAAGTGGTGCTGGCTCAACTGGAGGTCAACATGTAGAAGAATCCAAATTAATCCATTCTTATCCCCTTGCACAAAGCTCAACTCCAAGTGGATAAAGGACCTTCACATAAAGCCAGGTACACTGAAAATATTAGAAGAGAAGTTGGGGAAGACCCTCGAATACCTAGGCACAGGGGAAAAGTTCCTGAACAGAACACCAATGGCTTATGCTCTAAGATCAAGAATCGACAAATGGGACCTCATCAAATTGCAAAGCTTCTGTAAGGCAAAGGACACTGTCAACAAGACAAAACGGCAACCAACAGATTTGGAAAAGATCATTACCAATCCTACATCTGATAGGGGGCTAATATCTAATATTTACAAAGAACTCAAGAAATTAGATGCCAAACAACAAAATAACCCCATTAAAAAATGGGGTACAGAGCTAAACAAAGAATTCTCAACTGATGAAACTCGAATGGCCGAGAAGCACCTTAAGAAATGCTCAACATCCTTAGTCATCAGGGAAATGCAAATCAAAACAACACTGAGATACCACCTCACACCAGTCAGAATGGCTAAGATCAAAAACTCAGGTGATAGTAGATGTTGGCGAGGATGTGAAGAAAGAGGATCACTCCTGCATTGTTGGTGGGGTTGCAAGCTGGTACAACCACTTTGGAAGTCAGTCTGGCGGTTCCTCAGAAAATTGGACATAGCACTACCTGAGGACCCAGCTATACCACTCCTGGGTATATACCCAGAAAATGCCTCAACAAATAACAAAGACATATGCTCCACTATGTTCATAGCAGCCCTATTTATAATAGCCAGAAGCTGGAAAGAACCCAGATGCCCTTCAACAGAGGAATGGATACAAAAAATGTGGTACATTTATACAATGGAATATTACTCAGCTATTAAAAATAATGAATTCGAGAAATTCTTAGGTAAATGGATGGATCTAGAAAATATCATCCTGAGTGAGGTAACCCAATCACAAAAGAACACACATGGTATTTACTCACTGATAAGCGGAGATTAGCCCAAAAGTTTGAAACAACAAAGATTCAACTACCAGACGACATGAAGCTCATGAAGAAGAAAGAACAAGTGAGGATGCCTAGGTCTTTCTTAGAAGGAGTAACTAAATAACCAAGGGAGCAAATATAGAGACAAAGTGTGGGTCAGAATCTGAAGGGGGGGTTGTAGGGAGACCATTGTGTCTGGGTATTCATTCCATAGGCAGTCATCAAAAATAGACACTGATAGGGATGTCAGGATGGGAAAGCTGACAGCAGCCTGATAAGGCTGTCTCCTTAGAGGTCTCTCAGAGTCGGACATACCCAGAGACAGGTACCCACAGCTATCCATTAATATGATCAAAGTTCCCAATGGAGGAGTCAGAGAGTAAATTGAAGGAACCGTGAACCATAAGGGCTGGTGGCCCTGTGAGGAGAGCAAGAATACCAACCAGCCAGAGCTCCCCAGGGTCTAAACCACCAGCCCAGGAGCACATAGGGAGAGACACATGACCCCAGCTGTATATGTAGGGGAGGATGGCCCTGTTGGGCATAGGTGGGAGACAAGATCATTGGTACCCTGAAGGCTGAGCACTGAGGGGGGGAATCTGAGGGTAGGGAGGGAGGCTGGGGGTAGGTGGGTAAACACCTTCATAGAGGCAGGAGGAGGGAGGATGGGATAAGGGGTTCCTGGGTGGTGGGGGAAATATGGTAAGGGGATAAAATTTGAAATGTAAATATTATATCCAATAAAAGGGGAAAAATAGAAAAGCGGTTAGAACCAACATTCTTAATAAAATGTCAGCCCTCTTTAAAAAAAAAAAAAAAACCTATCTTGATACTAAAATTTGTTTTGAGAATTGTATATTGCAGAATGATCAACCTTGGTGTATCTACTCAACAAGCAAGCTGGGCAGACCTGCTCAAACCTCTGAGGTCCGTGAATTCTATCTGGAGGCAGCGAAGACACAGCATCAGAGGATTGTCAACTTGCACTCCCCCCCACCCCTCTTCTAATATCTCAACGCCCATAATCAGCTTGAAGAAGCTAATGATGAGTCAGCGCCCCTATTCCCTGGGCATGGGGACTAAGGTGGTAAATGTTGGGCTGTCTCCCTAGGAAAAAGTAGTGGTTTTGTCGGAATAGAGAGGATTAGCTAGGGTTTATTGCATAGCCATAACCTATAAGTAGAAATCTGTATAATTAATATCAAGATGAAGATATAAATTCTTAAATGGCACCAATTTACTTTGTTTACAAATTTTAAGGTTTTCAGTGGCATGAGCTTTTTAGTGATATAAGAGTGAGATGAATATTGTTACTCTCATAGGCATTGTACCAGTATAACACACTTAGGAATACAAAGCTTAGACCCAGTCCTTCTTTAACTTTTTTAACTGATTTGAGATGGTCAGCCTGTGAGTTAAGGGACTATAGCAAATTCATGACTTGGAGTTTATTATAAGGGTGTTCTCTATGTTTTATTTAGAAATAGCTGAGTGGAGTTAACAGGCAACACTCCAGATTACCTTACATGGATAGCTGGTTTTCAAAACATCAGAAATCCTTAGAATTGACATGACAAACATTTCAGTATTAATGTTCATTTTCATTAGAGACCTGTCTGCTCCCGACAGCTTCCTATGTTAAACTCTAAGAAGAAATTGAGCATCCTTGGAGTTACTCCAGTTGTGGTGAGACAGCCACTAGGCAAGAATTGCCACTTTCCTTCTACAGACAAATTACTGTCCAGAAAAGGACACACTTGCAGAATAGTCGACTGATTATATCTACCTAGACAGAGTAATCAGCCCTTAATAATTCTGCAGCACTAAGGTCTGTCAGATGATCCTGGGCCAGAAGGCAGAAGAACAGATGCTCCAACGTTTCGAAGTAGAGCGAGTGTCCAGGTGTTCAGAGGTCTCTATAAATTGGCTAAGTTTTAGAAGCTATGCTTGGTGCTTCCCACAATTATAGTCAACTCAGTCATTCTGGATTTCTGATGGGGTTGAAAACTTATAGCTATTTACTTTGAGAGAAAAGATCTGAGTGTATGGTCATCAGCTGACATTCATCCTAAAGCCAAGGAAAAAGCCAGGTTCAGAACTAAGTGTTTTAATTAGGATAGATGACAGAGGTGCTGGTTAGTCAACAAAAGGATGGACTGGGTATTAGGACTATCTTGTACCTCACTGGTACAAATAGGCATAAGTATGCTCTAATTGTATTTTGAGAGAAAAGTTTCCTTTTAACAGGAAGGGTGATGTGTAGGAGGAGCTAAGGTGGGAGGAGTACTGAGAGGAAGAAAAGGAGTAAGAAGAGGAGAAGAAGAAGGAGAGGAGAAGCTAGGTGATGAAAGAGAGATAGAGGGGGGAAACAGGGAAGCAGATGTTTATGTATCTCCACCAGTCAAAGATAGTTGATATATCTAGGTTGGGTAGTGGGTTACACCTCTGATTGAACAATACCAAACTTATAAAGCCTATGATTAACATTTCTTTAAAAAATGTATAAATGCAAAAAGGAAAAGGGGGAATGGGATAGGGGTTTTCTAAGGGGGGGGAATGGGGAAACGGGATGGTATCTGAAGTGTAAATGAAAGATCTAATAAAAAAAATATTTTAATTCACTACTGTAGATGAACAATTTAATATGAACAATTTAAAAATAAAAACAAAAGTAGAAAAAAAAAGTAATTTAACTTTTGCATTTTTCAATGTTAGAATTAACATTTTTCTGAAAAAATACTGTATTTGATGCCATTGCAAATGGATGTTTTGTAATTTAATTTTTTGCTGGTGTACAAAAAGAAAACTGATTTCTACAATAAGGTTATATATTGTTAATTTGCCAAACTTACTATTAGTTCATAAGTGTGTTTATGTAAAAAAAATATATATATATTAATATATGTAAATTTCTATAGGCCGTATTATACTTTCCACACATAGAAAACAATTCTTTATTTTTCATTTTTATTAGGTATTCTCTTTATTTACATTTCACATGTTGTTCACCTTCCTTGTTTTCTTCCCAGAAACACCCTATCCCTTCTCAGCTACCCCTGCTTCAATAAAGTTGTTTCCCTACCAACCCATGAAATGAAAGCACATCATACCAAAACTTATGGGACACAATGAAAGCAGGGCTAAGGGGAAAATTCATTGCTCTAAAATGCCTTTAAAAGGAAACTGGAGATAAAATACACTGGCAGGTTCACATCACACCTGAAAACACTAGAACAAAAAGAAAAAAATACACACAGGAATACTCAAAGGCAGATAATATTCAAACTCAGGACTGAAATCAATCAAGTAAAAAGAACTATACAAACAATCAACAAAACCAGAAACTGGTTCGGAAACCATCCAGTGGAAAAAGACAGCATTTTCAACAAATGGTGCTGGCTCAACTGGAGGTCCTCATGTAGAAGAATGCGCATTGATCCATTCTTATCTCTTCTACAAACCTCAAGTCCAAGTGGATCAAGAGCCTCCACATAAAACCAGATACACTGAAACTAATAGAGGAGGAAGTAGGAAAGAGCCTGGACCATGTGCACACAGGAGAGAATTTTCTGAACAGATCAATGGCTTATGCTCTAAGATCAACACTAGACAAATGGCACCTCATAAAATTGCAAAGCTTCTTCTGTAAGGCAAAGGGCACTTTCAATAGAACAAAACAGAAACCAACTTTCAAGAACTCATTGCAGCTACGGTTACCTACACACAACATACAGAGAGCAGTCTGAATGACAGAATGTACAGAGGAATGGCTCATGAGGCTCCATCCTTTTCTGAGGAGATATTGGTAGTTGATGGCTGGTGACAATGGGTGAAGTTTTTGGGTGGAGGAGGTTGAGATTCTGGAGGTTGATCACCATTCAGGAGATGGCTCCACATCCAAAAATATATGACCAGCAGTAATCACACTTGGTAGAAAAATTAAAAATGAACAAGAACATAAAGAAAAAAGGAAGAATAAGAGGAATGGGGAGATGAAAGAGAAGACATGAATTTGGGAAGAGATTTCAAAGATATGTTGGATGTCAAAAACGGGAGTATACGCTTTAAAAATTTATCCATGTGTTAGATTCACAAGTAAGAGATGACATCAACTTTAAAGTTATTAGAGTTTTAGTGTTACCAGCATTTTAGCAGAATACATATGTATGTATATATGTATGTGTGTATGTAAGTACATATGTATGTGTGTGCATTTGTGCGAGTATGTGTGTGTGTGTGTGTGTGTGTGTGTGTGTGTGTGTGTGTGTGTGTGTGTGTGTGTTTCAGAGAGACTAGATAGTTTCATGGGTCCAGGTAGTTGACACCAAGCCTGGTAACTGGAGTACATTTCCTGGAACACACAAAGTATGAGGAGAGAACCAAGTCCCGCAAGTTGTTCTCTCTGTTCCATATTCACTAGAGCAGTCACATGACAACACACAGATGATTAGCTAAGTCTAATTTTTAAATTGTTAAATTCATTCATCGTTTCATTTCTATGCATTGGAGTTTTGCTTGTATGTATTTCTGCAGAGTGAATATGCCTGCTATTGCTCATGGGATGTTTCTCTTGGTGCCTCAACACTGCTTAACAAAGGAAAGCAGTGTTCTGAATACACCTGACTTACCAAAAGTATTTCCTCTATGGCCTTCTGAAGCTCTTCTGGATCTTCTAATGAATATTCCGATTCAACTTTTGTCTTCTGGTTGCCACGTTTCAGTCTAAAAACCACATTTTAAAATAATTATACTCAAAAATCACCTTTTACAAAACAGAGTTCCTGAAATGTGCAGATACTTTTCTAAAATTATTCAAATGAATGGATTGGTAACCATCACTTTTCCAGCTGGAGTTGAAAATTTTGCCAAGATAAAATGTACAAAATGTAAAGAATAATTGGCTATGTTAACTTCTGGGTGAAGTCCCAGGGCTATAAAACATGAAAATTACAACCTGCATTCAGCATTTCCATATAGGTCCTAGATTTTCAGGTCCATATGAATTAACAAACACTACAATCTTTTATTGTGTTCAATATAGTGAAAAGTCTGACAGAGAAGCAAAGTCCTGCTAATTTTTCTCTATGGTTATCTCATGGTTTTCACATTTGAAATGGGGATAGGCACGATGACCAGAGAGATATCTCTCTCAATCTCCCTCCCACACACCTCTCTCTTTGTGTGTGTGAGTGCATGTGTGAGTGCATTGTGCTTGTGTTTGTGTGTGCATGTGTCTGTCTGTCTGTCTGTCTGTCTGACTGTCTGTCTCTCTCTGTGTGTGTGTGTGTGTGTGTGTGCGTGTGCGTGTGCGTGTGCGTGTGCGTGTGTGTGTGTGTGTGTGTGTGTGTGTGTGTTAAGTGTCAAGATGGATTTGGGTTTTCTATGTATTGCTGCCTAAACCTGTCCTAGTATGAATTCAGGCTGACTAAAACCTTAAGGCAATCCTCATATGTTAAGTTTACCATAAAACAAAGATTAAATTAACAAAAGAAACTGCGTAAGGCAGTCAGAAAACTGAAGAAAAAAATGTTTTAAAGTTCACTTTCATTTAATGTTGCGTTTTAAAGAAAATGAATACAACATGTTGACATGAAAAACTGGTTATGGGGTTCATTTTAATCAAACAACAAAGTATGGATTTCCAAATCTATGCTTTAAAGAAACTCTGATATTAACAATCTTCTTCTAACATTAACAACAAACAGAATCAGATATTGAATGAAAATCTTTGGTCCATACCAAAAATTACTGATGAATCTGTATAAACTCTATTTAATTGGCTAATGGCCTCTCTATCTACTGAAACTATGTTTTGATATCCATGTTAAACTATTTATTTGTTCGTTATACAAACTAAAGGGATCTTTTCACTATACTGTGTGAAAAGAGTAAATAGAAGTGGAGAGTTCAGTGTTCTATATTTCATAATTGTAAGGATTTTGATAAATCTCATTAAATATTTTCTTGATGATAAACCACATATTGTAAAGAAATGGGTGAGATTGAACTTATACTTATTTATCAGCAGACAATAGTAGCTATAAAATAACGTACTGTCAACAATCATTCACTTCCCCTAATGTGAGAAAACTGCATCAATTATTGGATCCATGAACTAAGTGCAAAACCACTCTACTTAATTTTCTACATCCAATAGTTTTATTCTTGAGACTGCTGTCATTTTTATATGTGGGTGTGTGTGTTTTATGTGAGTCTGTGGATATTGTATGTGTGTGCATGTGTGTAGTGTGTGTGTGTGTGTGTCTGTGTTTGTGCGCACGCGCGTGTGTACTTTCTAAATATTCTTCAGTAGATGTCATTTGATGGATAGCTACCTTGACACACTCTACAAGTACTGAGAAATAATACAGGTCAAGGAAAAGGTTAGTGCAGAGAAGCAAAACTTTTATGCTTAAACAACCCACACTCAATAACTTTGTGCTATATTGTCAAGACACTGTCAAAACATTGTTTGCTATTCTAATTTCCAATCAAAACTCCCTTTTACTCCAGCTTCTAGAATGTAAGTTGTCACATGAGTTTGCCAACTGTGGTTGTCTTTTACAAAAAAAAACAAAAACCATATCCACAATATTGGAAAACATAACATAAGATTGATTATCAGCATCTTATGATCATGGAAGTCTGATGGTGCCATGCTTAAGAAGTATCCAGCATGGTCATTGTTCCTATGATCATCACTAGGGAGTAACATCTACTGTTAAATATCACGGTGGCCTTACCCATCCTCTTGTCGATTCTCCTCAACAGGAACAGGTTGCTCTTTAGTTTTTCCATGCTGTTTTTGAAGAACTCGGGCTGCAGCACTGCGATTCCGCTTTTGTGCTTCATGCACCACACTGTTCATCAGGTTTTTAGGCACCTCAGTTTGACTCTCATTTGCTGATGTGCACGCCAAACTGCGATTCAGGTTTTGTGATACATGAATTGCACTGTGATTTCCATTTTCAGAAGCACGAACCACCCTTTGATTCTGGTCTTCTGATGCATGCACCCAACGGTCATTCAGCTTTTCTGCTGATTGCAACCTGATGACTTTCTGCTTATCAGCTTCTTCAATGTCCTTTAATGAAAATGAATATTGAGAATAGGTGACTTTAATTTTTTTTATTTCTCTTCAGGGAAAGAGTGTCTTGTCAGTATGTATGTCTGTGTATGGGTGCTGGGGATTCATACCAGGGTCATCAAACGTGCAGCAAGACCTCTAAACTGCTGAGCCATCTCTCCAGCCCAAGTAACTGTTGTGTTTTAATAGACAAAGTTTCCTACATTAATCTTTTCAATGCACTCATTAGTTTTCCTGTTTTTCCTTTTTTTAAAAAGTAGAAATGGTTTGTTTAGCTAAATACTCCAAGTTACAGTCCATTATCACAGGAAAGCCAAAGGAGCAGGAACCTATGGTAGCTAGCCATAGTCCATCCACAGACAGGAACAATGAATGCATGCATGCTAACACTACAGTCAGTCAAGACTGCAATATCCCTGGGCCCAGCCCAAGAATGGTGCAGTCCAAATTCACAGTAAGTCTTTCAAACCCAGTGACCCAAATTCAAAAAAAAATCCCTCACAGGAATGACTTCAGGCCAACTTAATCTAGGAATTCTCTCATTGAAGACACATTTCCAAACTGATTCTACATTGTGTCAAGAAGACAATCAAAACTACCCATAAAAATGCACTTATCCTTACTTCCAATAACTTTGAGTACATCCAGAGTTATTCGACAATAGACAGAATACATTATGAAACATTCTTTCACATAATCCAAATTGCTTCCATATATTTTAGCTGCTAAGTGGAATTTGTATACTGCATTAGATTTTTACATCCATTTGTCAACTAATGTGCATTAAGGCAGTCTCCATCTTTTGGCTATTATGAATAATATTGTCATGAACATCCATAATGTGTGATACATGTTTTTATTTCACCTTGAAATGCACTGAGAAGTGGAACTTTGGGCCCTTGGTTATCATTCATTTTAATTGTTTAGAAATTTACAACATATTTGAAATGTAATATTTAATATTACATCCACTCCAGTTGTATGGGGTGGTTCTATTTCTCCACATCTTCAAGAATCCTTACATTTGCCTTTAAAAAACAGAGTTATAACTACTACAGGAGAATGAAATGGAATCTACTGGATTAAGTTTACTTTGCTCTAAGTTTAATCATGGTAAATATCTTTTCCTGTATTTTGGCAATTTCTATTTCTTCAGGAAAACATATATTCAAAATATTGAAAGTTTCAAATGGGATTCTTTATCATACTATGGAATATTTCTATATATTTTATGAGCCATTCATGATATGTTAATAAAAATTATGAAAACATGACTTGCAAACCTATTCAAAATCATGTGTCTGGATTGTTATCTGTGTTTTATCATTTCATTTCTATCATGAAGCTCACAAGTTCTTAGTTTGTGGAAGCTCAAGTTATTAATTTATTCTTTCCATAGGCACCATTTTATTGAAAATTTCATTTATGCATATAATGTGTTTTTATCAAACTCACACTCCATTTTCTTACTTCCAGTTGCTCCTATTCCATCCAACTTCAAGATTCTCCCTGTCACCATTTCTGTGTGTGTGAGTTTGTGTGTGTGTATGCATTCCTGTTTGTAGGTAGTCTTGCGTGTGTGTCTGTTTCAAAACCCAGGAGTTTAATTAGTGCTGTTCATGTACGCAAGAGTGTAGCACCATGTACTGGACATGGGTAGCATTGCAGTGGCAGTGTATTTGAAGAAAACTTACAAAACTTGTTCAGCAGCCATTAATTACCAAATGGATTCTCAGACATGGATTGGGCTTTTTGACTGGGTTTTTACTGGCTTCATCTTACACAGGTATTGTGCATGAAGTCATAGCCTCGGTGAGCTCATGTATGCACTTCTCCTACCATGTTTAATAAATAAAGTTCTATTGCAGATGTCCACTATCTACTGCGTACACTCCTTTTATCCTCTAATCAATAATCAAAAAGTCTTGGGAGGAAAATGAGTGGTATTGATGGTAATACACTCAACAGCTAGCTACTGTTCTCTGTATTAATCACCATCTGCAAAAGGAAATTCCTTCAATGAGGGTTGAGAGATACACTAATCTATGGGTATAAAGATGGGAACGTATGGGACAATTTAGTACAATGATCATTTTGAAAAATAGTACTAGGTCTCCCTTATATCGATGACCATGGCAGTCAGAAAGTTTTGGCCTAGTTTACAATATCATTAATGGATTCCATCTTTTAGAGTGAGTATTAAATCCATGCCATTTATGTCACTATCACACCAGTGAGCATAACTTGCCAGTTCAATCACAACTAGGGTCTTCATTTTCAAAATCAAGGTTTCAGTGGCATATCTAGGGACTCTTTCTGACACAAAATCATAAAGATGTTCTTGTCTCACAACTTCAAGTTTCACCATTGTAGCTCTTAAATTTACATCCATGAGCTAATTTTTATGGATGGCATGAGGTAAAGAGTTACAATATATAAGTATATATTTATATATATTCATATATATATACATATATACATATGTGTATATATATGAACAATATATAAGTTCAATATATAATTATGGTCTTTGCACCTTATTCAGCTTTGCCAAATTTCTTTGATCCTTCTCTAAATGCCAACTGACCAAAAATCAGGGTTAATTTTCTGGGCTCTCAATTTTATCCCATCGTCTACAAGCCATTATCAGAGTCTCTTCCTGATTAGATTTTAAACAGTAAATGTGAAGATAAGACATTATATGTAACCTAATTTTGTTTCTTTTTCAATAAGTAATTTAACTTTTGCATTTTTCAATGTTAGAATTAACTTAACATTTTTCTGAAAAAAATACTGTATTTGATGCTACTGCAAATGGAAGTTTTGTAATTTAATTTTTTTGCTGGTGTACAAAAAGAAAACTGATTTCTACAATAAGGTTATATATTGTTAATTTGCCAAACTCACATTAGTTCATAAGTGTGTTTATGTAAAATATATATATTAATATATATAAATTTATATAGGCTGTATTATACTTTCCACACATAGAAAACAATTCTTTATTTTTCATTTTTATTAGGTATTCTCTTTATTTACATTTCACATGTTGTTCACCTTCCTTGTTTTCTTCCCAGAAACACCCTATCCCTTCTCAGCTACCCCTGCTTCAATAAAGTTGTTTCTCTACCAACCCATGAAATGAAAGCACATCATACCAAAACTTATGGGACACAATGAAAGCAGGGCTAAGGGGAAAATTCATTGCTCTAAAATGCCTTTAAAAGGAAACTGGAGATAAAATACACTGGCAGGTTCATATCACACCTGAAAACACTAGAACAAAAAGAAGCAAAATACACACAGGAATACTCAAAGGCAGGAAATATTCAAACTCAGGACTGAAATCAACCAAGTAAAAAGAACTATACAAACAATCAACAAAACCGGAAACTGGTTCGGAAACCATCCAGTGGAAAAAGACAGCATTTTCAACAAATGGTGCTGGCTCAACTGGAGGTCCTCATGTAGAAGAATGCGCATTGATCCATTCTTATCTCTTCTACAAACCTCAAGTCCAAGTGGATCAAGAGCCTCCACATAAAACCAGATACACTGAAACTAATAGAGGAGGAAGTAGGAAAGAGCCTGGACCATGTGCACACAGGGGAGAATTTTCTGAACAGATCAATGGCTTATGCTCTAAGATCAACACTAGACAAATGGCACCTCATAAAATTGCAAAGCTTCTTCTGTAAGGCAAAGGGCACTTTCAATAGAACAAAACAGAAACCAACTTTCAAGAACTCATTGCAGCTATGGTTACCTACACACAACATACAGAGAGCAGTCCGAATGACAGAATGTGCAGAGGAATGGCTCATGAGGCTCCATCCTTTTCTGAGGAGATATTCGTAGTTGATGGCTGGTGACGATGGGTGAAGGTTTTGGGTGGAGGAGGTTGAGATTCTGGAGGTTGATCACCATTCAGGAGATGGCTCCACATCCAAAAATATATGACCAGCAGTAATCACACTTGGTAGAAAAATTAAAAATGAACAAGAACATAGAGAAAAAAGGAGGAATAAGAGGAATGGGGAGATGAAAGAGAAGACATGAATTTGGGAAGGTATTTCAAAGATATGTTGGATGTCAAGAATGGAAGTATATGCTTTAAAATTTTATCCATGTGTTAGATTCACAAGTAAGAGATGACATCAACTTTAAATTATTAGAGTTTTAGTGTTACGAGCATTTTAGCAGAATACATATGTATGTATATATGTATGTGTGTATGTAAGTACATATGTATGTGTGTGCGTTTGTGTGAGTATGCATGTGTGTGAGTGTGTGTGTGTGTGTTTCAGAGAGACTAGATAGTTTCATGGATCCAGGTAGTTGACACCAAGCCTGGTAACTGGAGTACATTTCCTGGAACACACAAAGTATGAGGAGAGAACCAAGTCCCGCAAGTTGTTCTCTCTGTTCCATATTCACTAGAGCAGTCACATGACAACACACAGATGATTAGCTAAGTCTAATTTTTAAATTGTTAAATTCATTCATCGTTTCATTTCTATGCATTGGAGTTTTGCTTGTATGTATTTCTGCAGAGTGAATATGCCTGCTATTGCTCATGGGATGTTTCTCTTGGTGCCTCAACACTGCTTAACAAAGGAAAGCAGTGTTCTGAATACACCTGACTTACCAAAAGTATTTCCTCTATGGCCTTCTGAAGCTCTTCTGGATCTTCTAATGAATATTCCAATTCAACTTTTGTCTTCCGGTTGCCACGTTTCATTCTAAAAACCACATTTTAAAATAATTATACTCAAAGATCACCATTTACAAAACAGAGTTCCTGAAATGTGCAGATACTTTTCTAAAATTATTCAAATGAATGGATTGGTAACCATCACTTTTCCAGCTGGAGTTGAAAATTTTGCCAAGATAAAATGTACAAAATGTAAAGAATAATTGGCTATGTTAACTTCTGGGTGAAGTCCCAGGGCTATAAAACATGAAAATTACAACCTGCATTCAGCATTTCCATATAGGTCCTAGATTTTCAGGTCCATATGAATTAACAAACACTACAATCTTTTATTGTGTTCAATATAGTGAAAATTCTGACAGAGAAGCAAAGTCCTGCTGATTTTTCCCTATGATTATCTCATGGTTTTCACATTTGAAATGGGGATAGGCACGATGACCAGAGAGATATCTCTCTCAATCTCCCTCCCACACACCTCTCTCTTTGTGTGTGTGAGTGCATGTGTAAGTGCATTGTGCTTGTGTTTGTGTGTGTATGTGTCTGTCTGTCTCTCTTTCTCTCTCTCTCTCTGTGTGTGTATAAGTGTGTGTTAAGTGTCAAGATGGATTTGGGTTTTCTATGTATTGCTGCCTGAACCTGTCCTAGTATGAATTCAGGCTGACTAAAACCTTAAGGCAATCCTCATATGTTAAGTTTACCATAAAACAAAGATTAAATTAACAAAAGGAACTGCGTAAGGCAGTCAGAAAACTGAAGAAAAAAATGTTTTAAAGTTCACTTTCATTTAATGTTGCGTTTTAAAGAAAATGAATACAACATGTTGACATGAAAAACTGGTTATGGGGTTCATTTTCATCAAACAACAAAGTATGGATTTCCAAATCTATGCTTTAAAGAAACTCTGATATTAACAATCTTCTTCTAACATTAACAACAAACAGAATCAGATATTGAATGAAAATCTTTGGTCCATACCAAAAATTACTGATGAATCTGTATAAACTCTATTTAATTGGCTAATGGCCTCTCTATCTACTGAAACTATGTTTTGATATCCATGTTAAACTATTTATTTGTTCGTTATACAAACTAAAGGGATCTTTTCACTATACTGTGTGAAAAGAGTAAATAGAAGTGGAGAGTACAGTGTTCTATATTTCATAATTGTAAGGATTTTGATAAATCTCATTAAATATTTTCTTGATGATAAACCACATATTGTAAAGAAATGGGTGAGATTGAACTTATACTTATTTATCAGCAGACAATAGTAGCTATAAAATAACGTACTGTCAACAATCATTCACTTCCCCTAATGTGAGAAAACTGCATCAATTATTGGATCCATGAACTAAGTGCAAAACCACTCTACTTAATTTTCTACATCCAATAGTTTTATTCTTGAGACTGCTGTCATTTTTATATGTGGGTGTGTGTGTTTATGTGAGTCTGTGGATATTGTATGTGTGTGCATGTGTGTAGTGTGTGTGTGTGTGTCTGTGTTTGTGCGCACGCGCGTGTGTACTTTCTAAATATTCTTCAGTAGATGTCATTTGATGGATAGCTACCTTGACACACTCTACAAGTACTGAGAAATAATACAGGTCAAGGAAAAGGTTAGTGCAGAGAAGCAAAACTTTTATGCTTAAACAACCCACACTCAATAACTTTGTGCTATATTGTCAAGACACTGTCAAAACATTGTTTGCTATTCTAATTTCCAATCAAAACTCCCTTTTACACCAGCTTCTAGAATGTAAGTTGTCACATGAGTTTGCCAACTGTGGTTGTCTTTTACAAAAAAAAACAAAAACCATATCCACAATATTGGAAAACATAACATAAGATTGATTATCAGCATCTTATGATCATGGACGTCTGATGGTGCCATGCTTAAGAAGTATCCAGCATGGTCATCGTTCCTATGATCATCACTAGGGAGTAACATCTACTGTTAAATATCACGGTGGCCTTACCCATCCTCTTGTCGATTCTCCTCAACAGGAACAGGTTGCTCTTTAGTTTTTCCATGCTGTTTTTGAAGAACTCGGGCTGCAGCACTGCGATTCGGCTTTTGTGCTTCATGCACCACACTGTTCATCAGGTTTTTAGGCACCTCAGTTTGACTCTCATTTGCTGATGTGCACGCCAAACTGCGATTCAGATTTTGTGATACATGAATTGCACTGTGATTTCCATTTTCAGAAGCACGAACCACCCTTTGATTCTGGTCTTCTGATGCATGCACCCAACGGTCATTCAGCTTTTCTGCTGATTGCAACCTGATGACTTTCTGCTTATCAGCTTCTTCAATGTCCTTTAATGAAAATTAATATTGAGAATAAGTGACTTTAATTTTTTTTATTTCTCTTCAGGGAAAGAGTGTCTTGTCAGTATGTATGTCTGTGTATGGGTGCTGGGGATTCATACCAGGGCCATCAAATGTGCAGCAAGACCTCTAAACTGCTGAGCCATCTCTCCAGCCCAAGTAACTGTTGTGTTTTAATAGACAAAGTTTTCTACATTAATCTTTTCAATTCACTCATTGGTTTTCCTATTTTTCCTTTTTTTAAAAGTAGAAATGGTTTGTTTAGCTAAATACTCCAAGTTACAGTCCATTATCACAGAAAAGCCAAAGGAGCAGGAACCTATGGTAGCTAGCCATAGTCCATCCACAGACAGGAACAATGAATGCATGCATGCTAACACTACAGACAGTCAAGACTGCAATATCCCTGGGCCCAGCCCAAGAATGGTGCAGTCCAAATTCACAGTAAGTCTTTCAAACCCAGTGACCCAAATTCAAAAAAAAATCCCTCACAGGAATGACTTCAGGCCAACTTAATCTAGGAATTCTCTCATTGAAGACACATTTCCAAACTGATTCTACATTGTGTCAAGAAGACAATAAAAACTACCCATAAAAATGCACTTATCCTTACTTCCAATAACTTTGAGCACATCCAGAGTTATTCGACAATAGACAGAATACATTATGAAACATTCTTTCTCATAATTCAAATTGCTTCCATATATTTTAGCTGCTAAGTGGAATTTGTATAGTGCATTAGATTTTTACATCCATTTGTCAACTAATGTGCATTAAGGCAGTCTCCATCTTTTGGCTATTATGAATACTATTGTCATGAACATCCATAATGTGTGATATATGTTTTTATTTCACCTTGAAATGCACTGAGAAGTGGAACTTTGGGCTCTTGGATATCATTCATTTTAATTGTTTAGAAATTTACAACATATTTGAAATGTAATATTCAATATTACATCCACTCCAGTTGTATGGGGTGGTTCTATTTCTCCACATCTTCAAGAATCCTTACATTTGCCTTTAAAAAACAGAGTTATAACTACTACAGAAGAATGAAGTGGAATCTACTGGATTAAGTTTACTTTGCTCTAAGTTTAATCATGGTAAATATCTTTTCCTGGTTTTTTGGCAATTTCTATTTCTTCAGGAAAACATATATTCAAAATATTGAAAGTTTCAAATGGGATTCTTTATCATACTATGGAATATTTCTATATATTTTATGAGCCATTCATGATATGTTAATAAAAATTATGAAAACATGACTTGCAAACCTATTCAAAATCATGTGTCTGGATTGTTATCTGTGTTTTATCATTTCATTTCTATCATGAAGCTCACAAGTTCTTAGTTTGTGGAAGCTCAAGTTATTAATTTATTCTTTCCATAGGCACCATTTTATTGAAAATTTCATTTATGCATATAATGTGTTTTTATCAAACTCACACTCCATTTTCTTACTTCCAGTTGCTCCTATTCCATCCAACTTCAAGATTCTCCCTGTCACCATTTCTGTGTGTGTGAGTTTGTGTGTGTGTATGCATTCCTGTTTGTAGGTAGTCTTGCGTGTGTGTCTGTTTCAAAACCCAGGAGTTTAATTAGTGCTGTTCATGTACGCAAGAGTGTAGCACCATGTACTGGACATGGGTAGCATTGCAGTGGCAGTGTATTTGAAGAAAACTTACAAAACTTGTTCAGCAGCCATTAATTACCAAATAGATTCTCAGACATGGATTGGGCTTTTTGACTGGGTTTTTACTGGCTTCATCTTACACAGGTATTGTGCATGAAGTCATAGCCTCTGTGAGCTCATGTACACACTTCTCCTACCATGTTTAATAAATAAAGTTCTATTGCAGATGTCCACTATCTACTGCGTACACTTTTTTTATCCTCTAATCAATAATCAAAAAATCTTGGGAGGAAAACGAGTGGTATTGATGGTAATACACTCAACAGCTAGCTACTGTTCTCTGTATTAATCACCATCTGCAAAAGGAAATTCCTTCAATGAGGGTTGAGAGATACACTAATCTATGGGTATAAAGATGGGAACGTACGGGACAATTTAGTACAATGATCATTTTGAAAAATAGTACTAGGTCTCCCTTATATCGATGACCATGGCAGTCAGAAAGTTTTGGCCTAGTTTACAATATTATTAACGGATTCCATCTTTTAGAGTGAGTATTAAATCCATGCCATTTATGTCACTATCACACCAGTGAGCATAACTTGCCAGTTCAATCACAACTAGGGTCTTCATTTTCAAAATCAAGGTTTCAGTGGCATATCTAGGGACTCTTTCTGACACAAAATCATAAAGATGTTCTTGTCTCACAACTTCAAGTTTCACCATTGTAGCTCTTAAATTTACATCCATGAGCTAATTTTTATGGATGGCATGAGGTAAAGAGTTACAATATATAAGTATATATATATATTCATATATATATACATATATACATGTGTATATATATATGAACAATATATAAGTTCAATATATAATTATGTTCTTTGCACCTTATTGAGCTTTGCCAAATTTCTTTGATCCTTCTCTAAATGCCAACTGACCAAAAATCAGGGTTAATTTTCTGGGCTCTCAATTTTATCCCATCGTCTACAAGCCATTATCAGAGTCTCTTCCTGATTAGATTTTAAACAGTAAATGTGAAGATAAGACATTATATGTAACCTAATTTTGTTTCTTTTTCAATAAGTAATTTAACTTTTGCATTTTTCAATGTTAGAATTAACTTAACATTTTTCTGAAAAAATACTGTATTTGATGCTACTGCAAATGGAAGTTTTGTAATTTAATTTTTTTGCTGGTGTACAAAAAGAAAACTGATTTCTACAATAAGGTTATATATTGTTAATTTGCCAAACTCACATTAGTTCATAAGTGTGTTTATGTAAAATATATATATTAATATATATAAATTTATATAGGCTGTATTATACTTTCCACACATAGAAAACAATTCTTTATTTTTCATTTTTATTAGGTATTCTCTTTATTTACATTTCACATGTTATACCCCTTCCTGGTTTTCTTCCCAGAAACACCCTATCCCTTCTCAGCTACCCCTGCTTCAATGAAGGTGTTCCCCTACCAACCCATGAAATGAAAGCACATCATACCAAAACTTATGGGACACAATGAAAGCAGGGCTAAGGGGAAAATTCATTGCTCTAAAATGCCTTTAAAAGGAAACTAGAGATAAAATACACTGGCAGGTTCACATCACACCTGAAAACACTAAAACAAAAAGAAGCAAAATACACACAGGAATACTCAAAGGCAGGAAATAATCAAACTCAGGCCTGAAATCAACCAAGTAAAAAGAACTATACATACAATCAACAAAACCGGAAACTGGTTCTGAAACCATCCAGTGGATAAAGACAGCATTTTCAACAAATGGTGCTGGCTCAACTGGAGGTCCTCATGTAGAAGAATGCGCATTGATCCATTCTTATCTCTTCTACAAACCTCAAGTCCAAGTGGATCAAGAGCCTCCACATAAAACCAGATACACTGAAACTAATAGAGGAGGAAGTAGGAAAGAGCCTGGACTATGTGCACACAGGGGAGAATTTTCTGAACAGATCAATGGCTTATGCTCTAAGATCAACACTAGACAAATGGCACCTCATAAAATTGCAAAGCTTCTTCTGTAAGGCAAAGGGCACTTTCAATAGAACAAAACAGAAACCAACTTTCAAGAACTCATTGAGCTATGGTTACCTACACACAACATACAGAGAGCAGTCCGAATGACAGAATGTACAGAGGAATGGCTCATGAGGCTCCATCCTTTTCTGAGGAGATATTGGTAGTTGATGGCTGGTGATGATGGGTGAAGTTTTTGGGTGGAGGAGGTTGAGATTCTGGAGGTTGATCACTATTCAGGAGATGGCTCCACATCCAAAAATATAAGACCAGCAGTAATCACACTTGGTAGAAAAATTAAAAATGAACAAGATCATAGAGAAAAAAGGAGGAATAAGAGGAATGGGGAGATGAAAGAGAAGACATGAATTTGGGAAGGGATCTCAAAGATATGTTGGATGTCAAGAATGGGAGTATATGCTTTAAAAATTTATCCATGTGTGAGATTCACAAGTAAGACATGACATCAACTTTAAAGTCATTAGAGTTTTAGTGTTATCAGCGTTTTAGCAGAATACATATGCATGTATATGTATGTGTGTGTGTAAGTACATATGTATGTGTGTGCGTTTGTGCGAGTATGCGTGTCTGTGTGTGTGTGTGTGTGTGTGTGTGTGTGTGTGTTTCAGAGAGACTAGATAGTTTCATGGGTCCAGGTAGTTGACACCAAGCCTGGTAACTGGAGTACATTTCCTGGAACACACAAAGTATGAGGAGAGAACCAAGTCCCGCAAATTGTTCTCTCTGTTCCATATTCACTAGAGCAGTCACATGACAACACACAGATGATTAGCTAAGTCTAATTTTTAAATTGTTAAATTCATTCATCGTTTCATTTCTATGCATTGGAGTTTTGCTTGTATGTTTTTCTGCAGAGTGAATATGCCTGCTATTGCTCATGGGATGTTTATATTGGTGCCTCAACACTGCTTAACAAAGGAAAGCAGTGTTCTGAATACACCTGACTTACCAAAAGTATTTCCTCTATGGCCTTCTGAAGCTCTTCTGGATCTTCTAATGAATATTCCGATTCAACTTTTGTCTTCCGGTTGCCACGTTTCATTCTAAAAACCACATTTTAAAATAATTATACTCAAAGATCACCTTTTACACAACAGAGTTCCTGAAATGTGCAGATACTTTTCTAAAATTATTCAAATGAATGGATTGGTAACCATCACTTTTCCAGCTGGAGTTGAAAATTTTGCCAAGATAAAATGTACAAAATGTAAAGAATAATTGGCTATGTTAACTTCTGGGTGAAGTCCCAGGGCTATAAAACATGAAAATTACAACCTGCATTCACCATTCCCATATAGGTCCTACATTTTCAGGTCCATATGAATTAACAAACACTACAATCTTTTATTGTGTTCAATATAGTGAAAAGTCTGACAGAGAAGCAAAGTCCTGCTGAATTTTCCCTATGGTTATCTCATGGTTTTCACATTTGAAATGGGGATAGGCACGATGACCAGAGAGATATCTCTCTCAATCTCCCTCCCACACACCTCTCTCTTTGTGTGTGTGAGTGCATGTGTAAGTGCATTGTGCTTGTGTTTCTGTGTGCATGTGTCTGTCTGTCTGTCTGTCTGTCTGTCTCTCTCTCTCTCTCTCTCTCTCTCTCTCTCTCTGTATGTGTGTGTGTGTGTGTGTGTGTGTTAAGTGTCAAGATGGATTTGGGTTTTCTATGTATTGCTGCCTAAACCTGTCCTAGTATGAATTCAGGCTGACTAAAACCTTAAGGCAATCCTCATATATTAAGTTTACCATAAAACAAAGACTAAATTAACAAAAGAAACTGCGTAAGGCAGTCAGAAAACTGAAGAAAAAAATGTTTTAAAGTTCACTTTCATTTAATGTTGCGTTTTAAAGAAAATGAATACAACATGTTGACATGAAAAACTGGTTATGGGGTTCATTTTCATCAAACAGCAAAGTATGGATTTCCAAATCTATGCTTTAAAGAAACTCTGATATTAACAATCTTCTTCTAACATTAACAACAAACAGAATCAGATATTGAATGAAAATCTTTGGTCCATACCAAAAATTACTGATGAATCTGTATAAACTCTATTTAATTGGCTAATGGCCTCTCTATCTACTGAAACTATGTTTTGATATCCATGTTAAACTATTTATTTGTTCGTTATACAAACTAAAGGGATCTTTTCACTATACTGTGTGAAAAGAGTAAATAGAAGTGGAGAGTACAGTGTTCTATATTTCATAATTGTAAGGATTTTGATAAATCTCATTAAATATTTTCTTGATGATAAACCACATATTGTAAAGAAATGGGTGAGATTGAACTTATACTTATTTATCAGCAGACAATAGTAGCTATAAAATAACGTACTGTCAACAATCATTCACTTCCCCTAATGTGAGAAAACTGCATCAATTATTGGATCCATGAACTAAGTGCAAAACCACTCTACTTAATTTTCTACATCCAATAGTTTTATTCTTGAGACTGCTGTCATTTTTATATGTGGGTGTGTGTGTTTTATGTGAGTCTGTGGATATTGTATGTGTGTGCATGTGTGTAGTGTGTGTGTGTGTGTGTCTGTGTTTGTGCGCACGCGCGTGTGTACTTTCTAAATATTCTTCAGTAGATGTCATTTGATGGATAGCTACCTTGACACACTCTACAAGTACTGAGAAAATAATACAGGTCAAGGAAAAGGTTAGTGCAGAGAAGCAAAACTTTTATGCTTAAACAACCCACACTCAATAACTTTGTGCTATATTGTCAAGACACTGTCAAAACATTGTTTGCTATTCTAATTTCCAATCAAAACTCCCTTTTACTCCAGCTTCTAGAATGTTAGTTGTCACATGAGTTTGCCAACTGTGGTTGTCTTTTACAAAAAAAACCAAAAACCATATCCACAATATTGGAAAACATAACATAAGATTGATTATCAGCATCTTATGATCATGGACGTCTGATGGTGCCATGCTTAAGAAGTATCCAGCATGGTCATCGTTCCTATAATCATCACTAGGGAGTAACATCTACTGTTAAATATCACGGTGGCCTTACCCATCCTCTTGTCGATTCTCCTCAACAGGAACAGGTTGCTCTTTAGTTTTTCCATGCTGTTTTTGAAGAACTACGGCTGCAGCACTGCGATTCGGCTTTTCTGCTTCATGCACCACACTGTTCATCAGGTTTTTAGACACCTCAGTTTGACTCTCATTTGCTGATGTGCACACCAAACTGCGATTCAGGTTTTGTGATACATGAATTGCACTGTGATTTCCATTTTCAGAAGCACGAACCACCCTTTGATTCTGGTCTTCTGATGCATGCACCCAACGGTCATTCAGCTTTCTGCTGATTGCAACCTGATGACTTTCTGCTTATCAGCTTCTTCAATGTCCTTTAATGAAAATTAATATTGAGAATAAGTGACTTTAATTTTTTTTATTTCTCTTCAGGGAAAGAGTGTCTTGTCAGTATGTATGTCTGTGTATGGGTGCTGGGGATTCATACCAGGGCCATCAAATGTGCAGCAAGACCTCTAAACTGCTGAGCCATCTCTCCAGCCCAAGTAACTGTTGTGTTTTAATAGACAAAGTTTTCTACATTAATCTTTTCAATTCACTCATTAGTTTTCCTATTTTTCCTTTTTTTAAAAGTAGAAATGGTTTGTTTAGCTAAATACTCCAAGTTACAGTCCATTATCACAGGAAAGCCAAAGGAGCAGGAACCTATGGTAGCTAGCCATAGTCCATCCACAGACAGGAACAATGAATGCATGCATGCTAACACTACAGTCAGTCAAGACTGCAATATCCCTGGGCCCAGCCCAAGAATGGTGCAGTCCAAATTCACAGTAAGTCTTTCAAACCCAGTGACCAAATTCAAAAAAAAATCCCTCACAGGAATGACTTCAGGCCAACTTAATCTAAGAATTATCTCATTGAAGACACATTTCCAAACTGATTCTACATTGTGTCAAGAAGACAATAAAAACTACCCATAAAAATGCACTTATCCTTACTTCCAATAACTTTGAGTACATCCAGAGTTATTCGACAATAGACAGAATACATTATGAAACATTCTTTCTCATAATTCAAATTGCTTCCATATATTTTAGCTGCTAAGTGGAATTTGTATAGTGCATTAGATTTTTACATCCATTTGTCAACTGATGTGCATTAAGGCAGTCTCCATCTTTTGGCTATTATGAATACTATTGTCATGAACATCCATAATGTGTGATATATGTTTTTATTTCACCTTGAAATGCACTGAGAAGTGGAACTTTGGGCTCTTGGATATCATTCATTTTAATTGTTTAGAAATTTACAACATATTTGAAATGTAATATTCAATATTACATCCACTCCAGTTGTATGGGGTGGTTCTATTTCTCCACATCTTCAAGAATCCTTACATTTGCCTTTAAAAAACAGAGTTATAACTACTACAGAAGAATGAAGTGGAATCTACTGGATTAAGTTTACTTTGCTCTAAGTTTAATCATGGTAAATATCTTTTCCTGGTTTTTTGGCAATTTCTATTTCTTCAGGAAAACATATATTCAAAATATTGAAAGTTTCAAATGGGATTCTTTATCATACTATGGAATATTTCTATATATTTTATGAGCCATTCATGATATGTTAATAAAAATTATGAAAACATGACTTGCAAACCTATTCAAAATCATGTGTCTGGATTGTTATCTGTGTTTTATCATTTCATTTCTATCATGAAGCTCACAAGTTCTTAGTCTGTGGAAGCTCAAGTTATTAATTTATTCTTTCCATAGGCACCATTTTATTGAAAATTTCATTTATGCATATAATGTGTTTTTATCAAACTCACACTCCATTTTCTTACTTCCAGTTGCTCCTATTCCATCCAACTTCAAGATTCTCCCTGTCACCATTTCTGTGTGTGTGAGTTTGTGTGTGTGTATGCATTCCTGTTTGTAGGTAGTCTTGCGTGTGTGTCTGTTTCAAAACCCAGGAGTTTAATTAGTGCTGTTCGTGTACGCAAGAGTGTAGCACCATGTACTGGACATGGGTAGCATTGCAGTGGCAGTGTATTTGAAGAAAACTTACAAAACTTGTTCAGCAGCCATTAATTACCAAATAGATTCTCAGACATGGATTGGGCTTTTTGACTGGGTTTTTACTGGCTTCATCTTACACAGGTATTGTGCATGAAGTCATAGCCTCGGTGAGCTCATGTATGCACTTCTCCTACCATGTTTAATAAATAAAGTTCTATTGAAGATGTCCACTATCTACTGCGTACACTCCTTTTATCCTCTAATCAATAATCAAAAAGTCTTGGGAGGAAAATGAGTGGTATTGATGGTAATACACTCAACAGCTAGCTACTGTTCTCTGTATTAATCACCATCTGCAAAAGGAAATTCCTTCAATGAGGGTTGAGAGATACACTAATCTATGGGTATAAAGATGGGAACGTATGGGACAATTTAGTACAATGATCATTTTGAAAAATAGTACTAGGTCTCCCTTATATCGATGACCATGGCAGTCAGAAAGTTTTGGCCTAGTTTACAATATCATTAATGGATTCCATCTTTTAGAGTGAGTATTAAATCCATGCCATTTATGTCACTATCACACCAGTGAGCATAACTTGCCAGTTCAATCACAACTAGGGTCTTCATTTTCAAAATCAAGGTTTCAGTGGCATATCTAGGGACTCTTTCTGACACAAAATCATAAAGATATTCTTGTCTCACAACTTCAAGTTTCACCATTCTAGCTCTTAAATTTACATCCATGAGCTAATTTTTATGGATGGCATGAGGTAAAGAGTTACAATATATAAGTATAATATATATACATATATATGTGTATATATATATACATATGTATATATATGAACAATATATAAGTTCAATATATAATTATGTTCTTTGCACCTTATTCAGCTTTGCCAAATTTCTTTGATCCTTCTCTAAATGCCAACTGACCAAAAATCAGGGTTAATTTTCTGGGCTCTCAATTTTATCCCATCGTCTACAAGCCATTATCAGAGTCTCTTCATGATTAGATTTTAAACAGTAAATGTGAAGATAAGACATTATATGTAACCTAATTTTGTTTCTTTTTCAATAAGTAATTTAACTTTTGCATTTTTCAATGTTAGAATTAACTTAACATTTTTCTGAAAAAATACTGTATTTGATGCTACTGCAAATGGAAGTTTTGTAATTTAATTTTTTGCTGGTGTACAAAAAGAAAACTGATTTCTACAATAAGGTTATATATTGTTAATTTGCCAAACTCACTATTAGTTCATAAGTGTGTTTATGTAAAATATATATATTAATATATATAAAATTATGTAGGCTGTATTATACTTTCCACACATAGAAAACAATTCTTTATTTTTCATTTTTATTAGGTATTCTCTTTATTTACATTTCACGTTATTCCCCTTCCTGGTTTTCTTCCCAGAAACACCCTATCCCTTCTCAGCTACCCCTGCTTCAATGAAGGTGTTCCCCTACCAACCCATGAAATGAAAGCACATCATACCAAAACTTATGGGACACAATGAAAGCAGGGCTAAGGGGAAAATTCATTGCTCTAAAATGCCTTTAAAAGGAAACTGGAGATAAAATACACTGGCAGGTTCACATCACACCTGAAAACACTAGAACAAAAAGAAGCAAAATACACACAGGAATACTCAAAGGCAGGAAATATTCAAACTCAGGACTGAAATCAACCAAGTCAAAAGAACTATACAAACAATCAACATAACCAGGAGCTGGTTCGGAAACCATCCAGTGGATAAAGACAGCATTTTCAACAAATGGTGCTGGCTCAACTGGAGGTCCTCATGTAGAAGAATGCGCATTGATCCATTCTTATCTCTTCTACAAACCTCAAGTCCAAGTGGATCAAGAGCCTCCACATAAAACCAGATACACTGAAACTAATAGAGGAGGAAGTAGGAAAGAGCCTGGACCATGTGCACACAGGGGAGAATTTTCTGAACAGATCAATGGCTTATGCTCTAAGATCAACACTAGACAAATGGCACCTCATAAAATTGCAAAGCTTCTTCTGTAAGGCAAAGGGCACTTTCAATAGAACAAAACAGAAACCAACTTTCAAGAACTCATTGCAGCTATGGTTACCTACACACAACATACAGAGAGCAGTCCGAATGACAGAATGTACAGAGGAATGGCTCATGAGGCTCCATCCTTTTCTGAGGAGATATTGGTAGTTGATGGCTGGTGACGATGGGTGAAGGTTTTGGGTGGAGGAGGTTGAGATTCTGGAGGTTGATCACCATTCAGGAGATGGCTCCACATCCAAAAATATATGACCAGCAGTAATCACACTTGGTAGAAAAATTAAAAATGAACAAGAACATAGAGAAAAAAGGAGGAATAAGAGGAATGGGGAGATGAAAGAGAAGACATGAATTTGGGAAGGGATCTCAAAGATATGTTGGATGTCAAGAATGGGAGTATATGCTTTAAAAATTTATCCATGTGTGAGATTCACAAGTAAGAGATGACATCAACTTTAAAGTTATTATAGTTTTAGTGTTACCAGCATTTTAGCAGAATACATATGTATGTATATATGTATGTGTGTATGTAAGTACATATGTATGTGTGTGCGTTTGTGTGAGTATGCGTGTGTGTGTGTGTGTGTGTGTGTGTGTGTGTGTGTGTGTGTTTCAGAGAGACTAGATAGTTTCATGGGTCCAGGTAGTTGACACCAAGCCTGGTAACTGGAGTACATTTCCTGGAACACACAAAGTATGAGGAGAGAACCAAGTCCCGCAAATTGTTCTCTCTGTTCCATATTCACTAGAGCAGTCACATGACAACACACAGATGATTAGCTAAGTCTAATTTTTAAATTGTTAAATTCATTCATCGTTTCATTTCTATGCATTGGAGTTTTGCTTGTATGTATTTCTGCAGAATGAATATGCCTGCTATTGCTCATGGGATGTTTCTCTTGGTGCCTCAACACTGCTTAACAAAGGAAAGCAGTGTTCTGAATACACCTGACTTACCAAAAGTATTTCCTCTATGGCCTTCTGAAGCTCTTCTGGATCTTCTAATGAATATTCCGATTCAACTTTTGTCTTCCGGTTGCCATGTTTCAGTCTAAAAACCACATTTTAAAATAATTATACTCAAAGATCACCTTTTACAAAACAGAGTTCCTGAAATGTGCAGATACTTTTCTAAAATTATTCAAATGAATGGATTGGTAACCATCACTTTTCCAGCTGGAGTTGAAAATTTTGCCAAGATAAAATGTACAAAATGTAAAGAATAATTGGCTATGTTAACTTCTGGGTGAAGTCTCAGGGCTATAAAACATGAAAATTACAACCTGCATTCAGCATTTCCATATAGGTCCTAGATTTTCAGGTCCATATGAATTAACAAACACTACAATCTTTTATTGTGTTCAATATAGTGAAAAGTCTGACAGAGAAGCATAGTCCTGCTGATTTTTCCCTATGATTATCTCATGGTTTTCACATTTGAAATGGGGATAGGCACGATGACCAGAGAGATATCTCTCTCAATCTCCCTCCCACACACCTCTCTCTTTGTGTGTGTGAGTGCATGTGTGAGTGCATTGTGCTTGTGTTTGTGTGTGTATGTGTCTGTCTGTCTCTCTTTCTCTCTCTCTCTCTCTGTGTGTATAAGTGTGTGTTAAGTGTCAAGATGGATTTGGGTTTTCTATGTATTGCTGCCTGAACCTGTCCTAGTATGAATTCAGGCTGACTAAAACCTTAAGGCAATCCTCATATGTTAAGTTTACCATAAAACAAAGATTAAATTAACAAAAGAAACTGCGTAAGGCAGTCAGAAAACTGAAGAAAAAAATGTTTTAAAGTTCACTTTCATTTAATGTTGCGTTTTAAAGAAAATGAATACAACATGTTGACATGAAAACTGGTTATGGGGTTCATTTTAATCAAACAATAAAGTATGGATTTAAAAATCTATGCTTTAAAGAAATTCTGATATTAACAATCTTCTTCTAACATTAACAACAAACAGAATCAGATATTGAATGAAAATCTTTGGTCCATACCAAAAATTACTGATGAATCTGTATAAACTCTATTTAATTGGATAATGGCCTCTCTATCTACTGAAACTATGTCTTGATATCCTAATTAATATATTTATTTGTTCTTCATACCAACTAAATGAATCTTTTTACTATACTGTGTAAAAAAGAATAAATACAAGTGGAGAGTTCAGTGTTCTATATTTCATAATTGTAAGGATTTTGATAAATCTCATTAAATATTTTCTTGATGATAAATCACATATTGTAAAGAAATGGGTGAGATTGAACTTATACTTATTTATCAGCAGACAACAGTAGCTATAAAATAACATTCTGTCAACAATCATTCACTTCTCCTAATGTGAGAAAACTGCATCAATTATTGGATCCATGAAACTAAGTACAAAACCACTCTACTTAATTTTCTACATCCAATAGTTTTATTCTTGAGAATGCTGTCATTTTTATATGTGGGTATGTGTGTTTTATGTGAGTCTGTGGCTATTGTGTGTGCATGTTTGTAGTGTGTGTACTGTGTTTGTGTGTGCGTTTGTGCGCACGCGCATGTGGACTTTCTAAATATTCTTCAGTAGATGTCATTTGATGGATAGCTACCTTGACACACTCTACAAGTACTGAGATATAATACAGGTCAAGGAAAAGGTTAGTGCAGAGAAGCAAAACTGTTATGCTTAAACAACCTACACTCAATAACTTTGTGCTATATTGTCATGACACTGTCAAAACATTGTTTACTATTCTAATTTCCAATCAAAACTCCCTTTTACTCCAGCTTCTAGAATGTTAGTTGTCACATGAGTTTGCCAACTGTGGTTGCCTTTTACAAAAATAAAAAAAAACAAAAAACAAAACAAAAAAAAAACATGCCCACAGAATGGAAAACATAACATAAGATTGATTATCAGCATCTTATGATCACGGAAGTCTGACGGTGCCATGCTTAAGAAGTATCCAACATGGTCATCGTTCCTATGAGCATCACTAGGGAGTAACATCTACTGTTAAATATCACGGTGGCCTTACCCATCCTCTTGTCGATTCTCCTCAACAGGAACAGGTTGCTCTTTAGTTTTTCCATGCTGTTTTTGAAGAACTCGGGCTGCAGCACTGCGATTCGGCTTTTGTGCTTCATGCACCACACTGTTCATCAGGTTTTTAGGCACCTCAGTTTGACTCTCATTTGCTGATGTGCACGCCAAACTGCGATTCAGGTTTTGTGATACATGAATTGCACTGTGATTTCCATTTTCAGTAGCACGAACCACCCTTCGATTCTGGTCTTCTGATGCATGCACCCAACGGTCATTCAGCTTTTCTGCTGATTGTAACCTGATAACTTTCTGCTTATCAGCTTCTTCACTGATCTTTAATGAAAATTAATATTAAGAATAAGTGACTTTAATTCTTTTATTTCTCTTAAGGGAAAGAGTGTCTTGTCAGTATGTATGTCTGTGTATGGGTGCTGGGGATTCATACCAGGACCATCAGAAGAGCAGCAAGACCTCTAAACTGCTGAGCCATCTCTCCAGCCCAAGTAACTGTTGTGTTTTAATAGACAAAGTTTCCTACATTAATCTTTTCAATTCACTCATTAGTTTTCCTATTTTTCCTTTTTTTTTTTAAAGTAGAAATGGTTTGTTTAGCTAAATACTCCAAGTTACAGTCCATTATCACAGGAAAGCCAAAGGAGCAGGAACCTATGGTAGCTAGCCATAGTCCATCCACAGACAGGAACAATGAATGCATGCATGCTAACACTACAGTCAGTCAAGACTGCAATATCCCTGGGCCCAGCCCAAGAATGGTGCAGTCCAAATTCACAGTAAGTCTTTCAAAACCAGTGACCCAAATTAAAAAAAAATCCCTCACAGGAATGACTTCAGGCCAACTTAATCTAGGAATTCTCTCATTGAAGACACATTTCCAAACTGATTCTACATTGTGTCAAGAAGACAATAAAAACTACCCATAAAAATGCACTTATCCTTACTTCCAATAACTTTGAGTACATCCAGAGTTATTCGACAATAGACAGAATACATTATGAAACATTCTTTCTCATAATTCAAATTGCTTCCATATATTTTAGCTGCTAAGTGGAATTTGTATAGTGCATTAGATTTTTACATCCATTTGTCAACTGATGTGCATTAAGGCAGTCTCCATCTTTTGGCTATTATGAATACTATTGTCATGAACATCCATAATGTGTGATATATGTTTTTATTTCACCTTGAAATGCATTGAGAAGTGGAACTTTGGGCCCTTGGTTATCATTCATTTTAATTGTTTAGAAATTTACAACATATTTGAAATGTAATATTCAATATTACATCCAATCCAATTGTATGAGGTGGTTCTATTTCTCCACATCTTCAAGAATCCTTACATTTGCCTTTAAAAAACAGAGTTATAACTACTACAGAAGAATGAAATGGAATCTACTGGATTAAGTTTACTTTGCTCTAAGTTTAATCATGGTAAATATCTTTTCCTGGTTTTTTGGCTATTTCCGTTTCTTCAGGAAAATATATATTCAAAATATTGAAAGTTTCAAATGGGATTCTTTATCATACTATGGAATATTTCTATATATTTTATGAGCCATTCATGATATGTTAATAAAAATTATGAAAACATGACTTGCAAACCTATTCAAAATCATGTGTCTGGATTGTTATCTGTGTTTTATCATTTCATTTCTATCATGAAGCTCACAAGTTCTTGGTTTGTGGAAGCTCAATTTATTAATTTATTCTTTCCATAGGCACCATTTTATTGAAAATTTCATTTATGCATATAATGTGTTTTTGTATCAAACTCACTCTCCAATTTCTTACTTCCAGTTGCTCCTATTCCATCCAACTTCAAGATTCTCCCTGTCACCATTTCTGTGTGTGTGAGTTTGTGTGTGTGTATGCATTCCTGTTTGTAGGTAGTCTTGCGTGTGTGTCTGTTTCAAAACCCAGGAGTTTAATTAGTGCTGTTCGTGTACGCAAGAGTGTAGCACCATGTACTGGACATGGGTAGCATTGCAGTGGCAGCATATTTGAAGAAAACTTACAAAACTTGTTCAGCAGCCATTAATTACCAAATAGATTCTCAGACATGGATTGGGCTTTTTGACTGGGTTTTTACTGGCTTCATCTTACACAGGTATTGTGCATGAAGTCATAGCCTCGGTGAGCTCATGTACACACTTCTACCATGTTTAATAAATAAAGTTCTATTGCAGATGTCCACTATCTACTGCTTACACTCATTTTATCCTCTAATCAATAATCAAAAAGTCTTGGGAGGAAAATGAGTGGTATTGATGGTAATACACTCAACAGCTAGCTACTGTTCTCTGTATTAATCACCATCTGCAAAAGGAAATTCCTTCAATGAGGGTTGAGAGATACACTAATCTATGGGTATAAAGATGGGAACGTACGGGACAATTTAGTACAATGATCATTTTGAAAAATAGTACTAGGTCTCCCTTATATCGATGACCATGGCAGTCAGAAAGTTTTGGCCTAGTTTACAATATCATTAATGGATTCCATCTTTTAGAGTGAGTATTAAATCCATGCCATTTATGTCACTATCACACCAGTGAGCATAACTTGCCAGTTCAATCACAACTAGGGTCTTCATTTTCAAAATCAAGGTTTCAGTGGCATATCCAGGGGACTCTTTCTGACACAAAATCATAAAGATATTCTTGTCTCACAACTTCAAGTTTCACCATTCTAGCTCTTAAATTTACATCCATGAGCTAATTTTTATGGATGGCATGAGGTAAAGAGTTACAATATATAAGTATAATATATATATACATATATATGTGTATATATATACATATACATATGTATATATATATGAACAATATATAAGTTCAATATATAATTATGTTCTTTGCACCTTATTCAGCTTTGCCAAATTTCTTTGATCCTTCTCTAAATGCCAACTGACCAAAAATCAGGGTTAATTTTCTGGGCTCTCAATTTTATCCCATCGTCTACAAGCCATTATCAGAGTCTCTTCCTGATTAGATTTTAAACAGTAAATGTGAAGATAAGACATTATATGTAACCTAATTTTGTTTCTTTTTCAATAAGTAATTTAACTTTTGCATTTTTCAATGTTAGAATTAACATTTTTCTGAAAAAGTACTGTATTTGATGCTACTGCAAATAGAAGTTTTGTAATTTAATTTTTTGCTGGTGTACAAAAAGAAAACTGATTTCTACAATAAGGTTATATATTGTTAATTTGCCAAACTCACTATTAGTTCATAAGTGTGTTTATGTAAAATATATATTAATATATGTAAATTTATGTAGGCTGCATTATACTTTCCACACATAGAAAACAATTCTTTATTTTTCATTTTTATTAGGTATTCTATTTACATTTCACATGTTATTCCCCTTCCTGGTTTTCTTCCCAGAAACACCCTATCCCTTCTCAGCTACCCCTGCTTCAATGAAGGTGTTCCCCTACCAACCCATGAAATGAAAGCACATCATACCAAAACTTATGGGACACAATGAAAGCAGGGCTAAGGGGAAAATTCATTGCTCTAAAATGCCTTTAAAACGAAACTGGAGATAAAATACACTGGCAGGTTCACACCACACCTGAACACATTAGAACAAAAAGAAGCAAAATACACACAGGAATACTCAAAGGCAGGAAATATTCAAACTCAGGCCTGAAATCAACCAAGTCAAAAGAACTATACAAACAATCAACATAACCAGGAGCTGGTTCTGAAACCATCCAGAGGATAAAGACAGCATTTTCAACAAATGGTGCTGGCTCAACTGGAGGTCCTCATGTAGAAGAATGCGCATTGATCCATTCTTATCTCTTCCACAAACCTCAAGTCCAAGTGGATCAAGAGCCTCCACATAAAACCAGATACACTGAAACTAATAGAGGAGGAAGTAGGAAAGAGCCTGGACCATGTGCACACAGGGGAGAATTTTCTGAACAGATCAATGGCTTATGCTCTAAGATCAACACTAGACAAATGGCACCTCATAAAATTGCAAAGCTTCTTCTGTAAGGCAAAGGGCACTTTCAATAGAACAAAACAGAAACCAACTTTCAAGAACTCATTGCAGCTATGGTTACCTACACACAACATACAGAGAGCAGTCCGAATGACAGAATGTACAGAGGAATGGCTCATGAGGCTCCATCCTTTTCTGAGGAGATATTGGTAGTTGATGGCTGGTGATGATGGGTGAAGTTTTTGGGTGGAGGAGATTGAGATTCTGGAGGTTGATCACCATTCAGGAGATGGCTCCACATCCAAAAATATATGACCAGCAGTAATCACACTTGGTAGAAAAATTAAAAATGAACAAGAACATAGAGAAAAAAGGAGGAATAAGAGGAATGGGGAGATGAAAGAGAAGACATGAATTTGGGAAGGGATCTCAAAGATATGTTGGATATCAAGAATGGAAGTATATGCTTTAAAAATTTATCCATGTGTTAGATTCACAAGTAAGAGATGACATCAACTTTACAGTTATTAGCGTTTTAGTGTTATCAGCATTTTAGCAGAATACATACATATGTATGCATGTATGTGTGTGTGTAATTACATATGTATGTGAGTTTGTTTGTGTGAGTGTGTGTGTGTGTGTGTGTGTGTGTGTGTGTTTCAGAGAGACTAGATAGTTTCATGGGTCCAGGTAGTTGACACCAAGCCTGGTAACTGGAGTACATTTCCTGGAACACACAAAGTATGAGGAGAGAACCAAGTCCCGCAAGTTGTTCTCTGTGTTCCATATTCACTAGAGCAGTCACATGACAACACAGAGATGATTAGCTAAGTCTAATTTTTAAATTGTTAAATTCATTCATCGTTTCATTTCTATGCATTGGAGTTTTGCTTGTATGTATTTCTGCAGAGTGAATATGCCTGCTATTGCTCATGGGATGTTACTCTTGGTGCCTCAACACTGCTTGACAGAGGAAAGCAGTGTTCTGAATACACCTGACTTACCAAAAGTATTTCCTCTACGGCCTTCTGAAGCTCTTCTGGATCTTCTAATGAATATTCCAATTCAACTTTTGTCTTCCGGTTGGGACGTTTCAGTCTAAAAACCACATTTTAAAATAATTATAATCAAAGGTCACATTTTACAAAACAGAGTTCCTGAAATGTGCAGATACTTTTCTAAAATTATTCAAATGAATGGATTGGTAACCATCACTTTTCCAGCTGGAGTTGAAAATTTTGCCAAGATAAAATGTACAAAATGTAAAGAATAATTGGCTATGTTAACTTCTGGGTGAAGTCCCAAGGCTATAAAACATGAAAATTACAACCTGCATTCAGCATTTCCATATAGGTCCTAGATTTTCAGGTCCATATGAATTAACAAACACTACAATCTTTTATTGTGTTCAATATAGTGAAAAGTCTGACAGAGAAGCAAAGTCCTGCTGATTTTTCCCTAGGGTTATCTCATGGTTTTCACATTTGAAATGGGGATAGGCACAATGACCAGAGAGATATCTCTCTCAATCTCCCTCCCACACAAATCTCTCTTTGTGTGTGTGAGTGCATGTGTGAGTGCATTGTGCTTGTGTTTGTGTGTGCCTGTGTCTGTGCGTGTGTGTGTGTGTTAAGTGTCAAGATGGATTTGGGTTTTCTATGTATCGCTGCCTGAGCCTGTCCTAGTATGAATTCAGGCTGACCAAAACCTTAGAGGCAATCTCATATCTCAAGTTTACCATAAAACAAAGATAAAATTAACAAAAGAAACTGTGTAAAGCAGTCAAAAAACTGTAGAAAAAAATGTTTTAAAGTTCACTTTCATTTAATGTTGTGTTTTAAAGAAAATGAACACAACATGTTGACATGAAAAACTGGTTATGGGGTTCATTTTAATCAAACAACAAAGTATGGATTTCCAAATCTATGCTTTAAAGAAACTCTGATATTAACAATCTTCTTCTAACATTAACAACAAACAGAATCAGATATTGAATGAAAACCTTTGGCCCATATAAAAAATTACTGATGAATCTGTATAAACTCTTTTTAATTGGATAATTACCTCTCTATCTACTGAAACTATGTTTTAATATCCATAGTAAAATATTTATTTGTTTTTTATACAAACTCAAAGGATCTCTTTTCACTATGCTGTGTGAAAAGAATAAATAGAAGTGGAGAGTTCAGTGTTCTATATTTCATAATTGTAAGGATTTTGATAAATTTTACTAAATATTTTCTTGATGATTAATCACATATCATAAAGAAATGAGTGAGATTGAACTTATACTTATTTATCAGCAGAATATAGGAGCTATATAATAACATACTGTCAACAATCATTCACTTCCCCTAATGTGAGAAAACTGCATCAATTTTTGGATCCATGAAACTAAGTGCAAAGCACTCTATTTAATTTTCTACATCCAATGGTTTTATTCCTGAGACTGCTGTCATTATTATATGTGGGTGTGTGTGTTTTATGAGAGTCTGTGGATATTTTATGTGTGTCCATGTGTGTAGTGTGTGTACTGTGTGTGTGTTTGTGTGTGTGTGCACGTGCGTGTGTCTTTCTAAATATTCTTCAGTAGATATCATTTGATGGATAGCTACCTTGACACACTCCACAAGTACTGAGAAATAATATAGGTCAAGGAAAAGGTTAGTGCAGAGAAGCAAAACTTTTATGCTTAAACAACCCACACTCAATAACTTTGTGCTATATTGTCAAGACACTGTCAAAACATTGATTGCTATTCTAATTTCCAATCAAACCCCCCTTTTACTCCAGCTTCTAGAATGTTAGTTGTCACATGAGTTTGCCAACTGTGGTTGTCTTTTACAAAAAAAAAAAAAAAAAAAAAAAAAACATGTCCACAGAATTGGAAAACATAACATCTGATTAATTATCAGCATCTTATGATCATGGAAGTCTGACGGTGCCATGCTTAAGAAGTATCCAGCATGGTCATCGTTCCTATGAGCATCACTAGGGAGTAACATCTACTGTTAAATATCACGGTGGCCTTACCCATCCTCTTGTCGATTCTCCTCAACAGGAACAGGTTGCTGTTTAGTTTTTCCATGCTGTTTTTGAAGAACTACGGCTGCAGCACTGCGATTCGGCTTTTCTGCTTCATGCACCACACTGTTCATGAGGCTTTCAGGCACCTCAGTTTGACTCTCATTTGCTGATGTGCACGCCAAACTGCGATTCAGGTTTTGTGATACATGAATTGCACTGTGATTTCCATTTTCGGTAGCACGAACCAACCTTTGAATCTGGTTGGTTGCATATGCCCAACGGTCATTCAGCTTTTCTGCTGATTGCAACCTGATGACTTTCTGCTTATCAGCTTCTTCACTGACCTTTAATGAAAATTAATATTAAGAATAAGTGACTTTAATTCTTTTATTTCTCTTAAGGGAAAGAGTGTCTTGTCAGTATGTATGTCTGTGTATGGGTGCTGGGGATTCAACCAGGAACATCAACATGCAGCAAGACCTCTAAACTGCTGACCATCTCTCCAGCCCAAGTAACTGTTGTGTTTTAATAGAACAAAGTTTCCTACATTAATTTTTTTCAATACACTCATTAGTTTCCTGTTTTTCTTTTTTTTTAAATAGGAATGGTTTGTTTAGCTAAATAGTCCAAGTTACAGTCCATTATCACAGGAAAGCCAAAGGAGCAGGAACCTGTGGTAGCCAGACAGGAACAATGAATGCATGCATGCTAACACTACAGTCAGTCAAGACTGCAATATCCCTGGGCCCAGCCCAAGAATGGTGCAGTCCAAATTCACAGTAAGTCTTTCAAACACAGTGACCCAAATTCAAAAAATCCTCAAGGCCCAATTTAAATCTAAGAATTTTCTCATTGAAGACACATTTTCAAACTGATTCTTCTTTGTGTCAAGAAGACAATCAAAACTACCCATAAAAATGTACTTATCCTTACTACCAATAACTTTGAGTACATTCAGAGTTATTGGACAATAAACACAATATAGTATGAAATTCTTTCTCATAATCCAAATTGCTTCAATATATTTTAGCTGCTAAGTGGAATTTGTATATGCATTAGATTTTTACATCCTTTTTTGTCAACTAATGTGCATTAAGGCAGTCTCCATCTTTTGCTATTATGAATAATATTGTCATGAACATCCATCATGTGTGATATATGTTTTTTATTTTTCACTTTGAAATTGCACTGAGAAGTGGAACTTTGGGCTCTTGGATATCATTCATTTTATTGTTTTGGAAATTTACAACAGTCTTTGAAATGTAACATTCAATATTACATCCACTCCAGTTGTATGGGGTGGTTCTATTTCTCCATATCTTCCGAGAATCCTTACATTTGCCTTAAAAAACAGAGTATAACTACTACAGAAGAATGAAATGGAATCTAACTGGATTAAGTTTACTTTGCTCTAAGTTTTAATCATGGCAAATATCTTTTCCTGGTTTTTTGGCAATTTCTATTTCTTCAGGAAAATACATATTCAAAATATGGAAAGTTTCAAATGGATTCTTTATCATAATATGAATATTTCTATATATTTTATAAGACATTCGTGATATGTTTATAAAACTATGAAAACATGACTTGTAAATCTATCAAAATCATGTGTCATGGATTCTTATCTGTGGTTTTATCATTTTCATTTCTATCATGAGCTCACAAGTTCTTAGTGTTGTGGAAGCTCAAGTTATCAATTAATTCTTTCCATAGTCAACCATTTTATTGAAAAATTCATTTATGCATATAATGTGGTTTTTTTTTTATCAAACTCACTCTCCATTTTCTTGCTTCCGTGTGCGTCCTATTCCATCCAACTTCAAGATTCTC